>NC_092815.1:35826768-36176352 GCF_023375885.2 Dermacentor andersoni
GCCCCTTTTCAGCATCCCCGATAATACACTTCACAGTTTTGAGGTGTTAAACAGCACAATTTATATATTTCTTTTCACCTTAGCCTATCTTCTGCACCTGTCCCTAGATATAAATAGAGAAAGAGAACTCATATTTAACTGCCTTGACTGCCAAACTTCTGTAGTCTTTAAAGACACTGAAAAGCTTTTCAACTCTTCACTGAATAGAAGTATCATGAATGTCCAATTATATAGTGGTACTTTTACCTAAATTCACCTAGCTCTTTGCCAATTCATTTCTTTGTTTTTTTTTATATAATGTTAATTCGCTGGCTAATCTTTCCTACTACTTTGCTGACTACTCGGAAGATATGCAGTCGGGGTTGCTACAAGCAAGATTTAATGGTAAATTTGGTATTCAAGCTATGTAAGCACCTTGCTACAAAAACCTTGGAAAGGTAGTATAGCCTTGGAAAACTATTGCGGCCATGCCAGCAGTACATGTCTGTGCCTTAGACTTCCATGTTAGCTGGCTACTTTATGCATTTTTTAATAGTTTTTGTGTCTTTTTAACAATTATTCCTTAACGTTCACATGTCAACATAACCCAGCTGGAAAGGCAAAATTTATGCAGCTTTTGTAGATTTTAAAAGAAAAGCAAGCAAGACTCCACTTTAAAATGCTGTTAGTCAAATGGCTTCGTAACACTAAGTCTCTTTGACTTTCTTTATTTTTTATGGGTGAGCTTTTCTTTTTCTTTATATATTTCAAGCAGATTTGCAAGGCTGTACTACACTCTATAGGTATGTTTATTTGTAATAAATGCTTTGAAGTGAAAAGGCCTGCACTGCGATTCATTGTGGATTCATGTATGTTGTACAGCTATGGTACACCTGTGCAGTATGTACAAATTGCCCTTGATGGAGTGTATAGAAATATTTTCTTTTAATTTTACCTATACACATTTTTTCCCTGCATGTGAAGTATTTTTCTGAGTGAAATATTAAGAGAGTTTTAGCCTGTTTGTAAAGATATTAACCTTCACAGAATATTGATAATTCGAGACATGAACAGCAGCAACACTGGTAGCAACATGTTTTGCTGGTTTGCCTCACCACAATGCATTCGACACACCTTCATGTTACGTGGGTGTTGTCGAAGGAAAGGAATAGCTACATGTTGACAATTGTGTCACTGCCAATACTAGCAATCTATAAAGCAGCAACACCAGCAGCTGAGTAATATATAGTTGGTTACTGCAACAATAGGTCCGTGTCCTCTCTGGTTAAACTGCTCCACCAGATGCTGCCACCAACCTGGCCGCTTATGTTTACATCTCTGGTAACATGGCATTTCACAAAAATAAATATGCTTTGTCATCATCAACTTATGCATAAACTAAAGCTGCCACTTGTCATGTTGTAGTGATGCTGAATAACCATGTACTGCAAAAATTGAATTAAAAATTGAACTCTTTATGTGGTGAACTTGTGCCTAGAAAGAAAAGCAGCACTGAAATCACAATGATAGCAGTGAGCGTGATTGTTGCTGGCCAAAATTTGAACACCAGGGTTAAGGCCATCTACTATTTATATGAGTATTGCCATCGTACATTCCATAGTGATCATTAGTGGATATTCAAGAATGTACAACAGTGTTTGCATCGTGTATAATTTGACAGACAAGATACTTTGGTTATAAAATCAATACCGTGTGATATATTTCGGATCCAGTAAGCCTGTCTTGCACTGAGTGATAACTTGACAGCAAATAATCTGGTGAAAAATGGTCACCAGCAAAAAGCATAACATTCTGCGCATGACATCATAGAAGCCTAACTATAGTGCGTGACCATTATATTTCTATTTTTAGTGCATGTGCTCAAAAGGCTTTGTTACTTGTGAGCAATTTATTAATAGCGTTATACGTTATTATGATGATGCCCTGAACAGCCATTCCGAAAAAGATGACGTCAGCTAATTACTAAGACAAAAGGAAAATTTATCATGCAGCTGGTTGCAGCAGACATGCCACGAGAGAGCCCATACAGTTGCTTCTATAAACTTTCCAACCTAGCAAATGGTACAAGGAGGCTGAAGTATCGAAACTCCGGAACATGGGGTATCGCTTTAACCAGTTGGCCTGGCTGCGCCGACCTGGCGGTTGCACCAGGCTCAATTGTTAGGTGAATGCAGTTTTATTTCGAATCATACGATCATTCCAGGCGCATTTCTGCCGTCGTCGTCGTGATGTTCCGTATAAAGTCCAAGGGCGATAACATCGTTCCCGCGCGCCGTATGCTGCATGTGCGAGGGTGAGCCAACGATGGCGGCTCAATCTTTCGCGCGCAAGGGAGGAAGCGCGCCGTCTTCCGTCGCACGCAAGTCACCGGGGGGGGAAGGGGGGTGGCTGCTGCGTACGGCGCGGCCGCGTGGGCCCAATCTTAAAAGCGATCTGCGATGGGGACTGCGCATGATAGCTTCGTGTGCTATGTTTTGGTCGCTTGATTCGAGTTGGAGCGACAGGCAGCACGAAAGTCAATTCGCTCGCGGCCGCTGCCGCGCTTCCTAAATCCAGCGTTTTGACAGCGAGTTTCCGCGGTCATCGAGTGAGATTGTTCATGTTTGCTTGTGGGTCCGTGACACCATGCTTGTTAGTTTAGTTAGTAAGCCAATGTTTGCAAGTTTATACAGCCGATAAAGCTATTATGGTAAAGAAGTCCGACACGGTTGTGGACGACACGAAGGACGCGGACAAGAAGACTCAACAGCGTAGGCTTAGCCAGTCAAAACCAGGAACAGCGTCTAGCCCGAGCCCCACTTCAGTAGCGCTGGCGATCCGGCTGCGGAGCTCGGCACGGCGCACTTCTTCCTTACAACTTCCCCCCTCGCTGAAGACGGAGCCGCACAGGAGGCCTAAGGCGTCGTGAGGACGAAGGGCTCGTGGTACGGCTTGAGCCGATCTACGTGCACAATTTCCCGGCCTCGGCGGCGCAGGTCCGTAGGGGGCCTCAGAGGTTCGATAACGTAGTTCACCGGAGAAGTTTGGCGTAGAACCCGGTAAGGTCCATGATATCGGGATACAAACTTGGAGGAGACACCTTGTGTCGAAGTAGGAGGCACCCACAACCAAACAAGAGCGTCAGGCGAAAACTGGTGGTGGGGGCGCCCGTCGTCATGACGAAATTTCTGTAGCGCTTGTTCTTGCGTTGTAAGGGTGCGAGCTAGTTTCCGACATTCTTCTGCATACCGGGCGGCTTCGGAAGCCGGTGTACCCTCTGATAAGTCGGGACGGTAAGGGAGAATAGTGTCAATGGGAAATGATGGTTCGCGGCCATATAGAAGAAAGAAGGGAGAAAAGCCCGTCGTTGACTGGGGTGCAGTGTTGTAGGCGTACGTGACATAGGGAAGGATGAGGTCCCAGTTGGTGTGGTTGGAGGCGACATACATCGAAAGCATGTCGCCAAGAGTTCGGTTAAAGCGCTCTGTCAATCCGTTTGTTTGCGGGTGATATGCGGTGGTACAGTGATGAATGACGCGGCATTCAGCGAGAAGTTCTTGAATCACGTCGGCGAGAAAGACGCGACCTCGGTCGCTCAGGAGTTCGCGAGGAGCGCCGTGACGTAGAACGAAGCGGTGAAGCAGGAAGGAAGCAACGTCACGAGCCGTCGCGGCTGGTAGAGCGGCCGTTTCTGCATACCTCGTGAGGTGGTCTACAGCTACAATGACCCAGCGATTACCAGCAGCTGTGTATGGCAGAGGTCCGTATAAGTCTATCCCAACCCGGTCAAAGGGCCGCGAAGGGCATGGCAGAGGTTGCATTGGTCCAGAAGGGCGGCAAGGATCAGACTTGCGGCGTTGACATTCTGTGCAAGAGCGAATATACTTTTGCACAAATGTGTACATACCACGCCAATAGAACCTGTGGCGTAGTCTGGTGTAGGTCTTGAAGAGACCAGCGTGTGCGCACTGAGGGTCGGCGTGGAAAGCGGCGCATACATCAGTGCGGAGCTGCCGAGGTATTACAAGCAGCCATTTGCGGCCGTCGGAACCGTAGTTACGGCGATAGACAATTCCGTCGCGGATGGCGAAGTGCGAAGCTTGTCGGCGCAACGCTCGGGATGGTGGGCGTGCAGGTGAATTAGAGATGGAATCTATCAAAGATGAAATCCAGGAGTCCTTGCGCTGCTCCAAAGCCATGTCGACAGAAGCGAATGGGAGAAGTGGGTCGTCTAGCACAGACACACTGACAATGTCGGCGTGGACAGGCGAGCGCGAAAGAGCATCGGCATCGGCGTGCTTCTTGCCTGAGCGGTAGACAACCCGGATATCGTACTCTTGGAGCCTCAGTGCCCACCGGGCTAGGCGGCCGCAGGGATCCTTGAGAGACGACAACCAGCAAAGTGCGTGGTGATCGGTAACGACATCGAAGGACCGGCCGTACAGGTATGGACGAAATTTTGTGATGGCCCAGATGATCGCGAGACATTCTTTTTCCGTGACGGAATAGTTCGCTTCAGCTTTCGTCAGAGTACGGCTTGCGTAAGCAACAACATATTCTTGGCAGCCGGGCTTGCGCTGCGCGAGCACAGCGCCAAGACCAACACCGCTAGCATCCGTATGGATTTCCGTGGGAGCAGTTGGATCGAAATGGCGCAGTATCGGTGGTGTTGTGAGCAGGCGACGTAGCGTCGCGAAGGCATCATCGCAAGTCGGGGACCACGCGGAAATATTGGGGTCTCCCCGAAGAAGCTCTGTCAGAGGTGCCATAATCGAAGCGAAATTGCGAATAAAGCGGCGGAATTACGAGCAGAGGCCAATGAAACTGCGCAAGTCTTTTAGAGACGTTGGCTTCGGGAATTCTTTAACAGCACGGAGCTTAGCGGCATCAGGGAGAACGCCGTCCTTCGACACGACATGTCCGAGAATTGTCAGCTTGCGTGCCCCAAAGTGACATTTTTTCAGATTTAGTTGGAGGCCAGCGTCACTGAGGCAGCGTAAAACCTGCTCCAAGCGATGAAGGTGAGTAGGAAAATCTGGTGCGAACACTACTACATCATCCAAATAACACAAGCACGTGTTCCATTTGAGACCTCGAAGAATAGTGTCCATCATCCGCTCAAAAGTCGCGGGCGCGTTGCAAAGTCCGAATGGCATCACACGAAATTCGTATAAGCCATCTGGTGTGATGAAAGCAGTTTTAGGCCTATCTTCTGCAGCCATAGGCACCTGCCAATAACCAGAGCGTAGATCGAGGGAGGAAAAGAACTCTGCACCTTGTAAGCTGTCGAGGGCGTCGTCGATCCGCGGCAATGGATAAACATCCTTTCTGGTTATTTTGTTTAGGCGACGGTAATCCACGCAAAAGCGGATCGAGCCATCCTTCTTTTTAACTAAAACAACTGGCGATGCCCATGGGCTGTCGGACGGTTCAATGACACCACGCTTTAGCATGTCATCTACTTGCTCATCAATGACGCGTCGTTCTGTCGACGAGACGCGGTAGGGTCGCTGCCGTAGCGGTGGGTGAGAACCGGTGTCAATACGGTGACATACAGTCGTCGTTCGGCCCAGAGAAGTGCTATGGCTGTCAAAAGCAGGGCGAAATTTCTCGAGGAGACGGAGAAGGTGATGGCGTTGCGTGGGGCTTAAGGCGTTGTCGATGACGTGGCTGAAAACGTCTTCAGGCGATGTGGCAGGAACGGGACTACAGTAGAGGGTGTTGACTTCTGACGATCCAACAGAAAGTTCCGACGTGGTAATGGTGTCTTAAGGCTCCACAGAGCCGAGAGATTCGCCGCGAAGCAACGCAATCGGGAATGGGAAGTGGTTGTGTATAGGAAGGTGAGTAGCACCAGCTTGAAGGCTAAGCAACGCAGTTGGGCTAAGCAACGCAGTATCATTACTTCGTTATCGCAATCGATGCTTCGCCTTTCGGGCGAAACCGACCTTTATTTCGTTTTTCTTTTTTAACCACAATTTCTGCCTTTCAAGAAATGCATATTTGTTGTGACAGTGGTTCAATAAAGTGGACAGAAAGCTTTTTGTTCAAATAAATACCTTTACTCTGCCAATTTTCACAAAACACGTACATTTCATTAATTGCAGAACTGCGCACATACAATACAATACAACCTTTATTGTACGTAAAGAAAACAAAGTACATATAGCAGGCCTACCAAAGCCTCAGAGGGCTTGACTGGCAGTGCCTGACAGTCAGGTCACAGAAAATTGCACAGGGTTAATAGCGGAGTTAGCTATTAGCAGGTCGGAGCAAAATGGTGAACAGTTATACAAAATGTTACATCAAACATCGACAATTCTAAGTAGTTTCTTAATCCCACGTCTTGTGTTTGCTTCTAACACAGGCGTTGGCAATTTATTAAATGTGGCTGGAACATAGTATTGCCGCGTTCTCCTTCCGTACTTTGTCGCAGTCTTGGGGATAACGTAGAGTTCCTTCTGTCTTAAGGAGCGGACGGGCGTATATCATGTTTTAAAATCATTATTCCAGAAGTGTTTAATTACAACACTTTCGATAATCAGAGAAGTGCAGTTTGGCAAATTCAACAACCTAAAGACGTCTGCATCTTGCTTTGGACACAAATCGTAAGCCACTGTTGACAGCAGTGAACGTAAAATTGAATTAATTCTTGAGCTCCACCTAAGAGTACAATGGCCATACAGAGTCAAGCCATAACGTAGCACACTGTAGACTAAAGCATGTACAATAATTTTTCGAACGGAGATTGGCATAAGACATCGCATATCGTATAATACACAGGAGACCGCGCGCAGCCTTTTACAGATGTGGGATAATTGCGAGTTCCATAAAAGATCAGTCAAAAAGCAACCCAAGATACTTGACAGAAGATGCATATTTAACAGGTTGACATGTACATTCATAACAGTCCGATGTGTGTAAGAATAATGTCGTAGGCAGGATTTTTTTTCATGGGCTTATGGAAACAGACAAGTCGCGTTTTACAAGGGTTGATGCTTATTAAATTAGCCGCAAACCAGTCCATAGCTTTAGTTGCCTCATTCTGTAAGGAGCTGATTGCATCAGAGTAATTAGTTGCACAGGATACAAGAACAGTATCATCGGCATATTGATAAATAAAATTACCTACTACATTGGACAAATCATTCACATAAATGTTAAAAAGCAGGGGGCTTAATATTGTTACGTAGGAAGACGCAGACGAAAAGCTATGTACAAGTATATTTACAAGAAAATACGCCGCGCTTGGCCAAGAGGCAACAGCTCGCGCTAGCTTTTAGTCGTCGTCGTCTTCTCACAGCCCGCCTCTTCGTCATTGTAAACACTGTTCCGTAGCAATATTGAGCCCTGAGGGACTCCAGAATGAATACTGGTAAAAACACTTAAACTATTTCCCACCTTTACACACTTCGTCTATCCTGCAGAAAGTTAATTTAAGAATGACCCACGAAGGCCTAGGAGAGACAGTTTCTGCAACAAAATCTCATGACGAACACTCAAATGCCTTAGAGGCATCCATAAAGAGGTCACATGCTACCCGGTTACGGTCTAGTGTCAAGTTTAAAAGATCAGAGAAAGCTTCTAACAGTGTTTGTGTACCCTTCCCCTGTACAAAGCCATACTGATGTGGTGATAATACACTATGCTTATCTAGAAACTGTGTTACCGTAAAAGCCACATGTTTTTCTAATATTTGAGCTATACAGGGAATTATCGAAATAGGTCTCTAATTTTCAATGCTATTGCGTGCACCTTGCTTGTGAAGAGGAATTACAATTGCGGTTTTCATATCAACTGGAATCACACCACCATCCGAAACAATGTTTAAAAGGGATAGCAATATATGTTTAATTGCGTCAAAATTTCTCTGAAGGTCACTGACAGAAATTTTGGCGAAGCCAGGTGATTTGTTCTTCTTAAGATTGAAGACAATGGACCTTAATTCTTCAAGCGATAGTAAAGGAAGATATGCGGAATCTAGCAAGCTATCTGTTAAAGTACACACTGATGGTCGCCGTGTCCTCGATCCCGAGACACTTGAAAAGAACTGATTAAATAAGTGTGCCACAGTTTCGTCGTCTACAGAAAAATAAGACGAAAGGCGCTGTTTAGGCGTTGAAATGTTGCCGCCTCTAAGATTATTGATTAGGGACCATGTTTTCTTTATGTCAGATCGAGCTTCTTGAAATTTCTTTCTAAAATAAACGCGCTTCGCAAGTCTGATCATTGCATTCACCTTGTTTCTGGCACATTTATATCTTAAGCGCGTGTCGTTGCAGTTTGACGACCGCTTGGCCTTAGTCCACAACAAGTCTTTTTCCTTTATAGCAGGTGGATTTCGCTGGTCATCCATTTCTGGCTCAGGTTACGTTGCCTGATTTTGACAACGCGTGTTGCCGCCTGCCTAAGAGCATCAAACACAGCTACAAATTCGCGGTACATTTTTCTGGACTAGTTTATCGAAAAGCCTTGGATCAACTATACAAATTTGTTTGACAGAGTTAATAGCCTCCGATAACAAAGGATTCACAGTCTGTTTCAGTGAACAGCAGACGAAGTAGTGGTCAGAAAGCTTAACCTGTGCAATAGTAGATTTTACTTCCAGATTATGGGCTTAACATTTACATGATCAATGCAGGATGAAACAAGACGTTGAGATAGGAGTTCTTCGCGAGTTGCTGCATGGATTGTCAATTCCCCATTTAGATAGTGTATCTAAATAATCAGCAACTATTCCTACTGTTGGACGTAACGTATCTATATTAATGTCACCTGTGAGGCAAATACATTCATCGGTTCCTAGACGTCATAACGCAGAGTCGAGCTCAGCCAAAAAAAGACGCCTGTTACCACGTGGGGGACGATATACAGAAAGCAAGGCCAATGAAAATCGAGGATTGGATAAGCGGAGAGTAACAGTTTCGGCATGGTCGAAAGGCAACTGTAGTTCGGAGAATGACCAAGTGTTTTTTTACGAAGACAGCCACGCCTCCACCCTTCCGGACCGGAGGAAAAAAGGAGAATGACTGATAGCCCGGTAGCGCGAAACTTGAAAATAGACCTGGCGAGATATTTATCTCGGTGAGTACGATGACATCAAAAAGCAGGTTAACAGAAGATAGAATGGCTACTAAATGGTCCCAGTGCTTACGAATGCTTCTGATGTTTACGCGAGTAACATGGAAAGCGTCGTTACCCGGATAACAAGAAAACCGAGAAACTTCTAAAAGGTCATTGCAAACCTTGAAAGTACTACCCATGACTAGATAAGCCTTTCAATGTTCAATTTTCTGTTAATGCGAACGAGTGGAGCGCCGTCTGCTTTCCTTGCAAACACCTTGCCATTTCTTGTCCAGACGTACTTGAAGGACATTTCCTTTGCTTTAGGACGAGCTAGCCAGAACAGTTCACAATTAATCCGTGTGAGGTTTTCATTGAAATACAACCGTGGAAAATCATTCTGAATTAATCCTGGCAAGTTTTTACGTGATCGAAACCATTGTTCCTTCGCTTCAACGGAGCACATCTGGGCAAGAATAGCTGGTGCAGTATTGTCCCTACTGGGTAGACGGTGGATAGCAGACTTGAGTTGCTGCAAAGTTAGGTACCTCAAGTTGTTGCGCAAGATCACTGAGGAAGGATTGCAAGTTCTCCTTTGGCTTGCTGGGAAACTCGTGGATCTCGAAATTCTTTCTCCTACTATACTGCTCCATTTCATTCATTTGCTCACTTATTTTGTCAATCAGGTCTGACTGGAACTCGACGGTAGAAGACAGCGAGTCAATCTTGGAACTTAATTCCGCCACCTCCGTCTGATTTTTGTTTACTGTCTCCAATACCGAGTCATATTTTGTGGAAAGAAATTCTATTGAAGTCTGCACTTCCTGTATCGCGTTCTCGATCTTTCCAACCGAGTCCTTAAATGTAAGAAGTTCCTGTACTATCGTGGCGAGTATTTCTACGTTAGATGCAAGTCGGTCTAGTTTTTCATTCACATCAATAAATTGCTGCGCAAACGATTCTTCTTTCGCTGTCTGTGTCAAGTCTCCTTGTGTGCTTTTTTCCGGTCGACATGTTTGACTGTACTCATTTTCGCGTAGCTGTTTTCAACTACTGTAGAGCATCGTTTTCCAAGGTAGAAACTTTCTTGGCAAGCCGAACATGTTAAAAATTTCGCATCCAACGGCTTAGAGCAAGCAGTACAATCAGAAGGCATTTCTGTGCAGTCAGCGGGAAAAAAAATTACAATGATAAAATAAGTAAAAGCAAAAGGCTCACCTGCCGAAAGGCATGAAATGATTAGCTCTGGGAACGTATTTGCCGCTGACTGCAAAGAAGCCGAGCGATGCTGTTCCTTAAGTAGACATTCCCAAGCGTCTGGGGTGCAGGCTAGGTGATGTACTGACGAGAGGGTGACAGCTTGCGGACGAAAATTGCAGACGGGAACATGCTGTCTGCGCAGACCCTGCGCAGATCCAGGCTCACTTATGCCAGCGGCTGCACTGCCCGTGTCTCAGTGAAGCGTCCGATGACCACATGCAGCACCTGCCGAAAGGCATGAAATGATTAGCTCTGGGAACGTATTTGCCGCTGAGCGTCTGGGGTGCAGGCTAGGTGATGTGCTGACGAGAGGGTGACAGCTTGCGGACGAAAATTGCAGACGGAAACACGCTGTCTGCGCAGACCCTGCGCAGATCCAGGCTCACTGATGCCAGCGGCTGCACTGCCCGTGTCTCAGTGAAGCGTCCGATGACCGCATGCAGCACCTGCCGAAAGGCATGAAATGATTAGCTCTGGGAACGTATTTGCCGCTGACTGCAAAGAAGCCGAGCGATGCTGTTCCTTAACTAGACATTCCCAAGCGTCTGGGGTGCAGGCTAGGTGATGTACTGACGAGAGGGTGACAGCTTGCGGACGAAAATTGCAGACGGGAACATGCTGTCTGCGCAGACCCTGCGCAGATCCAGGCTCACTTATGCCAGCGGCTGCACTGCCCGTGTCTCAGTGAAGCGTCCGATGACCGCATGCAGCACCTGCCGAAAGGCATGATATGATTAGCTCTGGGAACGTATTTGCCGCTGACTGCAAAGAAGCCGAGCGATGCTGTTCCTTAAGTAGGCATTCCCAAGCGTCTGGGGTGCAGGCTAGGTGATGTGCTGACGAGAGGGTGACAGCTTGCGGACGAAAATTGCAGACGGAAACACGCTGTCTGCGCAGACCCTGCGCAGATCCAGGCTCACTTATGCCAGCGGCTGCACTGCCCGTGTCTCAGTGAAGCGTCCGATGACCGCATGCGGCACCTGCCGAAAGGCATGAAATGATTAGCTCCGGGAACGTATTTGCCGCTAACTGCCGCGGGACACATCCCGCTTCATATTCCCCCTAAACTGGAGATGCTGAGCAGGAGATAACGAGGTGTTAATTTTCAGATTAGGTCACTAACCTTGATGTCTTCCATGATAACACATTCTGTCCTCACTATTATTTATAGTGTAATTGAGAATGCATTCAGTGTAAGCCAAACAAAAACCACTAGCCATGGTTGATGAGCTGTTTATGTGTAATACTTATGATTGTAAACGTGCACATTGCAGTTACATGGATCATAGGTTTAACAGGGATGCATTTATCCTTCACGTACTGGCAAGTCTGTCCATCACACCCATAAGTAAATTGCTGCACGTGCTGTTTGGCCGAAATCGTGATGCGGTATGCATCCTGTATAACACTTACAGAGCTGTTCAGAACTGTCGTCCTACATTATCGATGGCGTGACATTCAGCACTAGAGTTTTTGCCTCTTCCAGAAACCTTCATACACACCCGCGGTGGTGGCGTATATTATAGTTTCGGCGTTGCGCTGCTAAGCCCGAGGGCGCGGGATCGAATCCCGGCCGCAGCGGCCGCATTTCGATGGGGGCGAAATGCGAAAACGCCCGTGTATCGTGAATAGGGGGCACGATAACGAACCCTCGGTGATCTAAATTAATCCGCAGACCCCCACTGCGCCGTGCCTCACAATAAACTCATGGTTTTCGAAAGTAAAACCCACGAATTTTTAAACCTTCATACAAGTGCTTCTGCGGTCCGAAAGCTCCACGCTTGCCAATCCGTGTAAGTCGTCCTTAACAGATTCCATCATGACGCTCTTTACATCCAAATAACGGTGCACGAGCGTTTTTGTATTCCGGCCTCATTGGGTGCGGCCGGGATCGAATCCGCGACCTAGCAGCGCAACGCCATAGCCATTGAGCTAGGATGTATGTGCTACCAACTACAGCACCTCTAAATCAGACTTGTACACGTTACAGAAAAGAAGTGACCGATTACAAGTCCTTGATTAAAATATATAATTGATCACAGTGGCCAATCACGGCCCCATGAAAGTAACCGAGCAGTTACTAAGAAAGTAATCGAGTACTTGTGCGTTACTTTCCTCCCAACGTATATCAACAAAGAGTAAATATATATATTTACTCTTTTTGTGTACTGTATACAGTACACAAAATGAGCTTGCCTGCCTCTTTCAGTGCGTTCGCTGCAGCCCTTCACGCATTATCTTCGTCATAGGCGCTGACTACGGGGAGGGGGGGGGGGACACAGATCGAACGCCCCCAAAATGTCATTACCAGAGTTCTCTCACTCGCGTCATTTGAGGTTTCCTTTGAGTTGCCTCTACCTTTTCACTTAAAATTTTATTGTGGCTAAAAGCTTACTGCATGTTGTGCACGGCTTTTAATTCATAGTTTCGCTTTATGTAAGCCAATTCCTACAAAGGAGGACAAGCGCATTAGAAGCACTAGCGGCGGCTAGCTCCTCCGTACATTCCAAATTCTTCCTTTAATTTGCACTGTAAACACCATGCACATGCACAACATATTTAACTATATACACAGGACAATGTTTATTATATATTTTAAAGAGAAGGAGTTAGCCAAATAACAATTATT
Organism: Dermacentor andersoni; assembly: GCF_023375885.2. NCBI lineage: Eukaryota > Metazoa > Arthropoda > Arachnida > Ixodida > Ixodidae > Dermacentor > Dermacentor andersoni. The sequence goes on from NC_092815.1 coordinate 35,839,700, forward strand.
TCTAATGGTATGGATAGCCTATGCCTAGAGAATGAATTTGTTGCTGTATGTTCACCTCGCTTCAAATTGCATTGCGTGCTCTTTTGACCCTGATAAAAGCCTGCAGACTTCAGTGAACCCTTCGGCAGAGTTCTTTAGCACGTGAATATGTGTCTCCATATTGGTTCTCTTTCCAGCAAGCAATGCTAACGACTCACGAAAAGAAAAGAAGACATTTTCTAATAATTTACAACATTTATTAGGAATAGAAACATCGCCACTTGCATGCCGCGGTAATAAATATAGTGGAATTCACTCGGTAACTGAAATGAGGCCAAGCAGGACTCACTCGAAACCAGAATCTGTAGCAATCATGCTCAGCAGCGCTTATTCTCCGACTCGCAGTGGGGGAAAGAGAGAGAGAGGCTGCTGTTTTGTCGGAAAAGCGAAGTAGTATTAGCGATAGCGAAGTATAAGACGATTACACGAAGGAACATTACACCACCGAGAGACGCCATGCTCTTGGTGGTGCGAGAGGACTCAGGTTGGGAAACTGAACTGTCTCCTATATACTATGAGATCTTGTAAGTAATCAGATAAAGCCGTCACTTCAGTGAACAATTCTTCGAGGTCACACGAAGTTTGTTCGAGTGCAACAGTTAAGATTATATATACATAGCATGTAGGCATGTCTTCTTTCTAGGTGTCTTCATACTTGTGGAGAATTAAGTTAGCTATGAAATCTCTGTAATACCTTCCAAGCTATTTACGTAGGCGTCCTGTACTCCTTGATTACGTAATGTCTCTATGACTGCTGGTGTCTCGACTGAATCAAATGGCTTTTCGTAATCTATGAAAGCCATATAGAGAGGCTGATTGTACTCTGCAGATTTCTCGATTACCTGATTGATGACATGGATGTGACCCATTGTAGAGTATGCCTTCCTGAAATCTGCCTGTTCCCTTGGTTGGCTAAAGTCCAGTGGTGTCCTAATTCCATTGGAGATTATTCAGGTGAATATTTTATATTGTTACGTAGGAAGACGCAGACGAAAAGCTATGTACAAATATATTTACAAGGAAAATACGCTGCGCTTGGCCAAGAGGCAACAGCCCGCGCTAGCTTCTAATCGTCGTCGTCGTCTTCACACTGCTGGCCTTTCGTGATCGCGCATATTGTGCCGTAGCACTACCCCCGGCTGCAAAAGCGCCGTCCCGGAGCGACTAAAGATCGGACTCGGAAGCAGTGTAGTAGGCCTTGAGCCTACTGACGTGTACGACATCACTAGATGCCACAGGAGAGGACGAGGTTGAGGCCACAGGAGCAATTTCGTAAGTCACAGGCGTCACCTGGCGCAGCACGCGGTAGGGCCCTGTGTATCGCGAAAGGAGCTTCTCTGAAAGTCCGACGTGACGAGAGGGCGACCACAGGAGCACGAGCGCACCAGGTGAAAACTGTACGTCACGATGGCGGGCGTTGTACTGACACTGCTGAGTGGTCTGTGAGGCCGTCAGTCGAGCACGGGCAAGCTGGCGTGCATGGTCAGCGAGGGCGATGGCGTCGCGCGCATACTCGCTTGTTGAGACCGCAGCAGGAGGAAGTGCCGTGTCTAGGGGCAAGGTAGGTTCGCGACCGTACAGTAGATAAAAGGGAGAAAATCCGGCGGTGTCGTGCCGGGAAGAATTGTACGCAAATGTTACGTAAGGAAGGGCAATGTCCCAGTCGTGGTGGTCCTTGGAAACGTACTTGGCCAGCATATCGGTAAGAGTACGGTTTAACCGCTCTGTCAGGCCATTGGTTTGAGGATGGTATGAAGTAGTCAGTTTGTGTTGAATGGAGCAGGAACGCACAATGTCAGCGATAACTTTCGAGAGGAAGTTTCGACCACGGTCAGTAAGCAGCTGTCGCGGGGCGCCATGAAGCAAGATAATGTCACGCAAGAGAAAGTCCGCGACGTCAGTGGCGCAGCTGGTAGGGAGAGCCCGAGTGATAGCGTATCGGGTGGCGTAATCAGTCGCGACGGCTACCCATTTGTTCCCAGAAGATGACGTGGGAAAGGGACCGAGCAGGTCTAATCCAACACGAAAGAACGGTTCCACAGGGACGGTGATCGGCTGGAGATGACCGGCAGGTAGCACCTGAGGTGTCTTCCGACGCTGGCAGGGATCACAGGCAGCAACATAGCGTCGAACGGAGCGAGCGAGACCAGGCCAATAGAAGCGGCGGCGGACGCGGTCGTACGTGCGGGTTACCCCAAGATGTCCTGAAGTGGGTGCGTCATGCATCTCAAAGAGCACAGTCTGTCGTAGCTGTTTTGGCACGACAAGAAGAAGGTCAGAGCCGTCAGGGAGGAAGTTCCTTCGATACAGAATGCCACCCTGGAGGACATATCGGCGAACGGATGCGTCGGTAGGTGTAGAGCGCAGACGCTCGATAAGTGCTCGCAGCGATAGGTCTCGGTACTGCTCATCGGCGATGTTACCGAAGGCAGAGACAGAGAAAATGCCGTTGGCGCTACTACTGTCGGCGTCGTCAGGCTCGTCGACCGGGTAGCGAGACAGGCAGTCAGCGTCCTTGTGTAGTCGGCCAGATTTATAGGTGACAGTATACGAATATTCTTGGAGGCGTAAGGCCCAGCGACCAAGTCTTCCTGTAGGATCTTTCAGTGAGCATAACCAGCAAAGCGCGTGATGGTCTGTGACAACGGAAAAGGATCGGCCATATAAGTATGGGCGGAATTTCGCAACCGCCCAAACTAGGGCCAGACACTCACGCTCAGTGATGGAATAGTTGCGCTCCGCGGGTGAGAGGAGCCTGCTGGCGTAAGCGATAACACGGTCGTGGCCACGCTGGCGTTGTGCCAGTACTGCTCCAATTCCGTGACCGCTGGCATCAGTACGGACTTCGGTAGGCGCAGAAGGATCGAAATGGGCCAAAACGGGAGGCGTTGTGAGAATGTCGATTAGATGAGAGAATGCAGAGGCCTCGTTATCGCCCCACTGGAAAGGAGCGTCTTTTTTCAAAAGGTCGGTTAGTGGTCGTGCTATGGCGGCGAAATTTCTCACGAAACGGCGGAAGTACGAACAAAGGCCGATGAAGCTGCGCACATCCTTGACACACTTCGGAACAGGGAAGTGCGTAACAGCATGGATCTTGCCTGGGTCCGGTTGCACTCCGTTCGCGTCAACGAGATGTCCAAGGACGGTAATCTGGCGGCGGCCGAATTGGCACTTCGATGCGTTGAGTTGCAGACCGGCTCGCCGAAAAACGTCCAGGACTGCTGAGAGGCGCTCGAGGTGCGTAGCGAACGTTGGGGAGAATACGATAACGTCGTCCAAGTAGCACAGGCACGTGGACCATTTGAAACCGTGAAGAAGGGAGTCCATCATGCGTTCAAAAGTGGCAGGGGCGTTACATAGACCGAACGGCATCACTTTGAATTGATAAAGACCGTCGGGTGTGACAAAAGCAGTCTTCTCGCGGTCGAGATCGTCCACGGCAATCTGCCAGTAGCCGGAGCGAAGGTCAATAGAAGAGAAATAGCGAGCACCGTGGAGGCAGTCAAGGGCGTCATCAATCCGAGGTAGGGGATACACGTCCTTTTTGGTAACCCTGTTAAGGTGCCGATAATCCACGCAAAAGCGCCATGAGCCATCCTTCTTTTTGACCAGTACTACAGGTGACGCCCATGGACTATATGATGGTTCAATAATGTTCTTGGCAAGCATTTTGCGAACTTCTGCGTGAATAACTTGACGCTCAGCTGGTGACACTCGATACGGGCGGCGATGAATAGGAGGGGCATCGCCGGTATTAATGCGATGTTTGACAGCTGTAGTTTGGGCTAAAGGACGATCGTTAAAGTCAAAAATATCGTGGTAGGAAAATAGAACGCGGTGGAGTTCACGAGCGTGCTCGGAGGGCAAGTCGGGGGCAATCATTTTCCGTAAGTCAGCGATGGTACAATTTGCCGACTGCGATGGTAGAGGAGTATCGGATGAAGTGTCGTCTACTGCAATGGATGCTACTGAGTGATCCTCGAATGAACAAAGCTGGGCCAAAGACATCCCACGTGGCAGCACTTGTGTCGTCAAGCCAAAGTTGACCACTGGCAGGCAGACGCAATTCGCCGTAATAGATAAAACTGTATGGGGTACTGTGATCCCATGTGTAAGGAGGACGTCTTGCATAGGAGCCGCGATGTAGTGACCGTCGGGGACTGGTGGGGATGACACTAGGTCAACGTAGGTCAGTGCCGAAGGTGGCAAGCGAACGAAGTCGGCGGAACTGAGGCGACTGGGGTGTGGTTCAGCAGGATCCAGAACAGGCAGGTCAAGGCGGAGAGTACTGGCGGAACAATCGATGAGAGCAGAATGTGCGGAAAGGAAGTCTAAGCCGAGGATGATGTCGTGGGGACAGTGGGCGATGACTGTGAATAGCACGATTGTTGAGCGATCGGCGAAGGAGACGCGGGCGGTACAGATACCAATTACGGGGGCTGTTCCGCCATCGGCGACACGGACAACAGGCGTCGTGGCGGGCGTGATAATTTTCTTGAGCCGGTTACGAAGGTCAGCGCTCATTACGGACAAATGCGCCCCAGTGTCTATGAGAGCAGACACAGAAACACCGTCGACTTGCACGTCAAGAAGGTTCAGATGAGTGGGCAAAGTCAGTAGAGGATTTGGCGGCGTAGGGAGCAATGCAGCGTCACCTCGAGGCGCTGCATCGTCTAGTTTTCCGGCTGGGAGCGGCGTCCGAAGGGAGTCGGCGAATAGGAGCGACGGGGCTGGGGAGAGCGAGATTGTCGTCGTTGGGGCGAAGGCGAACGAGAATAGGGGCGGTTCGTTGCAGGAGAATCAGTGGCGGCATTATCGGAGCGTGCGGCATAGGGACGAGAAGGGCCACCTGAGGGGCGAGAGTAGGCAGTATAAGTAGGCCGGCTCGGGGAACTCCAGCGACTACGACAGTGCCGAGAAATGTGCCCGATGCGATGGCAGTGGAAACAAATAGGCTTGTCGTCAGCAGTGCGCCATTCAGATGGGTTGCGGAAACGTGGTGGGTAAGAAGATGCGGGACGGGGCGAAATCGAAGAAGCCGGGCGGGTATTAGGGCGATGGGCCGAGCAGATGGTGTGAAGACCCATGTTTTCAAACTCCTGGCGGACAACTGCCTGGATCAGTGAGACCGTGACTGCAGATGTGTTGGTGGGACTGGAGTCGAAGGCAGCCGGATAGGCGGCCTCGATCTCACGCCGGACGATCCTGGTAACATCGGCAGTGTTGTTGGGACGAGGAGCGTCGGCACAGGAAGATGTCGCTGGGGTGTTGGGCAGACGGGCAAACTGCTGGTCAATACGTCGGCTTTTGGCGAGTTCCAGGCGGCGGCACTCTCTTATAACAGCATCCACCGTCGCTACGTTGTTGCAAACGAGCAAGTTGAAGGCGTCATCGGCAATGCCTTTGAGGATGTGGGAAACCTTGTCTGACTCAGTCATGTGGGTGTCAACTTTGCGGCACAGAGCCAAGACGTCCTGAATGTACGTGACATAGGGCTCTGTTGACGTCTGCACACGGCCGGAAAGCGCCTTCTGCGCGGCAAGTTGTTGACCGTAGGGGTTGCCGAACAAGTCTCGAAGCTGTGTCTTAAGTGAATCCCAACTGGTGAGCTCATCTTCGTGCGTGCGATACCAAACTCGAGGTGTGCCACCGAGGTAAAAGACTACGTTGGCGAGCATAATAGTAGGGTCCCACCGGTTATTGCGGCTGACATGTTCATACAGGCTGATCCAGTCATCGACGTCTTCCCCATCTTGGCCCGAGAATACGCCAGGATCACGGGGAGCGGGGAGAGTGATGTAGGTCGTCGAAGTGGCAGCAGGTGTCGGAGCCGGCGGAGTCGGGTTGTCGTCGCCGGGAGCCATGAAGGAAGGCTCGACGTACCGTCCACTGCGAAGCTCCGTGACGAGGTACAGGGAACGTCCACCTCCACCAGATATGTTACGTAGGAAGACGCAGACGAAAAGCTATGTACAAATATATTTACAAGGAAAATACGCTGCGCTTGGCCAAGAGGCAACAGCCCGCGCTAGCTTCTAATCGTCGTCGTCGTCTTCACACTGCTGGCCTTTCGTGATCGCGCATATTGTGCCGTAGCAATATAATACTGGAAGTAAGCTAATAGGCCTATAATTTTTCAATTCTTTAACGTCTCCCTTTTTATGGATTAGTATAATGTTGGCATTCTTCCAGTTGTCTGGGACCACTGAAGTCGCGAAACAGTTCGTATAAAGGGCCGCTAGTTTTTCAAGCAATATGTCTCCTCCTTCACACCTTTATGTCCACGTTCCTCCTCACCCTGTGCATTGGTAGCAGGCTAGAGCGCGTTAGCTCAGGTCGACCTCTCTGCCTTCTTTCAATTAAATCATCTCTCTCTCATGTCTCCTCCCTCTTTGATTAAATCGACCGGTATTCCATCTTCTCCGGCCGCTGTCCCCGTTTCATGTCTTGCAAGGCCCTTCTAACTTCTTCGCTAGTTATAGAAGGAGCTTCTGTTCATTACTACTTCGAATGGAGGTATCGTGGCTGGTTTGGGTACTGTACAGGTCAGTATAAAATTCTTCCGGCGCTTTTACTATATCTTCGAGATTGCTGATGATGACTGTGGCAGCAGCAGTGGCCACGACGACATCTGTTTAATCTGTATCCTGTGCTGTTGCAGAATTCTGAAAGACGGAAGCTACAACGACGAGCTAAAAAAGAAAAAAAGAGCAAGTCCAGTGCACGTGCACTTACGACGCCAGGATTTGCTCGTCATCGCAGCTTGGAGTCAATGACTCGTCGGTCGGCGCCAGCGTCGACAGGCCCAGCATAAAAAGCGGCCCGGTGGCACCTCGGAAAACACTTTGGCAGCAGCAGTGGCCACGACGACATCTGTTTAATCTGTATCCTGCGATGTTGCAGGTTGGTGCTCTCTCTCTTTTTTTCTTGTAGAAATAAGTTTAGTCAAATGTCTGATTGCTGCTGCTGCTGCCAAGTGTGCTGCAATGTACAATGGTGATGAATGTCCGGAGTGTCAATCAGTGGTGGAAGATCAAGAAGGCCTGTCTTGCAGTGTATGCCACACCGTGTTCCATGTAGGCAAATGTGCTGGCGTGTAAGAAACTACGCTGAAATCTAAAAAGGACTGTAAAAAAACTTGGATGTGCCCTAAATGTAGAGCACCAAAAAACTCTGGCTCCACAACCTGAGAAATAAGAAACAGAGCCAAACATGCAGAACATGTAGCATATGCTGCTAGCTATTAACCAAAAACTGGAAGTGCTGATGCCGCTGAAACAGACCGTTGAAGGTGTCGAGAAGTCTGTACAATTCATGTTTGATCAACTGGTTCATTTGCTCGAGCGTGTGCAGAAAAACGAGCATGCAATAAAAGAAATCAGGAAGAGGGTTGAAAAACTTGAAAAAAATAAATGTACCGAATCCCTCGTAATTCAGCTTAACGAAATTAGAATGTCGGAGTAGGCGTGCTAACCTACAGTTTCATGAAATCCCTAAAACCAAAAAAGACCTCTTCGCAAAAGCTAATGTTATCGCTACTGAGATTCAGCTCCCGCAGCTACCTGGTGATGACGTAGACGCCATACACCGGCTGCCATCACGGCAGGACAAGATTCCTTCTGTTATCTGTCGCTTCGCAAAGCAAGAAGTCCGGGATCTGTGGTGCGTAAACAGAAAAAAAGATCGCGAATGAAGATGGAAACATGCACGTGCTTGAGAATCTGACCAAAAGGAAGCGGGAACTGCTGAAAAAAATGAAGGACTGGGCAAAAGAACACGGCTACAAATACGTCTGGCACAGTAGTGGGAAGCAGCGTTGCCAGATTGGAAAGTCGGCACGACACCAGAAACTCGCTAAAATTTCCCCAGATTTCACCAGAAAATAAAATTGCCTTAAAATGCACAAAAATGACCAAGAATTAACATTCGTCAAGCACTCATCTTATTATTTATATAAAATCACGATGAGAAGCCTTTAATCATCCCTTGGAGCATCGTAGATGCCTGAACGAAACCTGCGTAGCATATCGTCTGTGACAGTGAACTTCACGCAACACCCCTCTCTGGAGGTCAACGCTGTGCGAATTCGTACAATGGAACCCAAAGTTTTCAGCGACATTTTGTTCCTGTACTTCGTTTTAACACACGTGACCTGACTGAAGACACGCTCCACCACTGCATTCGACACTGGGCAAGAAAGACATGCCAGTGCAAACAATGCAAGTTCCTGGTAGGGCTTTTCCCCCATGGCATTTTTAAACTTGAAAATTCTAGCCCAGAATGTTGCAGAATCCTCAGGAAGTTTCCCGTCGAAGACGGGCCTGCGCAACAGGTTTTTGTGACAGCGAAACGAGCGGAGCATCAGCACGTGTGTTGGCTGGCCACTTAACGCATTGCCGGTGGCCCGGCGTTGCTCTTCCCGTGCTTCCCACGGTAAATTCATTCCTCCACTAGAACAGCCGGTGCCGTCTATTGAAAGAACTTATAACTATACGTGCGTTGAAACCTAGCGCTAGCATCACACGCGAGCACAAACCTTAGCTACAGTAAGCGTTATATAGTTCACTGTACCCTAGCAGTAGCACAGCAACACAGGGATTTCATGAGGAATAAACAAATACAAATATAGGCCTTAGAATCGTGGCGGCCGCAGGCGCTACCTAGTGTTAAATGATTGGATGAGCAGCGCGGGTAGACGGTAATTTCGGTAGAGCGGTTTTCCCCAGATATCCCCAGATTTTGTCTGGTGTAGTAGTTTGTTGGCCTGGCCACCAGGAGCTCTACATTTTCACCAGATTTCCGAAATCTGGTGGCCAATTTCACCAGATGGCAACGCTGGTGGGAAGGTACTGGTCAGTAAATCTGATGGCATGTCGGCGACAGTCGTATCAAAAGCATATGAGCTTGATCAACTACCTTGAACTTTGCTTAGTATTTTACGTTTTCGCACCTCTAATGGACCCGCTTCGTTTTCTTTCGGAGCAAACAATGTGTCAATCATTCCTGCCGACTGATGTATCCGCTATGTCTACTCAGAAAAAGAAGACGACGTCTTTCTTTCACATCAACGCACAATCCTTGCACAACAAAGGTGACGAGTTTGAAGCGTTTCTTTCCGCACTTAACTTCCGTTTCAACATAGTAATGGTCACTGAAACCTGGTATCAGTATAGTTATGAGGCATTACAGTTGCCAAACTACAACGCGTAAGTGCAAAATTGCCTTGATAAACGAGGCGGGGGTGTTATGATAGCGACACAAAAAAACTTTTAAATGCAACCTTTTCAGTTATTACACCCTAACTCATGATGGCTACGAAATACTCTCCCTACAAAGTGGTAGAAATGTCTTCTCCGTTATCGGCCTCCTAAAAGCAAATTTTCCAATTTTGCTTGCTTTCTTGACGAATATATCCAATAGATCACAGAAAACAACCTGAATCTAGTTTTAGGTGTTGACATCAGCATTGAGTTTCTTTCATATTCTACGAACAAACTAGAGATTGAGTCCATATTGCAATGAAATGGTTTCATTTCCGTCATAAATTAACCCACAACATTACAGGCAGCGACGGCAATAGATGTCTTTTTTACCAACTTTTCAGCAGAACGTCTTAATTCGGGAGTAACTAATGTCCATATAAGTGACCATCTTCCAATATACCTGGTTGTTGAGTCTGTAAACTCTAAAAAACAATGCGTATATCATACAATCGAGTACCGGCGCATTAATGATGACACCTTGAATAACTTTCTGGCAAAACTTGCAAATGTTGACTGGAATGTTGTGCACAACAAAAATGATCCAGATGATGCTTACACCGCCTTTATTTCCATAATTAAATCTGTATATGAACAAAGCTTTCCTCTTGTGACGCTTAAAACGCCCCACAAAGCTCGAAAACCATAGATAAGCGCAAAATGCTTTAAAATGACAAAAAGAAAACATACCTTTATAACCGCTTTATCCAAACCAGGACACCGGATGATATTGTACAACTTAAAACGTGCCGGAACCAAGTTAAGTCGTTTCTTCGCCACGCGAAACAAGAATATATATGGAAAAACTGTTCCGTCAAGACTTACTAAAAAGGAGCGATCTTGTGTGGCAGAACATCAACCGAATTTTAAATCGAGGCACAACTGCAAATGGTGTGCTTGAACCTTTAGAGAAAATGAACCTGTGAGTGGGAAAAAGGCTGGCAGACAATTTCAATAATTACCTTTGCGTCTCGGGTTGATGAAAACGACGATCCCATCAATGTGAAATGTCTTGACTTACGGGTTCTTTGCAGTGCATTCGTGTCACCAACCGATGCGAATGAAATCAAAAATTGCCTGCTGGTTTACGCAACAGTAAGTCGCTTGACATTGATGACCTTAAAATTTTACCAATTAAACATGTAGCTAATGTAATTAGTCCCGTGCTCGAATATATCTTTAATTGTTGCATCGAACATGCAGTGCTTTTTTTGTGCTGGAAAAGCCAAGTTATTTGTGTGCTCTTGAATCGTGTTTAATTTGCAAACTTACAATCTCAAAGCAAACGCAGAATTTAAGCTCTCATCATTCATTATCAACATACATTAGCTAGAGCCCTCTACACACACAGTAGGCAAGCATAAAACTACTAGGTAAATTCAGGTCACACCTACATTTTTTAAAACTCACTTGACACTCATAGCTAGAATTTTAACATTTTTGTTTCACTTTTTCTTCAGATATTAGTATTGCTTATTTTTGCACAAAATCAGCCAAAGGGCGGGAATAGACATCATACGTACATCAAATATTTGGACATCCAGTGAAGAAAACAGAAACTCAGGCTTCGCACGAGAACTGAAATATTCAAGATGTACACTAAATAATAGAAAACTCCGCAGTTTTATTTCGTTAAATAATTTCCTTGTTTTTTAGACGTCTAATAAGTAACGTTTAGATGATCGCTCAAAGATCCTTACTTGATATTACTGGGAATTTCATTCCATACCAGAGCGCCACAATATACTTGTGACCTTTCATTTGAATTATTTCGGCATATAGGTAAGTTAAACAATAGTTGTTGCCGCCCTCTGCTCCTTTTGAGTGTCGTGAAGACACCATTCGATATAGGGTAAATTCCTATTTATGGTGACTTATACTAACCACTCATTGTAACTAATGCGCAAAGGGGACGGCAACACGAGAAGTTGTAGTAATTCTACTTGTAGTGTGCAGAAAGATTTGATAGTTAAAATGTGGAAAGACTAAAATAAAGGTCTGCTTGGGTCTGTGTTTCGAATGCGTCATAATAGTAAGAGCTCGTTTCTGTTGTACTAAAAGCTGCAAATATGTGGGATACGTATGGTTCCAGGAATTGATACAGAGATCAGCGACGCGCATCAAGGAAGTTTCGCAACGCTGTCTGAAAGTATAGCTCATATCATTGATAATCGGATCTCTCACTGACAAAAATAAAGCTCACTGACACATTTCCAGTCTATTTTACTACAGCAGTAATCCGCAATCTCGTATATATATATATATATATATATTAGAGGGTCTCAAACGTGCTCTTGGGACAAAGGAACGACTCACCACAGTAGTGCAAACAATCACAATGACCTTTATTGCACCTTTCATACACAAACATAGAACACTCCGATGGGCGTGCGACCAATTCAGGAAGTCCGACTCACCGCGGCCGGATAGCGAGCGAATATGTCCGCCCCTATGCTGGACACCAACGCCTATTCGCGTGTACGGTCACGCGAACGATCGTGTTCGTCGATCGTGTTCGTCGATCGCGTTCGACACAGGCGGCTGCCGAAGTCGCTGAGCCGAACTGCCACAGGCATCTGCATTGCCTGGGGTCGCTCGATCGTAGTCCTAGGCAGCAGCGCAGACAATGTGCAGGTGACAGCAATCCAGGGAAGACTCCACTCACACAGCTTACACTCAACGTACTGGACAAACACTAAAGTAGTGCAAGGGAGAATAATCCTGCATGTACATCGTCTATGTTGTACGATGTTTAACTCGGCTAGCAAAAGATCAGGCGGCTACTCATATGCTAAGTTCACGTGAACAAAGCTCCCTTTCTTGAGTCGAACGAGTAATCTGAATTCGTACGAGGCTAACTAGAATAGGGGAAGCAAAGTGCGACACCTCAACGCCACAGTCCACCAGGTTGTGTTTCTTAGACCTAATGAGACCTTAAGCCTTAGACCTAATGAGTCGTTACCCTGACAACAACCGGCATCCAAAAACAGCTCCCAAAAATAGGCGCAATGCAGGCGGCCGTGAGATGTCAGCTCTGCGAGGTGGTCCTACCCCGCTCGGTGCATACAGCATCCGATTTAACGGCGCCCATCGTCCCAGGGAGTGTCAAAGTGCCCGGTGCCAGGCCGCAATGCCAGACAGCCCGTAGCGGCACCCGTGACCAGCAGCCACCCAGCTCTTACAGTCAAAGAGATAGAAGAAGCTATTTACATAAGAAATTCGGACCACCTACGAGGCTTCCGTACTCACTCGCGTCAGGCTTGCCACTCCGCGGGCGCTAAGCCTCGCTCTCCCAGGATGCAGACTACGTGGCTCTCGTACTGATGAATGTCATTAAAAAAAACACTTGCAAAAACACGTAGCATGTTGAAAAAGAAAGATGTTCAAACACACTACAGCAACTGTCGCCTTGCTCAAGAAAGCACGCCGCCGATGCTAGCGATCAAAATCCACGCTAAGCCTACGCTTCGGTACAAACAAAGGTCTTGAACGAAGCAAAAGTATCCAACTATCATCCGATGCCCCAAGTGGTCTACGTTGGGCAGCCACATCTGGGGCCTCACATGTGCTTTTTGGGACAAAGGAACGACAACACAGGAGCGCAAACAATCACAAGGGCATTTATTGCACCTTTCATACACTAATGCCTGCTATCCGACTCACAACACATAGAACATACCGATGGACGCGTCACAAATCTAGAAAGTCCGATTCACAGCGAGCGAATATGTTCCCCCCATGCTGGACACGAACGTTTATTCGCGTTTACGGTCACGCGAACGGCAGCGCGTTCGAACGATTGTGTTCGTCCATTCTGGTGTCCCGCCAGGGACACCAGAATGGTGTCACCAGAATGGCGGAATGGTGTCACCAGAATGGCGGAATGGTGTCACCAGAATGGCGGAATGGTGTCACCAGAATGGCTACAACCGGGAAAACCGGGAATTCTCAGGGATTTTGAGTAGTCTGGAACAACTCAGGGAAAACTCAGGGAATTTGTGTCTGTATCAGGGAAAATTAGCTGTAATTTTATCGAAAGGGTTGAAAGTCGCGGTAATGCTGGCTCGAGTAACAGACAGGAATCGTAATGAATCGTCTTTGACGTCCTGTCGTCGGCTGGAGGAGTTGCCAGTGTACAGTCGATGTCCGACTTTCCGGATTCCCGATAATTTGGACGGCTTGGCGGCACCACCACGTGCCCCATAGAGTCAATGTATCAGAACGTCTGAAATTTCGGACGCAAGAACTCTTCGCCGTCCGATTTTCCAGATGTTTTGCCGTGACCACAGGTCCGAAACGGCATTAACGCCACCACTGCTGCCGTTTTGATTACCTCGCCGCCTCAAATCGGCGCTCTCGCACACAAATGCGCTGGCATCTGTAGCCACCATTGCGGCAACGCTAGGCCTAGCTGCTTCGACCTTCGCTATGAAGCTCCTTGCCGTTGGGTGCCGTGTTTTTTATTGAAATAATTCGCTGCTGCCAGCAATTACATGGACTCCGCCTTTGCGGTCCTCGCGATTGGCTTAGAAGTTTGGAACGCACGGTGCGTTGCATAATGCCAGTTCCCGAAAGTCAGCTTCGCCTCTATACAGATATGTTACTTGGTGAAGCATACGCAAAAGTATTGCAGTGAAGCATAAGCGTCGGAAGGGGCTATTACCACGGGACACAGTATGTATTCCTTAATTATACACGCGTGCACTCTGTATTTCCTGTCACAGTACGAGCACCGATATGCCTAATACGTGTACCGACAGGCCTTCAGAGCGTTTTCGAATGTGCCTGTGGCGGTTTGAGCCCTTAAGGGCAGTAAATGACATGCATTTATTTTTTTCCAACTGGCCAATTTTTCGGACGTTTTCGCGGCCCCTAAGAAGTTCAAAAACTCGGACGTGGACTGCGCAACTGACCAAGAAGATGCTTCAAATCGTCCGTGGGGCGGACGAGTGGCGGAAGGAGTACAAGAGCAGAAAGGACCAACGCATTGAGGAATAAACTGGAAAGGAAGCGTGTTGTCGCCATTTTGAAGGAGGTTGAGCTCAAAAAACAAAGTGTTGGCTGACGCCGAGATGCAAGTGTCCCTCATCCAAACCAAAATAAACTCTTTAAAGCAGTGAAACACAACACTGAGGCGTCGTGCGCGGGCTGAGAGTATGTCAGGACAGTTGAGGTTGACTTACGAGCTGTTGAGAGAATCACATTTGTGACAAAGTTCGGGCCTCATACCACTGAGCTTGCTATCAGTTGATAAAAATAGCTCATATTCGAAAATATTTGCTTTTGTATGCATCTCCTTTTTTATTCGTATTTGAGAATGTCCGACTCGATTTGCAATTTTTTTTCGATGACATTTTATTTGCTGTGCATTTTACTAACCCCTGCCTTCTATTCTCTTTTTGAATAACATAAACACTACTCCTTAGTATTCAAATTGGATTAAGTTGGTCTTTAAAAAAAACTTTCATATGCTTACTAGAGAGTGACAGCATCGGGCGATATGGTTTCAGCTCGTCTTGACAAAAAACATTGTTCTGCATCACTGAGGGAATTTCGCAAAGGCACTCATGGAAAACCTGGAAAACTCAGGGAATTTAGAAATGTCAACTTGGTGGACACCCTGCCCCCGAAGTGGGTCGACGCACGCGCCCGCGCTGCTCGCCGAGAGAAGTGGTTCGTCGTGAGTACGGAAAGGTTGGCGCTATCTTATGAAGCCCTCACGGCAGTACGGCTCAGCGCAAGCCCCAAAAGGAAGAGGCTCCTTCTTGTCGCGCCCGACTAACCCTGCCGTCAGGCGGCGTTAGCAGAGCAACACTCGCGCCGCCTCTTGTAATATGTTGCAGCCACACTGACCGCCGCCGACACTTAGCTGCGGAGAGAAGCCAGATTACAGGAGATTACATCATGGGACGCGTGAGACTCGAGCATCCCCACTATATATTTCAATTTCTTCCCGTGTTCTGTTGTATATATATATTATAGAGCGAGGGAGAAAAACATTGAAATGTATAACATAACAAAAGAAAGGGAAATCAAAGTGATGAAACGATTTAAGCCGCCGGTGGGAGCCATACCCACAAGCTATGCGTTACGCGTGCGTTGCACTGCCAATTGTGCTACAGCGACGGCTATCAATCCATCCACTAACTTGGGTATACATATGCTTACTAGATCTAGCCCTGGCAGTGTTAGCCAACGCCACTCAGAGCCACGGTAGACGGACACCCAATTTAGCGGACGCATTCACGGCCTCCGAGATTGCGCGCGTTAGCAGGTTTTGCTTCGGTCGTCCCATTCCGCGCGCTTCCCAGCCAAGTATATATATATATATATATATATATATATATATATATATATATATATATATATATATATATATATATATATATACATATATATATATATATATATATATATATATATATATATATATATATATATAGCAATGAAAGAAAATCAAATAAAGAAAGAAAAGAACTATGACAAGGCAACAACAAATAAACTCTGCCATCTACGATAAGTTACACGTTCAGAGACAATGAATGGTGTGAACACACACATGATTTCTTTATAAAAATAAACTATTGTACATTAGTACCACAACATCAATGGAGAAGGTTGCAAAAGAAGTACCGGGAAAAAAAGGACACTAGTGAACTAGATGATTGAGATGTCAACATGCCTGAGGCAAAGCTGAAAAATTTTGTATAGGTATATCCTGTCAAAATCTTCCGCAATACATCAAAGAGAGGCAACGTGCACGTTGAGATCTCGCGCGAACTGCCTTCTACGGCTACCTTCGCGTGCTCCGCACGGATGGATGCTATAAGCGTCCCCTTCGGAACGGGGTGGTGGGCTGCGGCACCAAGCTTTTGTTATTATGTTGCCTAATGTCCTAACTGTGTTATAAAAGAAAAAAAGAAATAAAGAAGGAAGAAAAACGATGAATTCCCATAACCAAACCTTCTGAACCCCTATTGCAAACTTTGTTTTTGCACGCCACCGTTGTTTGTCGTTTTCCTACTTTTCTTCCACCAATGTCCAATCGCCGCTTACTAATCTCTACTGCGGGCATGTTTCCTTTCCCCCTGCTCTCGCTGAACTCAAGGGCTTCAAGGAGGCCAGAAATGCCTAAATCGACCGCTGCGCAGATATCTTCACATTCTAATAAAACATGTTCCATCGTTTCCCTAGCATTACCGTAGCAAGCACGTGCTCCTTCTTGTATCTCGCTTTATAAGTGCATGTTCTAAGGCATCCTGATCTCGCTCCGAAAAGTAATGAGCTTCCCTTTGAGTTATTATAATTTTTTGCTTTCCTGATTTCGCTTTTTCCTCTTAAGTAGTTACTCATAGCAGGTTTCTTTTCCATTGCCGCCACCCATATGCGATTATCTCAGCCTCTCTGAGTTTCCGCTTGACGTTCTTTGTTGCTGTGTTGCTCACCATACAGGTCGCATACTTGCTGGTAAGCTTCCTAGTTCTTTTCCTCCACTGTGAATCAATGTATTTCCTGTACAAATACCTGAAAACTTTTCCGGCTCACTTACTTTATTCCATATTCCTCAGTCACTGTTCATAATCAATTTTTACAGTGAGCAGTCCTCGGCTAACAGCGCCATCCAGGGGCGGCGGGGCGCGCCCTCGCCGCATTATTTTCGGCAGCGGAGCGTGCCGAATGGGACGGTCGGAGCAAAACTTACCAAAAACTTACCAAAACTTACCAGCGCGCAATCTCCGATGCCACCATGATGCCACGAATCCGACCACTAACATGGGTATCCGCTCACCATGGCTCCGAGTGGCGCTGGCTAACACTCCCGGGGCTAAACCTAGTAAACATAAATACCCGTTAGTAGATTGATTGGTAGCCGTCGCCGTAGCACAATTCGTAGTGCAACGCACGCGCAATGCGGGGGTTGTGGGTTCAGCTCCCACCGGCAACAAGTTATCTTTTCGTCAACTTTCAGTTACCTTTCTTTATTATGTTCTACAAACAGTTGGTACGCCACTGTCTTTAGGGAGCACCGAAAGTTCCACAGCGCCTCAGTTTGCGGCCCCGCGACAGCCCGCTCATATAGGCGGAGCAACTTCGAAACTGCGACATTTGCCGCGGAACTTGCACGTCATACAGGACTTGGACAACATACCGCAGGCGGTCTCGTACTATCTTCCGTCTCAGGAGCAAAGAACGCACCGAAAACGCTCACGCATGCAGCGCAATAAAAGCGTCCGCAAGACCGAATACAGCCAGAGACATTCTTCAGCATGCACAGCATTACATTTATTCAGTGCGCTGATTGCGTGTCGCAGCAGGTGCTGAAAAGGAGCAATAGCCATGACAATGACCGGCAACAGGAACCACAACCGTAGTTTTCCGAGTGAGCCCTCATGGTTAAAAATGGCCAGGCTTTTCACGCAGAGGCCATTGCGTATCTACAAGAAACTGAGAGACCTTGTCCCGCTGGCCTTAATGTGACGAAGGGTGACGTGATACAAGTCGGTAATGGGAGAGGGCGCCTCTAGTCAAGCTTAAACACACTTTGGAAGTTCTGGTAAATGGTCTGCACGAGAACGTTCGGCGTGCCACAGTCCCCTCGGTAGTCGTCGCTGGACACGTCCCAGACCATCATGCCCGCTAACGACCGGTTGCGTACGTACTCTGCTTTGGCCATCAAGCTGATCTGGTCCTCGTACGCGACCCACTGGTCGTCTGAGTACGCGTACGGGCACTCGGCGCTGGCGTCCCACGCGCGCGTCCAGTTCTCGAACACAAGGCGCCTACAGATCTCGAAGAAGCTGAGAACCCCGGGACAGCGCGTGAAGAGGCCCGGGATTCCTTCCGATCGACCCGCAAGCAGCATGGAGCCCGGCTTGTGGTCAGACTTCTCGTCAAGCGTGTACGAAGCCCCGTCTAAAGAGACACTCACGACCAGCTTGTGCACGGGAACGCCGCTGGCCAGCGCCCGCTGGACGGCCGTGTCGAAGTCCATCGTCACATTCAGGGGCGACGGCAGCCGGCTCCGCATCGGGCTGGGAAACTCGGCGAACGCGTCACTGCGGAACCCGTGCGCCACGACGACAGCGTAGTCGACGTACGAGCAGATCTTGCCCCCCAGCAGCGGCTGGTTGAAGACCTCCGTCTCCGGCTCGAACACCACCACCAGCGTCAGGCCATGGCGCTCAAAGTGTACCCACAGCTTTTGCAGCAGCACGATGATCCCGCGGCGGTCTTCGCCGGGCGAGCCACTGGTAAACATTCGGTGGATGACCAGTCCATCGAAGCCGTTGCCGAGCGTCCAGCGGAGCACGGCGCTGCAGAACTGCACCGTCGCGTGCATCGATTCGGCCGCGTAGCGGAACAGGCCATTGTTCACTTCGTACTCGCCAACGCCGACGAGGATCTTGAGCGCGGGCCGCTCTTTCTTAAGCCGCACCATTTCGCGGTACAAGTTCGGGTGGGTAATCTTGTGCGTGTAGTCGTAGTGCAGCATGTCGTCGGACCAGTCGGCGGCGCCGGACAGCGGGAACACGACATGCGAGCACAAGTTCGAAGGCACCTGCGCGCCAGAAGTCGCGGTTAGAGCGGGGAAAAAGAAATGCGTTCAGGGCTCTATGTTGCGATAAATATCTTGCGTAGGATGTGGGAAGAAACCTTCATATTTGCTCGTGCTAAAATGTAGGATGCCGGCGATTTTCGAAGGCTAATGGGTGAGGATCAACGGCGAATATCTCAATCACCTTCAGTTTGAAGATGGCATTGTCCTGTCCAGCAACATGGGTGTGAATTGCAACAAATTACTGAGGACTTTAACCGAGAAAGTTTAAGAGTATGGTTGAAGATGAATATGCAGAAGACAAATGTAATATTCAATAACTTGGAAAGGGAACAAGAATTCACGATCGCCAGTGAGGCTCTAGAATCTTTGCAGGAGTGCGTTTACCTATTATAGGTCAATTACTCGAAGGCGACCCTGACCATGAGAAGGAAACAAAGAAAAAGAGAAACGGGTCGGAGTGCATACGGCAGGCATTACCAAATCCTTACTAGAAGCTTACCACTGTCGTTGAAGAATGTGCAGTCATTGCATTCTACCCTTGCAAGGATCGCGCAAAGAGCAATGGAACGAAAAATGTCAGGTGTAACGTGAAGACACAGCAAGAGAGCGGTGTGGATCAGAGGGAAAACGGGTATATAGCCGATATTCTAGTTTACATTAAGTTGCAAAATGTGGAGCTGGGCTGGCCATGTAATGCGTAAGGCAGATAACCGGATGAACATTAGAGGTACAGAATGGGTGCCAAGGAAGAGGGTGCGCAGCCGAGGACGGTAGAAAAGTAGGTGGGGCGATGAGAATAGGAAATTCGCAGGCGCAAGCTGGAATCAGCGCAAGGCATGGTTAATTGGAGATCGCTGGGAGAGGCTTTCCTTCTGCAGTGGACATAACAATAGACTGATGATGACGACTGCATCTTAAAACCAACAGAAAGTTCAACCTTGAAACTTTACACTTTCCGTGCTCAATAGGGGCCCAAATACTTGAAGGTACCGTGACATCACTGATCTCATACGATGACGACAACGCGCCGCAATCTGGGCGCTAAATTCAACGTCTTCGCAGCACCTGCGAAATAAATGTACTAGGGACAGCTTTCCTCTATGGTTGAAAATATTGAACATTTTCTCTTGCACGCCGCCTTGTTTCGATTTGTCTCTGAAGCTGCGCCTTTCACCTCCGACATTACAGAGTGTGCCTACAAATGCGATATGCGATCAGCTGTGAAAAATTGACTTTATGCAGCATTCAGAAAAACATGTTCGATCTTTATTGTTCCCGCTGATTACCCATCATCCCGCCGCCGAATAAACGTAGGAGATTTAAGAAAAAGTCATCTCCCAGCCTAATTCAGTGTTTTCGAGATATTTACGGATTCGTTCCGCACTGAAAAAGGAAGCATCAATGCATAAATTCGTATAACTGACGCATTGAATTAGTATAGTATAACTGGAACAGCCACGTATTTGAGTTGCATGGACTCATGAGAATGTCTCAGCTCTCTTCACAAGGCGTCCAGCCTGCGTTCTAAGGTGACGAACTAAGTGAATATGACGCTTCATAGGCAAGCGCGCCATAGAGACGATTAATGCGCTTTCGTACTTATCGTTTACCTGTTCGAATGTGTAAGTCATGGGCGGAAGTCGCTGAAAGCTGGTCGAATTGACCATGCACATAATCAAAGGTCTGTCAGGTCCTTCGTAGACTTGTCGGCCCAGTCGTGTCTTGGGACGCATGTCCACCTGCAGGTTGAAATTAAGTTCTAAAGCGTAAAACAGTAACGTACAACAAGCACAGCGGCATACTCGGCGTGCACTTTGGTATTACAATGACTCAACGTACAGCAGCTATAGCACGGTTTAATTCCAACTGTAATCAACATTAAGCGAAAATTGTTTCCCTCAGCAGCACGCCCTTGCATACGTATGGAAGTGTCATTGGCCCACCGTTTCTTAGTGTTTCTTATAAAAACAAGTGCAAAATTACAGAATAGCTGCGTCCACTGACGCAACTCATTGCGTCAGTGGACGAAATGAGCAACTCATCGTTCTGGCTGCCCTTATTTCACGGGCAATTGAATATGTGACTGTGTTCGTTTCCGCTAAATCAATGACAGGGAGTTATACAAATAACGTGGCCAAGCAGCTTACCCCGAAACTTTGACCGTTTGGATTCTCTTGTACTCATTTTGCGGTCATTTGTGAGCACAGTCAATAGCTTTAGCTTCGATAACTTTATATAGAATTCAGTAATAAACGCAAGCGCACCTTTGCCATTCATTTACTATTCGCAGTCTTACCAATTCATCGCCACTCACCGACACCCCCACGCGCTTCCGACGGGAAAGAACATTTGGGCAGAATTCACGGTAAGTTTGTCTAGCTAGGATTTAATGCACGTCGTCATTAGCTCTTACGACGCCGTTATTGCGAGGCTCACCCAGCCATCGCCAAGGGCGATAAGAAGAAAATCGAAGGCCCACGGCCCTCGTTCACAAAAAGAAAACTCTTACGATTTGTTCGTAGCAGCAGTTGCCAGGCTATTGTATAGTTGGACACATCAGCCAAGGCGGCTGGCCAACGAATAACAGCACTTCAAAAAAAAAAGAAAAAGTCTTCAGCGTCAGATTCGTTACAAATTACGACCCTAGCCGCTGGCGTTCGCGAAATATGCCGCCGACATCCGACTCGAAGCGCGGGCTGTGGTCGATGCTTGAGCGCAGACGACCGACGGCCTTCCCTGGAGTGGGCGCCCGTATGTTGCAGAAGGCCGCACAGCGACGGCTATTGCGCGAGATCGCAACGTGCGGCGGTGATAAGCCAGGGAGCCGCGATTGCCATACCTGGTAGGGCTTTTCCCGGCGCAGCGTGGTGAGCAGTATGCCCGGCAGGACGAAGATGAACACGACGACGAAGATGAGACAAGCGCTGGCCGTGTGCACCAGGGCGCTGTTGATGAACGGGTCGCCGAGGTCTACAACCTGCTGGCTCGCCCGCTGGCCGACCAGCGTGGTCTCCTCATTCTCCATGCTGCGACGGGGCCTAAGCCTCACCAGCACCGCAGCCGGCCACAGCCACCGGTCATCTTGCGAGCAGCGGGCACCAGAGTGCGCAATGGCGATGACCATGATCGTGGTTCTCGCTCAGACACCCAGCACGGGAGAAGTCGGCTGCGGCCACCGGGCCTGGCCTGTCGGTCCTGTGCTCTGTTCATGGGCGCGTTCCAGTTCCTGCGGTTAATTAAGCGGCACCAGGGGATCTCTCCGGGACGCGATCTCGCAATCCCTATTCGGTGGCCGCGAACATTTCTCGTCTCTCACATTTCATTTGTATTTGTATAGACTCACGTTTCATTTCACCTGTATTCTTCAAAATTGTGTTTTAAACATCCCCTATTCGCTTTTACAGCTATATCGTGTACCGCGATACGATATGCGACACACTTTCTTTCTTTCTTTCTTTCTTTCATTATTATTATTATACTTTTCAATAGTTACTCTTGCCGGTTGCCTCCCTCGTCTCGCTGCGAAGTAGCAGGCTTGTTTTTGTGAGCATGGGCGCAGACATCGACTCTTATTTCGACCCATACACAATTTAATCCTGCACTGAAGCTTGGCTCTCAACGAAAAAGTTCGTAATTATATAATGGCGCGTATCACGTACGACTTCGCGTCAAAGCCAATATTCGTTCAGTCCGTGTTGCCATTTCGAATGTCTATTTTGGCTCCCGTAGCTACCGATCTCCGAAACAGCACTTGTCGAATAAAATTCTCAAAGAAAAATAAATTGGGATAAACGTGTGGAAACATGCTTTCTTTTTTTCTTTTTCCTCCTATACAGCTTGCTTCATGGCCAGACTGCCGTTGAGGGTGTACGTGCAATATAATTGGGGACAAGAAGAAGAAGAGGCACCGCTGCAGGCTGGAGGGCGTCGGCGAGACAACGAGCTTCAGGCGAGGCGTCCCGACGTCCACCGTGATCGCCAAGCGCCTTGATGCGCAAGGGTCAGACTCCGGCGGCGTCGGCCAGGCCATCGGTGCAGGGCGGCCGTCGCACGCCTTCGCCGTTGTTTACTGCCAACACCTGGAACGACTTCTTCGAGGAGCGTCCGAGCATCCTCAGCCTGTGCTTCGTCGTCGTCCTCACTGCCTTGCTCATCGGGTCACTCGTCGCGGCGCTATTTTTCGGTGGGTCATCGACGCCATACTGTACCGCCGCGTATAGCTCGCACGGGCGCGATCGTAATGCCACGTCTCCCTGTCGAAAACACAAATTAATGGCTAATCACATCGAGTGTGTTCAAGAGAAAAACTTGCGCAGGAAGGATCACAACTAAGGACTCCATATTTTGATAACTAAAGACAAAGCTAACCGCCGCTCACGCGGAAAACGCCTCTCGTAGTTGTTGACTAGAACAGATATACTGCACTGCATAGTGTGTGTGTGTGTGTGTGTGTACACGCACACACGCACACGCACGCACGCACACACACACAAACACACCCACACCCACCCACACACACACACACACACACACAGTAGCTCTAGGTGTATGGAGTTTATATGTTCCAGGAGTGCAGTCGCGCGGCACTTTGTGTTTCACGGGTTTTCTTTCAGGTTTGGAAAACAAGAAAGAAAAACGTATTGACTAACAGAAAGCTCGATCGAAAATTTTGAAGGGTGGCCTACAATTTTCTCATTGACACATTTACTCTGAATACAACATTTTAGAAGTTGATTAATGAATAATAACAATTGTTAGACGAAATACTAGTATAGTCTCACTTGCTCCAAGCGATGGCAAGCAACATTATCTTGCTTCTGCCCAGCTACATGGAACATGCATATCTTTAAATTTTGGAACAAGTTACGTGTGACACGTGGTATAGGAAGTACTCGGTACCTTGGATAACATTAACCAATGCTAAACGAAACTGTGAGCTTTAATGCACAGTGATTTAATGCACAGTGGTTTGAGTTATTGCCCGTCAAGTTAAAGTCTTGAAAGCGGCTTTAGCGTTGCTTAACAACAACATGACTTTACGACTTTTTTTTGTTGTTGTTGTTGTAATCCTTCGCAAAACTAAAGAAACGCTCAAGTCTGGCGTTTTACATGCCAAAAGTACGATCTGATTATGAGGCACGCCGTAGTGGGGGACTCCCGGTTAATTTTGACCACCTGGGATTCTTTAAGGTGCACCAAATGCACTGTGACCGGGCGCTTTTGCATTTTACCCGGATCGAAGTGCGGCCGCCTCGGCCGGGACTCGATCCCGCGCCCTCGGGCTTGGTCGCGCAATGCGAAAGCCGCTATGCCACCACGGCGGATCCTTCGCAAGACTGACGGTATACGTCCGAACGTGTTATACAATCATCTTTCCAAAGTGTACTTTAGACGACACGCGCATCAGGGTGGCTAAATTAATTTGCTGAAAGCGGCTATAGCTTCTTCAAAACAAGTCAAAATATGGGGCGCGGATTGTCCGAAAAGAGCTTCAAGATATATATATATATATATATATATATATATATATATATATATATATTTCGAAACGAATCCTGCGCATTCATTATGCAATTCCGAGCCACTCGAAAGTTCTAGACTAGCTTGCGCAGTGGCTCACTTAGGGCGAAACTGCAATACTGCCATTTTTATCCGCAAAAATGCACAAGACAAGGAAACGCGCGAAAATCCGCGACAGAGGACCGTATATATAGTTTACCAGCGACTTAGCGAGAAGAAGCTCCGGTCCGCTTTAATATACGCAAAGCTGCGGTCACTCTTCTCGTATCCATATTTGTTACTTGCCTTTCCGCAGTGTACGCACTCGAAGTCGAACGTCGGCCACCGTCCACGACGGCGACGCCGCCGGTAAACGAGTCATCGATTCCGCAAGCAGCGAACGTCACGGTCGCAGGCCTGCCTACCGCCGCCACTACCGTCAATGCCAAAGCCGCAAGAAAAGCCACAGGTCACCTGGAACGGGGCGCCTCCGGTGGCACGTCTAGGAGGGCGAAAAAACGTGGCCGACGCAAGAAGACCTCAACGTCGCCTTACACGTCGGCGTCATCGTCGTTCAAGGGTCCAGAAGGCGCGACGACTGCCACAGAGATGGGACGTGGCAGGATCGGCACTGGCGGCGGACGGCCAGCGGTCGATACCACGAAAGCGAACGCGAGGGCCGGGACTGTCTCCAACGCATCGCGCTCCACACCGGAGACATCCTCCGTAAGCCGAATCGCCCGGAGGGATGCAGCAGAATTGCACCAGTCGCGCAGTCTCGAAAGGACGACGACGACGACGAAGCTTGATGAGCTAGCCAACAACACAACCTTGGACGCCACGGCCACCACCTTACCTGCAGCTGCCGCTTCTACACCGATAGGGCCGCTCGTGGAGCGGACAGGAGGGTATCGCGAAGACGCTGCGTTCGGCGTATATGAGGCGAACAGCACGACTCGTTCGGGCATGATTGACGAGATCACTGCGCAAGCTGGATTCGAAGAGGAGACAGGCACGGCGAGAGATGGCGGCAACGAAACTAAGGCAGCGGTGCCGACGCCGCCGCTCGCGGAGTGGACGGAACTTCGCGGGCACGCTGCAGTCGGCAGCGATTCGACCGACGCCTCGGGGTCGGAACCGAACGACGAGTCCACCGAGGGAGCCGCTGGTCTTGACGAGGAGACCGGCACGGTGCTGCAAGAGGGCAGCGCCGAGACGGAGGCGACGGAGAACCGGACGCTTTCCGCCTGGACCAACGAATCGTTTACGGATTTGCCAAGCGAACATTAGAAATGTTGTATAATCACGTATTTGAAGGTATGGGGCGAAAGGTGGCGGGGACATATATACTTGTTTCACCGCTATTTACAGTAATCACTTTTTTTTCGCAGTAATTAATGATTCGTAGATATACTATAACGTCGTAACCGCGGAATAAGTTTGTTCATGACATGATCAAAAGTTCACAATAAAGCTCACTTCTAGGATGTCCAACTACGACAACGAAACTCGGTTACCCGGAAAGCTGCTACGTAAAAACGGAATTCGGCATCGGCGATATACAGTCTATGAACACGAAACCACATATCCTAAACGTATTGATGCCTCTACAGATGCCTTAAGTCAGTTTTCTTGAACCCGGTTGCAGAGCTGCTTCGGCAATCGCTCTTCAGACTACGCATTAAAGTGAGCATTAAATGCGAGAGTTTGAGTGCAATACTTTTTTTTCCTCGCGTTCAGTGCTCGAGGCTAGGTTATTTCGCCCATTCATACGCAGTGGTCTACATCGTCGCCCGTGTCACCGCAGGAATTTCCAATTCTTTAGAGAGCCTTCACACGTACGCCTACGCATCAGCACTTGAACGTGTACGTGTGTACACGGCGGTACGCCTCATGGTTTGGTGTCCCCATTCAAAGTTGTGCCAACGCAGCAAAACCGGTGCCAACATCAAATTTTTTTCCATGCACTGCGTCGCAGGTCACGGCAACTACGCAGTTTCTGAATTCGTTCGAGGCCGCGCTGAAATCGCAGTGCGCGCATGTGTTGCGACGGAATGGTGCAAGAAGTATTATATGTATTTCGTACTTCCGGCGCTCGATCCTCGATGGAGTCCGAAAAAACTCAAAGGCGTTGTCAAAGCTGGCTTCTCCGCAGCAGAACATATCGTGGGGTGGAGCCCGCCTCTCCGTATGTTTGTGTGCTTGTAAACGCGAGAACGATACCATGGCGACGGCGCTACGTATGCCACGCGCACCGGCGCTGCTAGTGGCAAGGTGCTGATGCACTTTGCCACTGGAACTATTATGCGAATGGAAATATGAGACGTAGCAATCCGAAAGGCCCGTCGAAGGTGAGCAAGGACAGTCGGGGGTGAGTAGACGAGAACTACATCTACAGGGTGTGTGTGTGAGAGGGATATATATATATATATATATATATATATATATATAGAGAGAGAGAGAGAGAGAGAGAGAATGATGAATGAAAGGCAGGGAGGCTAACCAAGACTGAGCCCGGTTGGCTACCCTACGCTGGGGAAGGGAAAAGGGGACGGAAAGATTAGAAGAAGGGATAGTTCCCTGTGGATAACGCCGGTGTGGTAACAGTTTTCTACTTTATATCACTGACGATCACTCACTCCGTATCACAGATGATGACTCAATCCGGTGGCTTTCAAAAACCGCAGCAGCGCTTTTGTGGTCTTTTGTAGCTGCGATATGCGAGGCCACGGTCCCAAGATCTTGCTCAAGGTGAATATGTACAGCGGTTTCTTCTGAAGTGGTTGGTGCTTGACAAACTACAGCGGAAGCCAAGAGCTAACGAAACAAAAAGACGACGACGCACTGGCAATTAACAGTGCTACGTTTAAAAAGAAATATCGACATCGACAAACCTTACCTGTGTGCTGCAGTTAGGTGTCGGAGGCGCTCGAAGGGGAAGCGTTGCGGCAGAGAGCACGAATCTTCTAAAGGATATTGTCAGCCATTCTACTGCACAAAAAGCAGTGCGAAAAAAAAAAAAAAAGGCGCGGCTCCAATCCACGCTGTGAAAGTGGTTGCACACGACAAATGCATTGGGGGGTAGAGGTATACAGCTTCGCTGTAATATTCATTCTAAACTTCGACAGCAGTTAAGTGTAACAAACAGCATTTGCTCCGGCCGTTCCGTTACATAGCAGCGTACAGGTACGTGGCCATGCCACCATCACTGTCATGTTAGTTGTATTCGGCAAGTTTTCCCATTGCAGGTGTTTTGTATTAAGCTGCGGGTTTCTGTTGAGCTGTCTGTCTGTCTGTCTGGGGAGAGGAGTCGGCGATGCAACTGCAGACGTAGAAGTCAGAGCAGTAGGAATCACACGGCTTGCTGAACTTTATTTTTTTAATTTCGCAGGACTGTTGAAACTGGATCCCCGCAAAGCTCAGCTTAACGGAAACGCATTATTTAAGTGAAGGCACTTCCTAACGTTTGTTATCTGGCACCTTGGCATTCAATTTAATTCTCAAAGCTAAGTTTGGTCCTGCGCTTAGCAGGACCAAACATGTTGCTGCGCTTAGGGCTAAACTGACCAACTTCATACACGTTCTCCGTGTAATATCAGGACTGAGATGGGGCCCTTCTGGGCGAAGTTTGCTCCAAGTGTACCAGGCACTTTTTGTTGTCTGTGTTATCTAACATGGGGTCATCTTGTATACGCACGCTGGAGAGCCTTCAGGCACAAGCACTACGGATATGTCTTGGCTTGCCACGCTGCACGTCAACTAAGGGCACAATAGCGGAAGCACGGGCTTGTCCAATCGACATATACAGGTCTTCTGAACCTGTGCGAACCTATCTTCGCCTGCTAACCAGACAGCACACCATCCACTGTCAACGCTTCCAATCACCAACCTTGACTGTGTTTTTATGCGAAGCATATTACGAGAGCTCAACCCAGCTCCTCAGGCGCGGCGGTGTCGCCTTCAATACCGCGTGACACCGTGACGTCACGACAGAGGGGAGACGGGGCTCCAACTCGCGCCGTCGCGGCGGTATATAAGCAGCTGCGCTTGTTTCTAGGTGGCTTTGGCTCAACTCTTGCAAGATGGGCTGGGTGGGAATCGAACCAGGGTCTCCGGAGTGTGAGACGGAGACGCTACCACTGAGCCACGAGTACGATGCTTCGAAGCGGTACAAAAGCGCCTCTAGTGAATGCGGTGTTGCCTTAGAAACGAGCTGTTTCAGGCGTGCGTCGCTTGCTCAGGTGCACATTTCGTTGCCGCGCCGAACGCTGCGTTGCTCGACGCTCACCGCGTCCAATGCGGGGCGCGTAGTCGCTGCGCCGTAGCCCATTGTCTTACACCCCTTGGCGGGTCGACGGGAACGCTGTCGCGTTCCACTCTTGAAGGCGAAGCAGAGTAACGCATGAGTTGTTTCTTCTACTAGCCGAACCAAATATAGCCAAGCAACAGCAGTTCACCAGGCTAAACAGTGGTTCAACAACTAAAATAAAGGCTAGTATGCTTCGCATCCTGGGCTTAACCTTAGCTAAGCCACATCCATTTTTTTCTAAAGCTATTGCATGTCACGCAAGCATTATACCTGCAAGATTCCAGGCCACCGACATCCCCGCGACACCTCCATGGACATTGCCAAGACCACTAGTGAGGCTTCAGATACCCGGAATTATGAAGAAATCTCACGTTTCCTCCATTGGCTTGAAGCAGCTCACCCTGTTCCATATATTTACATTATATAGTGGGACTGTACAGGTATATACCGATGGTTCGGTCACGCCATCTGCCACAACGGCCGCATTTGTCATCCCACAACTTGGAATTACTCGACGATTTCGATTAGACCACAAATCGACATCTACGGCTGCGGAACTTGCGGGAATACGGGAGGCTGTCCGTTTTATGAGAACGCAGACACCCCATAAATGGACGATATTGTGCGATGCCAAATCAGCGCTACAGGCGCTAAAATACTTTTTAAAGAAATGACCATACTATCTGCTCGTGCTGGAAATCGTCGAACTTCATCACAGTGCGGAGTTAAGTGGCCACGTGATCACCTTTCAATGGGTGCCTAGCCATGCATTGTGATGTTTGTGAGGTCGCACTTCAGCCCGTTCCGTGGCGAGGCGGTGGTAGGCACCATTGACCTTTAGCGTGACCTCGCTGCGTGACGTCACACCACGTGACCTAGAGTGACGTGACACCAGCTGTGTAAAAACGGGGCCCCATCTCACGCCGTCGCGAGGCGAGGCGGTAGCCACCAACGGCGGCCTAACTCCCGCTCCTCTCACCAGGGGCGCGGCGCGGCGCCCGAGTCATCCTCGCGTGTCGCGACATCAGCAGCGGCCTCCTCGCAGCCGCCGACGTTCGGCGGGTGTCGAGCATCGAGAACGTCGTCATGCGCTACTTGGACCTCTCGTCCTTCAGCTCGATACGGGCGTTCGCCAACGGCGTGCTCAAGTCCGAGATGCACCTGGACGTGCTGGTGCTTAGATGATTCACTGTAAGCCGTAACACTAGCATAACCCAAGACTACCACCAGCCATACTACCAGCTGATCCGAGAATAACACACTATTGCTTCGCAATCACCAGGCTTAACCAAGCTAAGCCACGGCCGTTTCTTTTTGGCAATGAACTCGCCGACAGTGAGGCAAGATCGGCCTCCTCTTCCTCTGATGAACACCAACGACCTGACACCAACTCCATGATCAAGGCACTCATGCAGGACCTTACAAAGGCTTACAGAGCCCACTATGACAACATTCACAGACGTCTACCTATGATTGACCCAGACGGTCAATTCTGTTTGCCCCCGAAGCTTACACGGAGCAAAACATCATTGCTACACAGGATTCGGCTCGGCGTTGCTTTCACCCGTCGCTACCTCATCGGCCAGTCGAACAGCCCTGATGTGAACACTGCCAGATGCCGGAAACACTGCAACACGTACTGTGCGACTGCCCAGCATATATGCTGGACCGAAGGACGTTAGACAGTTTCCTAGCCAGCGTTGGCAGACAACTAC
This sequence comes from Dermacentor andersoni, assembly GCF_023375885.2. Lineage (NCBI taxonomy): Eukaryota > Metazoa > Arthropoda > Arachnida > Ixodida > Ixodidae > Dermacentor > Dermacentor andersoni. The sequence goes on from NC_092815.1 coordinate 35,870,081, forward strand.
TGTCGGAGGAAGCTATCCTCGGCCCATGGCCTGACACTGCAATTTCAATGCGTGCAACAAAAGTATTGTTGAAGTTTCTGCAGGACACCAAGCTCGACGAGCAGCTCTAGCGAGACAACTGTCTCATGTACATAAGCACTCACCACTTCTCTTATCATCATCATCATCCATCCCAATACTTTCACTCCCCTTCCCTCTTCCCCAGTGCAGAGTAGCAGACTAGAGCGCACTAGCTCAGGTCGACCTCTCTGTCTTTCCTATCAATAAATTCTATTCATTCAATTCTCAAAGACCTTGCAAATTGATTTTCAGGAACAATGAAAGAAAATAAGTACTAACTAGTGAGTGATAGGTCCAAAATTCTCGAATAGCTTCCCTCACAAAAGTATGCTGCGTCTGCCAGTCGTCCCTCCATGCTCCGGGGAAAGTTCCGTTATGATCTCATGTGCGCTAACAGCAGACGCTCCAGTGTTCAATACCGACGAACACATTGATATGACGCTGCACAGGCTCGAACCGCCGACATCGACAACTGTGGGAATCAATGCAACTCATGGCAGTGTCACGTGTACCGGAAAAAGGCTTGTCCTGACCTCAGTTCATGTCCAAGGACAACTTCGCCATCATCTCGCAAGAGCTCGTACAGTAATGGCGCGCCTCATCCGAAAAGATGCTCTTTGGGCCGCGATTAAGCAGCGATGCCTTCCGCTCGATTCTGCGCCGCTCTTATCTACCTTTCACGACCGGCTGATCCCATTGATAACGAGGGCGGAGAATCGCTCTGGCCATTCAGGAACCGCAAAATGCTGGCAAAGTAATAGCATCGGAAAAGGCGATCACCACTAAATCGCCGCCCATAGGCCTGGAATGAGCAACTGCGTTGCTGGAAGGCACGAGTACTCTGGAGAGAGAGAGCATGCTGGGAATCGCTTGTGCGCCGCGAACAATACTTCCCTGCCAAAAGGCCTGAACTGCACGAAGATACGCCGCGGCGATGACTTCAATAGCTAGAATGGGAATCAGACGAGATGATCGGATCACTAACGCCGACGTACACGTTCCATTTGAAGGGCATTGCCGCTGCATGCTTTGCCCGTCGCTGTTACAGTAAGCAAAGATGCTAAAAGCAGGAAGTTCTTTGCGTAGAACCATATTTTGTCACTGTTAAAATCATTATGGAACTCTCAGGTGGGACAGCCTACATAACAATGCATTGTACACCGTCAATGCTGTTCGTCTGCGCTGCTGTTCACACGCACAGCCGGTCATTAACGTTTACGGGACACGGCATCTGTGAAAAGGCTGAATTCCCGTGAAGCCCAAGCCCATATATCATAGCCTCGTATACTCAAAGTTTCAATGTGTAGTAGCATTTGCGACCTAAGTGCCACGTCATATAATGGCAGAAATTCACAATTGTCGTGGAATCAGTGTTCCGTAAACGTTTGCGGCAGACTGCGTGCATGCTACGGGTATCGTTTCACACATCGAGCTACGATGAGCGTCGGCATCCCTCGGCGTAACCGAGCGAATGTGCACAGTGAAGGATGAAAGAGTGAACACGGAACGCAGCGGGGGATGAAAGACGGCGGTAGCGAAGAAAGCGCGAGGAGGAGGGTACAGCGAAAGGTAAGAAAAGCGTAGTGCCGCGCAGGTAGGGCTCTGCGGCGATGAACACTACAAGATGGCGCCAGAGTAGCGAACCGTCGTCTTTTCACCAATGGCATGCGGCGAGCGCGTCCACCAATACCATATATGGAAACAAAGCGCTGCATGAGCGAAGGTCTGTCTGCAGCGGCTGCTGCAAATCACGCACTCCCTCTCGCGATCTCCCGATTAGCGTGGCAGTCGCGCCACATTTCACTCCGTTTGCAATGTGCCCCACGAGAGAGATTATCCGCGCCACCGTATAGAGCTGCGTTCACATTTCGCATTAGGGTGTATCGTAATCGTCGGTGCAAGAAAATTTTCTATGCGAATTGTGAAATGACTAACGTGGGCGATACACGAGCCAGTGTGAAGTAAGCGTGCAACATAGACGTTTTGGCAAATAAAATGAGTTTATTGATATAACGTCGTAAGATCGGTGGACACAGGCTGTAAAAATAGTATAAAATGTATAAAATACAACATGATAAACATTTAAGAGTTGTCGCTACACGAACAACGCCAAGGCCAGCCAGAATAAAGAAATGTTGGCAAAGAGCACTCGTGCGCAACAGTCCTTTTAGCGCAGCGCAGACCACTTTTACCATGTACTATAAGAATTTCCATGGCTCATACCACAAGGCCTAATCACTGGAGTGCACTTCCCCTGAACTACAGCTCGCGCTGTTCCTAACCTTGCCGTTTCAAGCAAGCACTGACAAGGGCCTACGGAGACGACCAAGCGCCTAAGTTCTGCGGAGACGACCAGAGGGCTCTCCACGAGAAATTTCGAGGCAACGTAATAATCTAGACTGTAACCTGCGAAACAATTGTCAGGAAAAGAAAACTATTTCTATTTACTTTAGTGTGGGCGCTAGGCGGATAAACATCTGAATATGGCCTAGTGAACATAACACGTGCCGATTTGTAGGCTTGCACAGTCGCCAGCGCAGCGTACTCGGTGCGCAACCTGGCCCAAGGACACGATAGTGGGAGTTATAGAGTGCCGCCCATTCATTTTATTTTGTTACAGTAATTATCCTTCCACCTCAAAATTCATGAAAACATCTTGGACCTATGGCGCGAAACAAGCATATGCACGTACTTTTAAGCGTCATATTCAAGTAAAGGTTCTCGAAACGCTATCTTCATTCGTCATGCGCCCCTGGTCCTTTAGCTTCACCGTCATCTCTAACGTATTGCGGGAAAGCGCACTTGCTGTGCACGCAGTCGATTTGCGAGCTCGCCCGAAAAGTGCGGCGTATAACAAGCGGTACGCACTTCCATCTGAGCAGCTGTCAATCGCTACATCGTTTCATAGTAGTAGGGCTAGCGTTAAAAAATACACATTAAAACCGGCTTTGTAACGTTTAAGCATTTGCACGTTACAAGCGATCCGCACTGCAGTAACGATAAATTGGGACCGCAGCATGTGACCAGAGATTAGCTCCGTCACCAGCAGCTTCAATGAAAACTCAGCCATGAGTCAATTGCGGCTGCTTCGGCAGACAGAGAGGAAAGAGATTCGGTGCTTGCCATTCCGGTTAACTGAGGCTACTCCGGAAGCGCTACTCAAGACGTCCGGCCGCCCAGACTTATCTGTGCCGGAAACAATTTGGCACGCTGTGTGCAACAGCAAAACAGAAATAAACGGGCGTCCGGCACGCAACCTTCCCGTCAACGAACGGCAAAGCGGGGACGTACGCGGACACGATCGCACATGTAAAGTGTGCGAGAAGTAAACGTGACTAGCACGCAAACAATGCCTTTCAACAACACGCGCATGGCGTACAACACTCCGCATAAGGTGATTATTAACAATACTTTTCAACAGTACCTGCGCACGGTACAGGTAGTGTCATAAAGAGTTCGCAAAGCGCAGAAGGAAATGGCGTCAAGACACAACGCATGTAGGCGATGTAAAACAACAACGAAACTACGGATTCATACAGTCACACACTTTGGCAGAGTCAAGGCACGTGGATGAAAGTTTTCAGAGATAAATGTTCTTGGTCACACTTCAAAAGCATGCACGAGTACAAAAGATAATATGTGATGGTAAAGGCTGAGTAAAGTGGAAGGCCTCGATGTGTGGAGGCTACAAGGTCATCGTCTGATCATAGACATATTTTTTAGGACAATGACAAAACACGCTTAGAAACATTAAAACATCCAACTTTGCAAGCATGCATCAACTTAGCTCAAATGAGACTCTCATAAAACAGCAATGTACCATACAAGTAGCACACAGCAAACAAACAAAAAATGCTGAAAGCTTTGTTCATAATCATCACACTGATCCTTCAAAGGCAGGAAGAAAGAAGGCATCATCCCATTAGTAATCATAGTGGCATTTCCACAACTGCGGGCTATATTACAACCGGTCCCTATATTTATTTATTTTTTACTTCACTGTTTCCTCGCACCTAACTCAATGATTCCCAATTTTAAATATTCTGATGGACTGTTGATTTATAACTAATCTATCAATAAAAAAAAATTGTTTTCCTATGCACGGACACCGCACCTTGCGCACGCCAGCAATGTGGCGAAGCCAACAGTCAAGGCATGAATCTATAACATGGAGGGAGGGTGTAGTCGGATGCCCTGACACCTTCCAGGACCCCCCAACTACTGAAGGTTGCTGAGCAGACTTCTGCTCAACTGTTCAGAGGACCTCTCCCCAACCCACTCAGAAGAAAAAATGAAATACTTTGTTTTGTCTAAGTGTAGCAGGTGCTGCAAAATCCATGGTTCATAATCGTAAATAGAGAAGACTACTGTCATGATTTTTTAGAAATTGGACTGTCCGGCTCAGATACAAATATTGGTCAAGCCATGCCTATGCATTTACAAGGTTGTAAATTTCAATACACATGCAGGAATTCACAAAGCACCAGAGACAATTCAGTATGGGCACTGGCATCTGATGTACAACCTTTGGACACAAATTTAATTTTGTACACCTCACAAAGTCCAATCAATGTAAGATAAATTATCTGTAACAACACCAGAGGTTTTCAGTCACTAATTACTTCAAAATCACTAACCCAACTGAGACACATGATCAATCAAGTGACAATATGAATAGAGCATATATCCATAAAAACTGTAATTGCTAGTTGAATTAAACACTTCGTAAACGTTCATCTGAATATACATCGCTGGAAAGGCAATGCACCTAAGCACATGGTAGCATGCGCATTTTGACCACCATGTTGAGTCGAACATAACATGCAGTTTTACGATGTACAAATTGTCCATTTCTTTTGGAGCATAACGCTTGCCTTCAGTGGAACTGATCTTCATTGCGTCTGCTTTAACGATTTTGAGGCTGGACATGTTGAGCCTTTCAGGAACAAGGAAGCACCTCATAGCCATGCACCTGTTCATTCTCTAATCACTTGTTAAACTTAAAAGGGACAATTACTTAAAATGCTACACAAAACTATTTAGTAAGCAACACTAAAAAAAATACAAAGTATGTAACATTTACCAAGGGCAAAGGTTTCATACCTCACAAAGGACATGATAGTGGAGGACACCCCATTCAACTTCCTGCTGATATAGCATTCTGTGATTTCATGCACTGGCAAGTCAAGAATAGTTAACTGCTGTTTTATAAGAGGACTACTTAATTTCCATTCCCCTAACGCAAGTTCAATGTGGCAACCTCTATATCATTCACCAGGGGGAACAGAAGGACCTAAATCTGCCAAAGTATGGCATTATATTACATGTCATGTATCAATGATGTACATACATTACCAACCTTAATGGCATTCATGCAAGATTATTACGAGATTTGTGATAGCGACATGCAATGAAGTTAAGCACAATACTCAAAGGCAAAACACTGACTGGAGACCAGCCAAGCCACTAAGGAAAAATAATAATCATAATAATAATAAAAGAATAAAAAGCAGTATTCTTTTAATGCCATTAGCTGTATAAGTGAAAAAACTAATTTAAGAAATGTGAAAAAAAGAATGATAAAAGCTGTAAATGGCCCGACTTTTGTATCGAAAACAGTCTGAACATGAGCAGCTCATTGTAAACCTGAGCCTAAGTCAAGTGCTCCCCTGTGACCCTCTCACTGAAAGATACAAAATAGTTTAAGAAAATTATGGCATTGGGATCTGAAATTTGATATGTGAATGGGCAACTATCAATATTTGCAAATATTATATAATTGTACACACAAAAAGTCCCACCATCACATCTAGAGTTTCGGAGCATCAAGGCAACACTCAACATGTGCTGCTATGCCTGTAGCAAGAAAGTGCATGGAAATTCCATGTGGCCAAACCTCAGAGAGGACAATGCCCCAGACCAGATATGCAAGAATTGCTGTGTTCCTGCCAAATCAGTAACAGTTTCATCAAACACTAGAAATCCTGACCAGCAGTTACATTAGCATACCAGTGGAATAATCTAAGATAGCTTTGAAAACAGCCAATAAACATATGTTGTAGTTGCAGAACCAAAAATGTGAACATTTTGCCATTTGCCATGCAAGTGTTCACATTAAACATGAGCATGGCCTGTGGCAAGACATGCAACCATATGCTACCGGTTCACAAATACATATGTATATAGTGCATAGACAAAGGCCGTGATGAAAATGGTTGCAGTAATGAATTATGTTTGGAACTGCTCAGGCATGACGGATCATCAATGCCCTGTAGCCAGAGTGCGGACCGACCTACTGTCCTCCAACGCAAAATTAAGATGCAAACTCTTCTCAGCGCCTAAAGTTCCTCGTGAGCAGCTCGTGATGCTGCTGTGCAATGATAGTGGCCAAAGTGCGCTCAGAGGCAATACTAGTCCACTTGGTTCCTAAACACATGTCGTACTGGGCAGTGGCCAGGTCACGACTGCAGCGTACCGGGTGAAAGACATGCACCAGGCCTGGGTCGGGGGCACGCACCACGGACAGGTTGGAAGCCACCATGCGGTCAAACAGGTCCACATCCTCCTTACCCCAGCCACGGATGCTGACGTCCAGACCACCAACAGCTGCAAGGTCCGATTTGTAGATGGCAGCGATGCCAAAGCCAAACTGCCGCCAGTAGCCTTCCTCAGGGGCCACATGGGGCGGGTCTGCAGCCGAAATGCCTGTGTAGGCTGGGTCGTACTGGCTGAACACGATGGGAAAGTAAGCACTGCGGCGCCGCGCCGTATGGGCCCGGACCCTGCGCAGCACACCAGCATCGAATGCCATGTCAACGTCAATGAAGAAGAGCAGCTCATCATCTCTGAAGCGTGAGGCACCCAGCTCAAGAGCAGCGGCCCGTGAGAACTCGCCGCCATTGCCACCTGGCAGGAACTCGACGCGTGACTTGTCATAGTCGGCCCCCAGCACCCGCTCAGCAGTCACTGTGCCCTCCAGGTCATCGGCCTCAGCAGCGGTGTCCCGGTACTGCACCACCAGTAGGCTGCATGCGTCATCCGTGTCAAGGCACACGTCGCGGAAGGTGCGCAGGAAGCGTTCAAACGCGGCTCGCCGGCCGCACAGTGGTAGCACAAAACGGATTGTGGCTCGCCGCCGCAACTCGTCCACAGGAGGAGTCACATCCCGGATACGCAACTGGGTAAAGGGCTGTTGTACGTAGGCGTGCCGCCGCACAGGCAGCGTCATTTTGCGGCCACGGTACTTGCGGTAGGTAAGCAACAGGTCAAGCACATAGTCGGCACCGTGAAGTGGGTCAACACGCAGGTAGCCATACAGCACGTCCTTGAACTCAATTACGCGACCACGCTGCTTGGAGTAGCGGTTTGTGAGCTCCATCAGGTCGCTAATGACATTGTTGATGCTGATCTCGTAGTAAGATTCAACGCGCCGACGCGGGTTTGTCACCTGTCACAGAACATATTCCATGCTGTAATCAGAGGCATAAAGCAGCCATGCCAGAGTGGCAAAAATCGAATGGGAAACAATAGAAACAGTGGTGTGGAACGATTAGGTGCAAAGCACAGACATCCCCTACCTGTTTCTTGCACAATATACTGTACTGTAAAACTTGAAATAAAGAAGTGACAATTTCATACTCCACAACACCAATGAAGTCCTATTATATGACTTACATTGCACCTAAGAAACATCTACTTCCAACATCAAACATTACAGTTAGGCTTTGCTGACAGGAGCACATCGAACAAGGTAAGAAATGCGCTGCTCTGTGGAACCACCAACCCTCTCTCAGGTTGGACCAATTCCACAGATCCTTTCTCAAGTGTGCACAAATAAAACTGGGCCATAATTTTGTAGTGATGCCTTCTGCTCGATTCTGTGCCACAGTTAGCATCCATCATTCATGGCCGGCTGATCCCATTGATACCATGGGTGGAGCATTGATTTAACCACTGACAAAGTGTGAAAAGGAATAGCACCGGAAAAGGCATTGCTAAAAAATCACAGACCTGCAGGGCAAAATGCCGGCACGTATCTGAGAAGTCAGTACAATGAGACATTGGTGCTTGAGGTAAGTGCACGTAATGTCATTCACAGGGATGGAAGCTGCCAAGTGAGTTATGAAGCAGCTCTGGTAGCAGCAAATTTGGCACTCAGGAGCAGGAATTGCCCATTTTGGAGCAGAAGATATGAATTTTGAAGCAGCTTGGTAAAGCTCAACATGGGTGAAATATAGGCAAATCAAGAAAGAAAGAAAGTGTTTCGTTTATTTGACTTTGCAAAACACTATTACGTTACTGCAAAAGTCCGCAAGGTAGAGGAAAGTTTTTGAAAGGGAAAAATTGTCAACCACCCAACAAAGGGAACCCATATGCGTTTCTCAGATACTGGATTTGCTGGATGTGTGGCCAAGAAAAAAAATTAATGAGAGCTTTACTTGAACAGCACCCACTGTACGTTGATAGGCTTTTCTTAATATCAGTTAAAGGGACCCTGAAATGATTTTGATGATATTGTACAAATGTACTGAGTCATTAGGCATTAGGCATCTTACGCATTTGCAAACTCTGCGGACCAGCTAAAGATGAATTGAAGTGGCATTCTTATGACGAAGCAATCAGGAAACAAAGCTGTGCTCTCAGATGAATGAATAGGTCTATTCAGCGTATAGCTCATCAGTTTCGTTATACATTTTCGGACTCGCTTGATTGCCCTATTGATAAATCTGCATCAATTAATGGCGAACGCCATGTGTGTAAAACTTCAGTGTATTTCGCATGTGCACCACTTCCATTTACCACAATGTTAGTGCAGCACACCAGCAGGCTACTCGCCTGCTTTCGTGAAACTTCTTGACCAGAAATATCCAGTGGCAGTCGTAATTGTCACAGAGATTTGGACTCCTGGTACTCTATTTTCTCCACAACCACACCATATAAAATCAGACTTTTGCTGCCGCAGAACGCAAGCCGAGGTTATCATGTTTCGGTTTTTGTCAACCTTAAGTTGTAAAAGGTGAAAGAATATGCAAATGTCAGAAATGGTGCTTGCAGCAACAGTGTTTACGATGCGACTTGCACAGACTGAGTCCATAAATTAATATAAACCATCATTCAGTGTTCAAAATACTGTATTGGCCACTATTTTGCATTGGCTTTATGCAGCAGTCCGAATAATTGAGGTTGTGCAATATATTGCACAAATAGCCAAGCGCTCATGCTTACATCTTCATTGTGATCAAGGGGCCCGTACGGGGCCCGAAACATCGGTTCTTTATTTTTATTTTATGCTTGGCGAGTGCACGTTTTTTGCCACCAATATATTAGTCTGCGACATTGACTGTAAAGCCAGTGAACACTTATTCCCCCTATATTCATTTAAAAAATATCAGCTTTCTTTTCTTTGGCAAGTGATGTGAAATACTGGCAAGCACGCAGGGACCAGGGAAGTAACTTTACATTTATTCTCTAGTAATCTGCTTTCTCAACTGAATGTCGCCAAGCATGAAAAAAATAACAGACGACATTTTGCAAACAGCATCCACTGTATGTTGATGGCTGTTGTTCATGGTAGTCACTGTGAGTATTTCTTGTTCATTGCTCATGAATACATTTAATTAGCTAACTTTATAAACCTAACCTATTTGAATAGATGTCAATGAAAAAATTGAGGAGGATGTTCATAAATGATCAATAACTGCATTTAAGGTAACCTAGGATTCACAGGTACCTTTTTTTTAATGAAAAAAAGGCCATGGTTCTTTTTTTTTTTTATACATATGCTGTTCTTGTGGGAACCCCTCTGCGCTCCATAGATTGCATCAATCTCAAAGCAAACACATAAAATGAGTGGCTGCACTCTTTTCTTCTCAACGTGCCAGCAGTTTTGTTGCGCATCTTCGGTCCTTATCAAATACGAAGTAGTGCAATTTTCTAATAGCCCTCTTTTCAAACCGTTACCAAGACTGCGCCTCTGGTTTGCACATGTGTAATATGCACAACGAATACTAGATGGCGATGTTTATGTCCGAGACCGCTGATACCACTGGTGCAGGGACACATTGTCACGTACTTTCTGCAAAGTTTTGCTGCCCTTATATTTTTTATTTTTGTTTTTATTTCTTGTTTGTGAGGAAAAAAGAGGGTCCCACAAGAGATAGGTGGCTTTAAACACTATTATCAGTCATTTCTCAATGTCCTCCTCACCCTTTGCATTAGCACTTTATCGAATAAATGAGTTGACAAATGTTAGTTAATTCAACTTAAATATTAGTTGCTTGTGCCCAAACAAAACAACAAAAGAAAAAGGAAATGAACAAACAAATGAAGTCTTCAATTAAAGACTCCCTCAAAGGGGTTTGGACAAATTTTGCAGACATGTAGGGTACAGCTAAAGTAAAACATTCCCACCACAATTCAAGTGAAACATCTCATATTAAAGAGAGCTAGTGCAATTCCAAGTTACCCTCCTCCCTAGCCATGCTTTTTCTCCTCAACTCGTTCATCAAGTGATCACCAAGCTCTGCCTTCTCTAGCTCTACACTATATGCTATGAGCTTATACACTGAACAGACCTATTCATTCATCTGAGAGCACAGCTTTGTTTCCTGACTGCTCCGTCATAAGAATGCCAGTTCAATTCATCTTTAGCTGGCCCACATAGTTTGCAAATGCGCAAGATTTACATAAAACATTCATAATGCATTGTATAGCATAAAACAATTTTCAGTTTCCTGCGAGAAAGTTGCAATGAGTGGCCTAACACACCCACACTAAAAGGATGCCGACACTGAAACAGGTTGCTCAGGCATAAATTACAGGGCTATGAATAGCCAACACATGGCTGTATGGTTGCCACTGAGCACGCGCATCCCACAAAATTGAGCGACTTCATTCAAAATTAGTGTTTTGCCGCAGGTTAGCACAGCTTGATGGTTTGTTGCAAGATGGCGTAATTGGCATAGCACTGCCATCCTTGCATTCAGCATTTTGCAAGTGATGCAGGACAGGATAACCTTGAAGCTGCCATCTGCCACGATCACAGGAAATTGCAGCAGCCAGGCCAGGGTTTCAGTCATTACGCAGCGCTGGCATATATCTATATTATCAAAACTTAAAAGATAGGTAAACTGAGTGCTTACGTTGTGAGGCCTCTTTTTCATCGTTGTCTATGTTTTGCACTGATGTTTCTAAATTATATTATCAGACTGCTTACATAATTAACCAATATTATGAGTTGGCTTGTTTTTCACTGCATCAGTGATATGCCCTAGTAGGCAGAAAGCAATGAACAGGCTTTATTCAATGACACTTCATATCACATCATGACTAATGGCAACAACAACAAAATAATAATAATAAATAAGTAAATAATAATAATTTGTGTATCTGAACAGTGCAATGCACCAACCACTTTAATCGGAATGGCTTTCTCATTTAATTGTAGGGTACAATAAACAATACTAAAATTAAAACTGAGCATAGCAGCCTTTGTAACATCTTGTGTGCAAAGAGCATAAACAACATCAATGCATATACAAGTGCTTGTAAAAGATGCTACAGTACATGTATGCCAGTTCTGGGAGTGAATATGTTTAATAGTTGGTTTCCTCATCCACACATGTATTTGGCTTGCTTGTATTTCCTCTTACCGTACATGCATAGATTACCAAGGTCTTACTTGATCAGAGTAGAGGCTCTTTGCAAAGAAGTCCCATGTTAGGAGATCTTGAATTTCTCCTGGAAAGTACTTGGTAAGGGAAGGCATCTCAGAAAGGGCTGAAGATCCATTCACAATGCCCTTACACCATGGTGATGCAGCCTATTAAATATTTTTTTTAAATGTTTATGAAAGAAGGTCCATTCCATAAATAACAAGGTAAAAAAAATTAAGGTGAGTAAATGCATTTACTTCACTCACCGGACATATGAGTGCCAAAATGTGAGCAGCCTATAATTAAACTTTAACAGTAGATTAATTGCTGAGATGGTACTGTGCAAAAGTACTTTTTTTTTAAATATCGATGATTTCTTTTTAAAACAAGAGGTGTATTATGTGCGACAAGGTTGCGTGAAAACTCTAGAAAGTTGATGGAGGTAGGTACATTGCACTCACGACAATATTAACAATGAACAGTGCTGAAATATTGGTGCTACACTCAAGATGCCCACGAATAAGTCACATGCATCAGCAAACAGTAAAATGTAGTTCTGATGGGAAAATTACAAAGGGGTATGTTGGGTGATAATATCTTAGTAGACTGCTTCAGTCTCCAGTTTGTGCAATTGATTTTGATATCAGCTGCAACAGAGTTCTCAACTGAGCTTAACATTGCTACGCAGACCATTTACAACTTCTTTTAAGCTTCACCTTTGGCTTCACTTTCCTATACTCTCAACGAGGTGACCAGAAGAATGTATCGCATTGACACTCAGACGTAAGGACTGTTTGCCAATGATTCAATGAGTGTTACAATGAAACGTCCTCTATCTCCAGAGGCAACAAGGAATAAGGTTCAAAACACACTATGCTCTGTTACCCTGCTTTTTAACTCTGCCTACTGCTATTTACGACATTGTACTGCAAATGAAGAACAATCGACCATATGCTTTCAATACATAGGGGGCTAGGTGCAATATTTTGATTATAATGAAAGAAAACTGTTCTCTACTGTATGAAAATGCTAGATTACATACCATTAACGTACAGTGTGGCTGGCTTACATCTCATTTTCCTCACCATGGCAACAGCTGCACATGCAGAGCCTGCTACATGTAGTTTCATACCAGGGCTGTAGTGTTGAGATTTGAACTGCCATTGCATTTAGTGAAGCTGATGTATTTCCTAGAGCATTTGAATAGTAATTTACGGCACATAACTCAGAATTGTCTGTATGTCATCGCTCTCTTTTTTAAAACTGCAGCACAAGTGACTTCCAATACATGAATTAATAGGAATATGTTACATTAACAGCAAATTATGCATTTTGAAACCTGTTTTGGAGACATCGGCCAAGCACATATAGCGGGTCATCTGCTTAGTACTCTATGCTGGCATGTAGTGCTGCTAGTTCACATCCTGTGTCATTTTAAGTGCACAAGCACATCGACACACAGTAACATACACAAAGTTTACTCGTACCTCCTAGGAGCTGAATGCTGTCTTTGTGACACTTACTTGGGTTGGTGACACACATCCACCATAGCTCTGAGCAGCCCATCGTATTTCCCTGAGAAGTTGAAGTGACCGATGCCTCAGCTCTTGAGCACGAAATCCACCAAAATATGCATGAACCTTGTACATTTCACGAGGGTCCTTGATAGGGTGCAGCGTTAGTGACCTGTGCACTTCACGTCGCCTCACACGGCCTTTCAGAGCCACCTCACCGAAGAAGTTGTGATAAAAAATTGTTTGCATCTGTAACACAACAGGAAATGCTTATAAACTAATGCAACGGTATGACCAAGACCAATATATGAAAACCTGGCTTAACACCACCATCGCAAGCTTTCTATGCAAGCACCACAGTTTAGGAAACATGTGCAAATGACTTTTAACAGTGTGCACACTACTAACTAAACGAAACTAGTGATCTTACTTCATAAGACCAAGTGCAAGGAATGCCAACGTGCCGTCTGACACAACGGCCAACTTCAACATCTTCGTGGGTTGAATAAAGATGCTTCAGGCAGGTTGAGATGTGTGGAACAAGACGTCGAAGGGTCTCCCTACTGAAAAGCACACCAGGTCCACCCATGCAGAAGTTCTCATCAGGTTCAAGGCTCAACTGGCCAAATTCTTCTTTGTTTCCGAGACCAGCTTGACCAATGTACTGTGGCTTGCCTGCGTGCCATCAGAGATTCACACGACGCATCACTTTTAAGATAAGGACATGAAGCATAAGCACAACTAAAGCAGGCCAGTAATCAACACTGTAGAGACATGACCAACACTACGCTGCTAGCAAGCCGTAGACAAGAACTGCAGTAGTTTTGCAGTACGACTACAACGGCTGCAATCGATTGGCGTTAGGAAGAGTCACTTACTTGAATTAACAGAGCGGAGGAAGCGCTCTAGTCTTTCGACGTGCACGTAAACGTCATCGTCGCAGCGCATGAACCATTCGTACTGGTCGATATAGTGATCGTGCATATACTTGAGCATGAGAAAGGACTTCTTCTGCGGCGGATACGAATCATCAACGCCGCGGAGAGCGACCAAAGGTAGTTTCTCCTCGCCGTCCCAATGCGACGAGCCGCTGGAGAAGAAAGCGAGCCTTCCGCTCAAGGCTTTGCCCCAAGTGCGCTGGATTGCGAGAGCTCGTGTAGACAGATACTTTTCTGCCGTCATCACGCCAACGAATAGAAGGCGAGACTTTGGTGAGGCTTGTGTTCGTTTAAAAGGTGAAGTGTCACAAAAATTTTCGCTATTGAGCCATAGTAAAATCTGACTAGTGATCACGAATCCAATAAGGGTGCCGGCAAGCAGGCTAATGGCTGGAGACAAAACACCCAGTCCGGAGCTCTTCATCGTATCCTGCACCCAACGAGCCGGCGAGCTCTACAGCAGCGCACCTTTAAGTTCAGTTAACTGCAAACGAAAGTTCTGACACTTCTGTCGGTGATTCACATCAGCGATCAAGATGTCCAAGTTGGCAAACGGGCTACGAAAACTTTTTTCGGGACGGCTGCACACTAGCTACACCACACAAAGGAGCGCGAGCGGCGCGAGTGCCGCGCGGGGAGTGAAAGTAGTGAAAGTGGACAAAACAAGACGCCCTCAAAAAGTTATGGTTTCATTTTCATCACTGTTTCCAGACACCCATGTGGCTGAGCTCCGCGTATGGCGGTACACTCATCGACGCTGCGTACACGGACTCGGGCAAACCGGGCGCAGCGGTCTGTGGTTACTCTGCGCTGGGAGAAGGGGCAGAGGGAGAGAAAGAGGCGCATGATGGGTGACGATGAAGAGAGAAAGAGGATGTAAAACATACCGCAAGCAATTTGGACTACTCAAAGCCTACCATGAAGCTACACAGCACAGGCCTGTGCTTTTTAAGAAATCAAGTAAGGCCTGGATGGCCTTAAAGACCAATTTATAACGTCTGGCCAAGGGCCTAAAATAACGACAGCTCGCCGACAGCGGCGGGCTGTCGAGGCGCGTAATGACCAACTTTTGACGGTTTTCCATGTAATGAGGGCAGTCACACATCACACGACCAATAGTCTCATTCACATTGCGCAGTTCAGAGTCTAGACTCGGTGCGTCGCATGAGGTGCACGCACCCGCCAGTAGCGCCACTCCCAGCCGAGAATGGCACAGCTGCGCTGAATTTTGGGTGGTAGCTTAAATTTCATGATATGATTCAATCTTTAGAGTCGTCTGTGGCGATTATCCGGATTGTCCCGGGCCAAAAGAGCACACGAGCGTAGGTACCTCTTCCGCTGTGCAGTGCGTGGTCCCCTCAGTCCAGGAGTCCAGCGGCCTCAGCTGCCCTTCTCGCTCTGTTGACCAGCTTGAGCTAGTCCCTCGAGTCGGAGCTGGACAGCGCTGCCTCCCATTGACGTGTAGTGGGGTGTGTGATGGGTGTGAGCTGTGGTGTGCTTGCGCAAGCCTATACCATGTAGTGAGCGTTGCGCACTGCTCGCAGTGTGAGCATTTATAATACAGCGCAGGGTGTACGACGTGGTAGAGACTCAAATGTGGATATGTGTTTGTTTGAAGTTTCGCCATACTCCAGCTTCGTCTCGCATCAGACCATTATGAAGCGGCGGTAGTGTTCTTCGGGAAACGCGACAGTGCTGTAGACCGGAGCGCTTAGGCGACGCCCATTCTGCGTTGAGCGTAGGCACGCCTCGCCTTCCCTCGGCGTAACTGAGCACAGCTAACGATGAAAGAGAGAACGCGGAGCGCAGCAGCGGACGAAAGAGAGGGCAAAGAGCGCGAGAAGGAAAGTGCAGAAGGAAAGTGAAACGGAAGCATGAGGAGCAGAGAGATGAGGAGGAAGGCGAAGGAAGCAGTGGCGTAGCTAGGTCGTCTGGCACCCTGGGCCCATAGGTCTTCTGTCACCCCCCCTCCCCCCCCCAGGATGTAGTCGAGGAAGGCGAGGATATCAACAATTTCCGGGTGTCTTCAGACGTATATGGCACCCCCTCCCCCCCCCCCCCCCCCCTTTGCTAGGCCACTGGAGGGAAGCCACCTTGAAACTTGAAACACCACCAGATGGCGCTCCTGTGCGCTCTTCCAGGCCGAGGAATATCGAAGAAAGTAAATGGGCTGGGAGAGTGTTCAGGTATCCGTAAGGAAAAACATTGATTCACGGTGGAGGAAAAGAACTAGGGAGCTTACCAGCAAGTATGCGAACTGTGTGGTGAGCAACACAGCAACGAAGAACGTCAAGCGGAAAGTCGGAGAGGCTGAGATAATCTCATGGGTGGTGGCAACGGAAAAGAAACCTGCCATGAGTAACTACTTAAGCGGAAAAAACGAAAGGAAAGAAATAATTTATGATAACTCAAAGGGAAGCTCATTACTTTTCGAAGCGATTGGGATGCCTTAGAACATGCACCTATAAAGCGAGATATAATACGGAAGAAGAAGCATGTGCTTGCTGCGGTAAAGCTAGGGAGACTATGGAGCATGTTTTATTAGAATGTGAAGACGTCTACCCAGTGGTCGATTTAGGTGCCACTGGCTTCCTTGTAGCACTTGGGTTCAGCGAGAGCAGTGGAAAAATAAACATGTCCGCAATAGGCATTAGTAAGAGGCGATTGGGGGATTGGTGGAAGAAAAGTAGGGAAACGACAAAAAACGGTGACGTACAAAAGCAAAGTTCCAAATAGGGGATCAGAAAATTTGGGTGGGGTAGCTTATAGAGTTTTTTTTTCTCTCTATTTTATTGCTTAACCTAGGTAGGACATTAGGCAGTATAATAGCAAGAGCTTGGTGGCACAACCCACCGCCCCATTCCAAAGGGGCCGCTCATAACATCCATCCATCCATCCACGACACCAGCTGTGCGGGGAAAGAAAAAGAAGAACTAGAAAGCTCGCCTTCACTCATAGCGTTCACTGCAAGCGTTTCCCAGTAAAGATTCATAAGCTACATAAGCTGCAGTTGCCGGGAAGTGGCAACTGTGAGACCAGCGCCGCGCGTTGCGGCTCTGCCAGTCGGTGCGGTGATCGGTGCAATCTCTCAATATATCGCAAAATGAAAACACGTATAGAGATGCATTCCAATTTCGCATTAGGGTGTATCATAATGGTCGGTGAATGTTTTCGATTAATGGTTTAATCATGGTTAATCAGTTGATACGGCGTGAGCAAAAACAGGAAAGCAGGTGTTGTCGTATTGCTCTGCATGCATTTACGCGAGGCATTGCACATAAAGGTCACCACTCTTGTATATCTAATATTGGCACAGAAAGCTTTCATGAGCCACCTGAAGACCTGAGCACAAAGCTACCTGCTCGTGAATTATTGAATGCTCACATTGGTTTCTTTAGGTTACGAGTTAATTTTAATTCATGCTGTGCTTATGAGCACTGCGTTATTCCAAAACACATATATTGCCCACTTTTGTAGGTATATAAGTAGGCGTGACACTATAAAATATATTGTTCCAGAACCCAAGGTTGTTAATGACACAATGCAATAATGTTCTGTGTTGCAGCTACTCATACTTGCTTTGAGCTCACATATTCCAGTGTTATATTTAAAAAAAAAGAAGGTGTTTCCAAAATGCAAATATTTTCTATGCGCTTGATTGAATCGGTACATTAAATGCCAGAAATACAGTCAGTATAATATATTTACTTGCAGAGCAAGTTGTCTTCACTATAATGCTTGAAGCTTGCTTTTTCAGCACCAATAAAGAAAACAAAAAGTGAACATCAAAGTGAATATACGAGGTTTTCTAATTTTTTTTTTCAAATTGAGTCAGATCCACAAACCAAAACCATGAGAGATAAAGCTGTAATGACAAAAAACTAGGCAATTTCCCTCCAAAAGAAGTATCAATATGAAATGCGTGAAATACAGCAAATGAACTATGAGCGAAGATCATATTCTGGATTAAAAATGAGCCAGATCCTGTTAGTGCATGGATGAAAACAAGTCAAATCCACTCAGCCTATAAGAGAGCGCTTACCAGACAATGTGTTTGAGGCACTATGGCAGTCTCTTATCAAGTCGTACTCCTGATTTTGCTACAGCCTTCAATGCTGCTCAAAAAAAAAAAAAAAATTATGCGAGACATTAGAAAATGAGGCTCCCTGTGCTTTCAAGTAAATGAATTTTCTCTCTCCAAATATTATTCCCACTTTTCATGAAGTATACCAGTGCCCCTAATTATCAATGTTACAATAGCTCTCATACTAACATAACATCAGACCACTCTGAAATTCGTTTACAACGTTTTCCATCCAAAACCACATTGAATGTTTTAAATCAGAGTCAAATCCCAACTTTAATTCCCAATAGTGGTCAAATGTGCTGCATAATTTTTTCATTACTTGTTGCTGTAATGCTGCTCTAGCTGACATTTAAGACATACATAATTGCTTCTATAGCAGTGCATTTCACTCCAATAACAAATTTTTTTGTTCTCAAATTCTGCTTAGGTGAATTTGACTCATTTCGAGAAAAAAATACCTCATATATGTACAAGTGCTTGTGAGTGTGTATGCACTATAGCGGCCCATTGCTGCCCTACGAGGATCCCCAACACCATAACCGCCGGGAGTGACAATGAGTGCCCACAGTGCTTTTACGAAACCTACATTTATGCCAACCAATCTATCACTCTCGTGAGAGTTTGAATTGGTGCTACGATTATGTGAAACAAGTCTTCAGATATGGAATTCAGCACATATCCTTCTTTCGTTAGAAAAGCAGAGGGAAGATAATAGCAGAGCCGAGCTAGTTGGGGCGGTCTCCAGCCAGTGCTCCGGCGATCCATTTTGCTAGAATTCGTGTGGCTAGGCACAGGACGTGTCAGTTGTAAGCGCAGGCACATCCAGTGCCTAGTCAACTGAAATATTGCGCGAATGATTGTATCCCCGAAAGTGATCGCTCAAAAATACTGCCACTGGGATTGCTTGTCTAGATGCTACTTGGGCACTCATGGTCACTATCCGTCGCAAGCCAATGCTACTTGGGTCCTGCAGTTATTGTGGCACTTCACCCATGAAGCAAGAGTCAACTTCAATAAATGTTTCATCCATCCATAAAATTACTCATACAAACCAAACATATGCCAAGGCCAAATGCAGGCAGAGCTTTCTCGCAGGCAATTTTACATATATTCATGAACGACTACATAAGTACATTTTAATTTTAAAGTTATTGAGAAAAAAACTAAGTCCGAGTCGGCTAAAGCTTGAATGCTGGGAAACGAATCCCTCGGCTGCAAGTGCCATAGTGGTGAGAGAGAGAGAAAAAAACATTTTGCTGTGAAAAAATATGGGAAAGCTGTCCAGGCCCTCAGTACAGGCTTGTGGAGTTCTCTAACATATCGCCGATGAAGGAGCCACTGCAGAGTGGTTCCACAGCCATTTTATGCCCAAGACTATGTTGAGACTCATTCTCATACTTTGTCGGTGGTCCGAGTGACACTCTGTCCACATCCACATCGACTATGGATGTGCTGGTTGTGAACTGGGCATGTGCACCTACACAAATATTTTTCAACTGCCCCTCCTTGAATGACGCTGAAAGCCATGACCTCATTCTCAGCAGGATGGCGCCATAGCCACAGAGTTACCATCGGTAGTCATTTGAAGAGCTGAAGGGCCTTTGTGAACGTGCACGTCACCAAATTTCTATCCTTCTTTATGGGATATAGCAAGAAACAATTTCTCTGTGCATATAAAGCTGTGATCCAGACCCTCTCAAACACAACTTAGTTGTTTTGGCTTGCCAAGATACAATGCTATTTATGAACTGGACCATTGTCTAGCTGACATGCCCACGTCGGCCACAGGTAGCCATGGGGGTTTATGCTATGCTCACGGAAAAAAAAAGCAAGCCTGGAGAACAGCAGGGCCAAAATATATCAGCGCGAGTTCTATATCACAGTGCACACCATGCTCTACGGACAGACTCACTTGAAATAGCCAACAAAAGGAAATACAGAACGATGAATACCATGTGATAACATAATTAAAATGTCTTTATTTGTGGGCTACAAAACATATCTTTCGCAGGACTTATGCTCAAGTCCTAAGCACCTTTAAGAGATTGAAAAACAAGACATTTGCTGAAAAACAATCAGATTCACATATAGCACTGATGTTGACTATGGCACGTCCTGTGCTGTGTTCACAAAACAAAGTGCATGCAGAACAGTACAAAACGTGTGCACGCATCAAATATGCGATAGGCGGAAATGCACTGCAAATAACAATGTGCTCAAAGTTACAAATCTAAAAGAAATCTGCTGTCAAAATATATTAAACCTCTTGCCAAGTTAACAAATGTTCACGGGCACTGTGCATTGGATATTAGAGAGGCACAGATAGAATATAGATCTCTGAAGACAGTGGCCATGGCATTGGTGTGGAAATGTCTGGCTCCAGAAAGCAGATCACCAAGATGGCACCAATAAGGGCACGTCAGGCCAAAAGTGATATCTGCTTTGGTTGGTTGTATTGTTTGGTCTTGGATGGAACCTTAAGGTGTGGTGTTAAGCAACAGCAAGTCTCTGGCATTTGAGAGCCTGTTGACAGGGCAGTAAGTAGCTATGTTGTCAGTGGTACAACACAGCAACTTGGAACTTGTGCACTGCGCTGACCCTTGGGTCGCATGGTGTGAGAGGCATGTCCTGTGTGTGTGGTGTTTAGTTGGTAAGCATGTGTCAGTGGCGTTGTTCTAAATTGGCACACTTGAAAAACCTTGAGACCACACTGCTGGCTTGTAAAAAGCCAACAGGAATATCACATTTGCATCACAGGTGGCCCAATAAAAAGACTTTACTGCCTGCGGTCCATGCACTGGATGTACTGCTGCAGAGCAGCACAAAACAACTGGTTCAAAAATGAGAGATGTCTTGGGTAACAGTGAGCCCTTTCTATGGGCTGTGCATCAACAGGGTGATGAGCGTTATATGCTTTGCTGTTCAACAATATGTTATCGTCAATCACGGGGACGCCTTGTGTACAAAAGCAACCGTACTCTCCCCAATGGAATAAAAGTTGTACAGGTACTTCAACAACGGTTGCACATGTGGATGCAGCCACTTGTCAACTTTACACCCGTCTAGAGGCCATAAGCTGGCCAGATACCAGGTAGGATGAACACGGTGCCTCATGGTAACAGGCTGGCATGGAATGAGCAAATGGCAGATGACTGTCAGGCAATGCCTTCAAGCCACAAGTGGCTGCAACACAAACACAGCTACAGGCTTGTATAACCCTGAAGCTCTTGTAAAGAGCGCATGTAGCTCCGAATTTCTCCCATTTCATCTTGGACTGGGGACTGGAAACTGGTCAACGTCCACGTCCGCTGTAAGCTCAGGGAGACTTCTGTCTCCAGGTGTTTCACATCAGTAAGGCGGAGCTCACTGTAGTATGGCCCTCCACTGCTGCTCCCCGAGACACAGTCAGCTGGAATGACCAACTCCTTCAGCTGTGGCCCCCGCAACCGTGCTACCGCGATGAGGTCAAAGTCTGCTATCTCATGTCCTGCAACATAATAAGTAATAACAGCTCATGCAACAAAGCTTCCAACAAACAAACAAAATTGAAGAAATGCATATCGTTGCATGACCAGGAAATGAACCGGAACATTAGGTGTTCTTTAATTGGGTGAAACCGAAAAGAAAATGAAAAAAAAAAAAATTTGTTCAGGTTGGCCAGCATTTTCAGGAGCATTGTTCTTTTTTCCTTTCTGTTTTACTTTTTTGGCCTGTATAATGTTCAACCCTGTACAATGGCTGAAATGAAAAAGTGTTTCCTAGCTAGGTAGTTCCTGGTCAATTTCGATCACTGTTATGTAAACTATAGCAGGTGAAATAGTAGTGATGTATTGCTTCTGATGTGTGCGCCCGCAATCTAATTCTTTGAAAGCGACATGTGACATGAAGAACAGCATGGACACCTTTTATAAGTGCTTCTGTGCAGCTCAGGACCACCACTGAGTTTTTGTACAAATTTAGTTTTCCTATAATTATTCTTAGGTTAAGCAAACAAATATAAATTACCTCTAACTGGTCTGTACTGTTATATTTTCTCTAGAGTTTCAATAGAAATGAGCTGTTTTGAGTGAACAAAAACATAAATCAGAGCAAAAGAAATTGTGCTTCAAAACTGTTTCCATTTAATAAATGACCACTGCTTTGCTCTGATCACAAGTGTACTATTGGCATATAAAGAGAAAACATTGAGCATGCTTGGAACATGCCAAGTGATTTTTCCTCGCGTTTGCGAGTCAAATCAGCAAATCTGCTCAGCATATTAGAATTCCAGTAGGCCAAGTACTTTGATCATCAAGGAAACATGGAAGTGCTCAAACAATGTAAACATACACAAGCAGCCATGCATGAACTCAAGGCTGCTGCTTTTGAACACCTACTGTTTCAGCTAGCCCTCACTTATAACCTGATTGTGATTATGAGTAAATGAACATCGCCCTGCTACACAGCAAAAGTAAGATCAGTGACCATGACACAACTCACCAACCAATTTAAGGCTTCCTAGTCGATGGCAGCGCCATGCTAGCATGACCACTGGGCTTTCAGCTCGCACAGCGAAGGTTCGTTGAGGAATTCCTTCACTACCTGAGAGTGCACTTACGACAGCCACTGCTTCCAACGTTTCAGCATACTGTGCAGAGAGTAAATCGAAGACATCACTTCGAAATCCGTCACTAAAGTAGGACTGAAACCTGGCCAATGGTATGGCAGCATTGAGAAGACCCTTGATGGCACTCCATGGCTCGCAGGTGTGCAGAAGGGTGATCGTGACACGAAGCTTTGGGCACCGCCTACTCAATTCAAGCCATGAACCTTCACAAACAGTCTGCCGGTCATCAAGGCCATGAACATGCAGCACCAGCTTCAAGAGCAAGCCTCGTTCACTCAGGAGCAAAAGCAACTGGTCGCAGACATAATCATAGTCAATACTTAGAGCTGTCAGGCATGTGAACTGCTGTAAGTGCCAGAAGTGGATTTCAGGGATGGGGTAGTGGTCAGGGTCTTCCTTCACACTGGCGAGGTGTAGTTGCGAAAGGGAACGTCGCTGGTGCAAGCTTAGCAGCGTCAGGAAGCTGTCCGAATGGTGAAATAGATCCTCCAAGCATCCGAGAGAGAAGTACTCCAAGTGACACGACGTGCAGATGACTTGCCTGATTACCTCAAAGAACCTGCGTCGAAATAAACATATCGCGCTTTATTACAGGAAGTAATATAACAAAAGGTAGGCACCCTCCCAAAAATACGAAACGAAATACAATGTCGTATACAGTAAAGCGTGTTCTTCAAGTGGCGTATTCTCTGAATTTTCAATTCATTTCAGGCCACATTTGTGATCAGTTCACACACATGCGCAGAGTTTAGATAACCTGCCAGTGCAACGCCGCATGCACTAATACAACTGCTCATCCAGGCCAGCTCCTTTGTACGAGTTTCAATTTAAAGCTTTTCGCGGGCGTGATTAAAGCAGCTAAGAGTGTTGACAAGCGTTTACAGCCTCGTTTTGCGCAAGTTACGAAGTATAACAAGGTATAACGATATACGTCACGTGACAGCACGCGTAGCTCTGCAAGCGACATACGAGCAGGCTGTGTAAACAGCAATGAAAGCGGACTATTTTTGGTTGCGGCTTGGCGCGCTAGGAAAGGCTTGAAACACACTGAGACGGTCAGCGTCGGCACAAAGCGATAGCGGATATCGGCATCGTAACGCATTGTTCACTCACCTGTCATAGACAGCAATGGTTTCGTTTTCATTGCTTGAACATTTGGAGGCATCGCAGAGACGAAGAGGCCAGGCGACAACGCAGGCAGTCGGACGGAGACACAACGACGTTAGTTGACGGTTTTCTCCGAGAAAAGCAATGATCGCGATACACTGCTGCACTATCTGCGGGCTCGTGCAGTCGAACTCAAGGGTGAAATGACGCACAAAGCGGCCGCATTTCTTCGCCAGGAATTCGGCTTGACGCCAGGCGTTTCGCTTGCGGCTTAAGCGGATCGTAAGCGTCGTCCAAAATCTCGGGTGGAAAAGGCATTCCCGCCAAGCTCGACACGTAGAGGAAGCCTTCAATTTGTCCCTGAACGAGAGATATTCGTAAATTTCGACTAGGACGACGGACGGTAAGGCAGCAAAGTCCCCGTGCGCCCACCCCACCGACATTACAACACGCACCCTCCTCCCACATGGAAATTGGGACCGAGCAGACTAGACACACTGAACTGAGCTTTGCTTGACGTGTTGCAAACAGCTTGTCTGAAAATTGTGCGGCAAACTTACAGAAAGCGCAAGTGTAAAGTAAGGTACGTTAACGCCTATTATTCAGAATTTACTGTTAAATTAAATTCTTTTTCTTCGCACGCAGTAAGTGTTCAGATGGCGCTACCATTCATTCAGTTACTAGCCACTGAGTGGCTTCTTTTAAGCCGCGAAGAACGTCGCAAATAGACTTGATGACGAAATGAAGCTGGCATGGTCGTGAAAGTGGTAATATTAAAACGCGTCGGACGCGTTCCCAACCCAACGTCGAAAGAGTGTGTACGCGTTTCTGCGGAGTATGGCTATGCTATGGCGAGTTTTCGTGAGGAAACGCTGGACATCGCTGGCAAAGTGTCGTATGAAAGCAAGTTCGTCGGCTGCACTGACACAACTGTGCGCTGTCACAGTCGACAAGAAAAGTGTTAGTTTATCTGTGCTCTCCCAAGTTTTCGCTTCAACAGCAGCGTGCTTGTGAAATGGCGTTGTACAGAGTACTTGGCGTTTGCTGTAATGAGAGCTACGATAAGAAACATATTGATGTTCACTTATGTCTGGGTAACATACACAAATGGTGTGGTTGACAATTCATTTCAGTGCTAAGACACGCACTCGAAAAAAAAAAAAAAGAATGCACAACGGTGGTCTCCCAACGTTACGAGTCCGTCAATATTTTGCGTGACCGTATTTCATTTCTTGACAAATTATCAATGGGCATTGGCGGTGCAGCCAGTTTTGCATTGTAGTCGCAGTCAGTGCGTCGACTGACGCGTTTCGATAGGGGCGAAATACAAAAACACCCGTGTACTTAGATTTAGGTGCACGTTAAAGAACCCCAGATGGTCAAAATTAACCCCAGTCCACCACCACGGCGTGCTACATCGTGGTTTTGGCACGTAAAACCCCATGATTTAATAGCACACAACTGTCATGACGTGCGTAGCCTGTGTAGTGCAACTAGCATGCTCTCTTGCTTTCTTTGCTTTATTGAACTTGCATTGTAAAGCAGGTTGCGGGGCAGCTGTTCGGTGTGGTCATATTTATCAATAGTGGCAGTGACTGCAATTGAATTACAAAGCTGCTTGCTTGTTGTAGGCCGATAACTACTCTTCGCTTGTGTTTCAGATCCTGACTGCACCTAAGCACCATGTGCACCACAGAGGTGAAAACAGCCTAAACCTGTGGCGAACATTCTCGTCGCACAGAGTACTCAATGAGTATGAAGCTGTCTCGTATGTAACACAGTTACCTAGAGCACTTTGATGTAGTGTATGTCTAACATTCTGTTCTCTGCAATGCTTCCAGGCCTCCTATGACTGAAGTTGAATATGAGGCCGTTACGAAAGAGACACTGGAATCTTTAGCTGAAAGGTTTGATGAAATCATTGAAGATCTCAGTGATGTTCCTGAAGCCGACCTTGCATTGAGTGTAAGTGAAACTAGTAAATTACATAAATGGCATTTGCAGTGATATTTGTTAAATCATGCTTTTCCCCTGGTATAGGATGGTGTTCTTACTGTACACCTTGGGCGCAAATTTGGTACTTATGTAATCAACAAGCAGACTCCAAACAGACAGATATGGCTTTCATCACCTGTCAGGTAATAAGTATTCAGCATCTCTCTTTCTTTAAGTTATTAAACTCGTCTTCTGTTGCACTTCTATATGTGAAAGAAGTTAATACCCTAAAGTATGTGTATTGCTATTTCAGTGGCCCAAAGAGATATGACTTCATAGAAAACAAGTGGGTATACAAACACGATGGTGTGTCGCTTCGGGACCTCCTGGAAAATGAGATATCTTCATTGCTAAAGAAGCCTGTAAAATTTGACTGTTGCATATAGAAGATGTACATCATAGGTAGAACTTATATATTTATTGTAAATAAAAGTTTGCTGACTAGGCTGTCCCAGTGGTGACATACTGATGCATAGGCACCATCACAACTTCCACCAGTTCTTAGTAACAAGAGCGTCAAAAACAAAAGTGGTCAAGCAAGCTTACTTAAGGAAAGTTACATGCAGTTTCTAGATTATGTTCTGTGCCTTGTGTATGATGTGTAGGCACTTCTAGTTTGAATGATACTTTAAACATCTAATCCTCATTATAGAAGAGGGCTAAAGTAAAAATACTGTTTGCTTGTTGCAATATTATGACAAGTTCAGTCAAGTGTCTTCTAGTCATTATACACCTTGTTTGCACAGTGAATGCATACTTCAATGAGGGGGCACACAACATATATCATTTAAATATCATTTACATAACAGTTAAGTAGAAGTGTGGAATTGGCTAAATGTTATGGCTTGTGATACATAGCAGACAATGCTGGTTTCACTGATTAAAATGATCTTTCATTATGTTGTGACACCTTTTTTCACTTGCATCAAAGTGGGACTCAATCTTTATTTCGTATTCTTTTCAATGAAAAACAAGCACAGTGCAGCAAAGATATGCAACAAAGCATCTTAAATAGTAAGACCATGATGGTGCGCCTAACAAGTGAGTATTGCATGTCTCTGCTAACATGACATCATGTGTCGAATTGACAGCCCTCTCGTATTAATTCGTACTGCAGCTCACGCAAATGAATTTGACCATGGCTAAGCTTCTGAAACCGGTGTTACCTTGTTAAAAAATTGCCTTGTTAACATGGGAACTATTAAGGTCTCGGGGGTGGCACCAGGCTATTTCTCTTGAGATATTGGTGGGGAGGGGGGGGAGGCAGCACAATTCTCTTGTTTTCGTTGGGGGTGCAAGAAGGAATTTCATCACTGGGCTCTCTGTGATAAGTGGGGAAGGTGGGTCTATGGGGCAGGAGAAAATTTTTGAGGGTGTCTGCTACATGTACACATAAATTCTGATTGTACAGTAAAAATACTGTAATTGTCTGTGTGAATATACTGCAAATTGCCTGTGATGAGGATGTCAAACTGGAATCAAACTGAACTGGAACATAGTTTTTTTAAATAGTGCTTTCTTTGCCTCTTCGCTCGGGTTTGGCATTTATCATAGTATTTTTTTTGGCCGGGTGTATTCGTGAATATATGGAATAATAATATTGAGTTTTCTGGTATTTTTAAACGTCGCTTATAGCAGATAGCATAATTCTTGTCCTTGAACTGGATTATTCGAAGAGGTGTACATTACTGGCACAAGAAATTGAAACACGTGATCCTCAAATGAACTTTTTAATGATTCACTTAAAAGCACATGTTGCAATTTAGGAATTGTAGCCCGTGAGTTTGGAAGACATATCCACTTCCAATGAATCTCCAGGATGACACCAGTTTATAGAGATATTTCCCATAATGAGGGACAAAATACATGGGCATTCCAGTTACTTTTGTGCTTCAATGCATAGAAGTGTGTTTCGTTAAGTAAGTGGAACAACAGTGCATTCTTATGACAAGTTTGATGATGCATATCTCCAAACTGGATGTGTTTCTGGAAATTCATTCCAAGTGGATATGCCTTGCAAGTACACCGGCTACAATTAGTAATTGCTATATGTGCTGTAAAGTTTTTGAGAGGTTATTTAGAAAATTTTGAAGTAGTTGAAAAACCTGTTATTTGGAACAAGGTACCTTCACTTTTAAAGGAATGAGCACATAGTACACGGACAGTTTAGCAATAAATGGGGTATATTCCGTTATTTTTACGGCACAATGCTTGGACTAAGAGCTCAAGAAAATGTAACGGCTGGAGTATAGACCCAACAAAATTTGTGCCTCGCTTATTTTGCTTTATCAGCTACTGACCCCTAAGCTATACGCTATGTGTCATGCCACAATTTCTCGAGTGCACAAGAAATGACTGTCTCTTTAATTTTACTTCTTCAAAACTTGCGACAAATGGAGCGCAGCTTCTTGGTATATAGGGTTCGTCTACGAGTTCTTTGCATGTCAGAAAAATCGCAGGTAGTGTTCACATCGTGTCTGAAGAGGCTGACACACGTGTCAGTCAGTCTGGTGTAGCAGCTGCAAGCAGCACAGTGACCGCGTCGCGGAAAGCTTGTGTTGCGGCTCGAGGTGACGTTTGGGCCAGGATTCACCAAGCCCATTGATGACTAGGTCCGGCAGTAGGAATGAAGGGAAAAAATTTGTATTTTACATTGTTTACACTGGCTCCAGATACGGAAGCCCACTCCATGTAGGATCATATTAAATGTCCGAGTTCACATCAGGACACGTCAGCCCCACCTCTCACTGCACCAAAGGTCTCCGCTTTTAATACTGCCGTCTTCCCTAGGAGACTAGACGAGGGAATCTGATGACTGTATCTTGGCCAATCACAATTGTAGAATAGGTCGCAAAATCCCGCTCATGCCGCCGCACCCTTCCGCCGGATTCGCCTCCTATGTTGCACCTTCGCCTCCGCATATGACGCAAGCGTGTAGCAATCGGGGAACCCGAGGTCGACGCTGTTCCCACGGTAGCCTTAGACATTGGCCCCTTTCATCAATTAGTTCAGCTTGTCAGGTTCAGCTAAAGTGATCTTTGTGGTAGTTTTCACCTCTACGTGAGCTCCTTTGCGCGTCACAGTCCATTTTGGGCCCCGCGTCGTCTGTGCGCGCGCTGATGAAAGGACTGCCTCGTGGAAGGAATGCTCATCGCCGCATTGAGACGTAACACTTGGCGGACGTCGCAGAGTACATTCCTCTTTAACTCTTCGCTTCTTCTCATTCGACACAGGGTGATGATAAGCTTGTTCACATCACTAAGAACGCGCAATGGCTCTCTCACGTTCTCTCACATGCATATTAGCACGTCGTTTAAAGCTTTCCGCGATACCATCATGATGCGGTTTCGGCGACTGCACCGATCCGCCAGCCAATGATACCACGTGACCACCACAACCAAACTTGCATAACTTCTAATAAGGAGCCCTTCCAAACAAACGCTACGCCTAGAATCCGTGCTCTATTTATTGCGCGTTTTGAATTCCTCACATTAAATGATGCTATAATTCATGGTCGGTTGCGCGTTCGAGAGATTGAGCTTTCTTACTCTGATTTCAGAAAAATGGCGACACAGCAATGTTTGGGTCAGGACTTTTTTTTTAAAGATCCTACCAAGAAGAAAAGTTGGGGTAGTGGGGGCTCGCGCATTTAATAGCCTCGCAGGGCGCCACGAAGCCTTGCGTCATACCTATATGCAACAGTGCACGATACCTGGCTTTTGTGATTAAGTTAATGCCCGTGCAAAAGAAAACGTTCCGCAGTATAGTTCCGTGCAATACCCAAGCGAATTTGTATGCGCGCACTTATCCGAAAGGGGAAAGCACGCCAATGCTCTATTTTCTTCGAACCCATCTGAACCCGAATGAACTGGTACAGAAAACTCTGAGCCGGTTCGAATCGTTTTAATTTTCGCTCCGGAGCTAAACCGGAACCGAACCGAAAGGCGTGAGCCCGAACTGAGCCCGAACTAAGCCCTGTTAAGAATGGCCGTACGGGGTGGCAACGTGCCAGCTTTCAGCCCGCTGCACGTGTTCCAAGCCCACCAGTCGGGGCGCCCTTCCGAGAACTGCGGACGGCCGGCAGCCACGTGGCGCGCGATCAACTCCGGAAATTGGTACTTTGCCGAGCCACCCGTGACAAAGCAGTTCTACGAAGCCCTCTGACGTCGGCACTGAAAGCTGGGCGGTACCGAGAACTGCGGATGACCGGCAGCCACGTGGCGCGCGGTCAGCTCAGGAATGTGGTACTCCGCCGCGCCACCCGAGACGGAGCACAGTTCTACGAAGTCCTCGGTCGTCGACTCCGGAGCCTTTGTGTGTATGGGCTCGAATGTGTGTGCCTTTGTGTGTGTGAGCCATAGTGCGGGGCGGCGGCGAGCTTACAATGCTTGGACGAACCTTCCCGACCGTTCCTGCTCCGACACACCTCATCCTCCAAAAAGGCGGGTCATCTTGAATGACGTCGAGCAAGGGCTTATAAGCAGCGTTTGCCGGCTGCTAGGGAGTGCTCGTGTCGTGATCGTTGTCGGGAGCTGAGTGCTCTGTCATGCTCGAAATGTAGTAGTGAGCTGTGTGCTCGTAAACTGTTTGCTGTATGTTAATTTTGCGGGCCCCTTATGGGAGTCGCGCTAGTCTGCCAATGTATCCTGCTTAAACTGTTAATATGTAAATAAATCCTGTTCACCGAGTTCCTGTCTACGACCTTCATCTTCTAATGGTGGCAGCGGCGAGATAGTCCGACGACTCCTACATCTGGTCGACAGCGGTAGGACCGTCCGACGAATCTAATAGCCCGAACTGAGCCCGAAAATATTTCCGTTTGATCTACTGGCTTGCCAGCCAAAGAGTTATTATAACTATGGTTATATACGCGGTGATCATTTTTAAGCTTCTTGGAATTTTTAAAGATACCTGTCGCATATAGCATAATTCCATTCCTTGAGCTCGTAAGTTTAAAGAGGCGGACATCACTTGGTCGAGAAATCGAAACACAACTAAATACCAGAAATTCACTAATTAACTTCTTAATTATATTATATTATGGCGCATATTGTGATTTACCTTATGTAGTCGGTTATACTGCAAGGCATATCCACTAGGAACAAATTTTGAGAGCGAAGCGAGTTTTGAGATATGCGCCATCAAACTTGCGGAAAACAATACACTGGTGCTCTACTTACTTTTTTTTTAAGAAAGCGCTATTGTATGAATCGAAGCACAAAAGTAACTGAAGCACCCATGTATTTCGTCGCACACTTTGGCAATGCATGGACAGCTCGAAACTGCTGTCATCCTGAAAATTCATTCTACGTGGATGCACCTTGCACACTCATGCACCGGCTACGATTCGTAAATTGAAATATGTGCCGTGAAGTTACTAATTAAGAAGTTAATTAATTAATTTTATTTAATTAGTTGGTAATGTGTTTTGAATGCTCGTGCGAGTAATGTCCGCTTCTTCGAATAATCCAACTCGGGAAGAATTATGCTATTTGCCAGAGGTAACATTTAAAAAGTCTGTTACACTTGAAAACGATCACCCGCGATATCTGTACTCACAAACTGCATATACCATTCGACCGCAAATGCATACGGGCCACGGGAACTGAAAAAAAAAAAAAAAAACGGGGCTAATGTCTCTGCATGCATGCAGCCTAACAGCAGCCTGGTATTCGTATATTTCCAGTCGCTATGTGAACATTGTGATTTACGGTTTTGCTGGGTACGGTTACCAGGCTGCTCGGAAATACGAAGTTTTCCGAAATCTCGTATAGTCCGTAAACTACTGTGGCGAAAACAAGGGGCACGTTATGGGTTATGTGTAGGCAAATTTTAGCGTTTGGCTCAATAAAGGCTTGTGCAATAAATTGCTTTTTAATGCGCTCCGCCGCGTATATGATTAAATTTTCCGAGCAGCGCGAAATTTACCATGTAGGCCTGGCATAACTACAAATTCTGCCAAGATCAAACTTAGCTAAAAACAGCGGACCATTATACCAAATTTGTGTGCGAAGTTAAGTGCGTGTGGATTAAATGCAGCTTCTGCAAAACATTGTTTAAGGAAGTGTTCGAAAGTGTCGCGCTGCCGTTTAACAGATGTATGGTTCCCGATTTCCGGAAAGAAGACTGCGTTACACAAAGTTTATGTTTTATGATATATTTTTATACATATTTTTAGAGTTTAATGTGGGTTGATAAATTGTCCTTTGCAATAAATGACGTATGCGAGCGCAACAGAACGGTATGAGTGTGTCTTGAGAGCACACGTAACTTCGTCTGTTTCCCTGTCAGAACTACAAACGCCACCAAGATGAAATTTTGCGAGAATGGTGGGGGTGGGGGGGGGGGGGGTGGGGGGTCAAGGCTGTAGCAAATCTTTTGTGCAAAGCTAGATGCACGTGGCTGAAATACAGCCTTCGCGAAAAATTTATTTAATATGTGCTTGAAAGTGTGGTACGACAATATTAAGCTATGTTTCCCCTTGTCCCGAGGCAACTCTACGTTACACAAAGTTTATATTTGGCGAATGCGGGGCACGGTACGAATTATGCGTTATTAGATCTTGCCGTTTAGCGCGGCAGTTCGCCGACGTTGAGGAGGATTTTGGGAACTGAAGGTTTATTTGCATTATTTACAGTAATAACACAAAGTAATGAACAGTCATAAAGTCATCAACGGCCGGCAGCAAATCGGACGCTGCGGCGCGTTGCAAGAACAACAAAGAAAAACTGTTCTCCCTGTCTCTCGATTTTAACCCCTTCGGTCTCTCGAGGTCCCGTCATTTTCGGCCAATCGTCGAGCCATCTCTGGTGTCATCATTTTCCTCCAATGGTAGGCGCCCGTGCAAGTACCATCACATTCGGCCAATGAGGATGCTGCAAGGGCTCCATTGTCCGAGGGTTGACTTGCCTCCGGCGTCACCTCCTCGCCTGGAAGCGCTCAGCTGGAGGAGACGGGTTGTTCTCGCACTACCTTCCAGAGTCGCAAAACAGTTTTGCTCGGGCTCCGCGTATGTCCCCGTATTTCTGCGCACTATCACCGTCATCCCCCTCACAACCGGTTTTATCGTGATCGCCAAGTTCTGTGCTTTGTAGGAGTTGAGGAGGACTTCGGGATGAAAAACTTGGGAGGTTTATTTTCATTATTTACAGTGAGAGTCAATTAACAGTCGTAGAGTCATTACGGGCCGGCAGCAACTCGGACGCTGCGGCCCGTGGCAAGAAGCTCGAAAGAGATGAATCAAGGAATGCTCTAGGAATGCTCTCTTGCTGCTCCCGGTCCGTGTCTTTTAAGCCCTTCGGTGTCTCGAAGACACGTCACGTTCGGCCAATGGGAGAGCCCGCTCAGGTGACGCCATTTTCGGCCAATCGGCGAGCCCGCTCGGGTGTCGTCATTTTCGGCCAATGGTAGGCGCCCGTACGATGGAGTCACACCAGGCGAAGAGAGTCGCTGCTCGTGTGTTTGTCCGAGGACTTTCTTCTCCCTGCGGTCTTGCTTTGCTGACTTGCAATGCGCCGTCACAATAGATGGATGGGGGCGACGCCGCCAGGTTTTCACGGCGCATTACAGCCGTCTTGCTTCGGGACCCACTTTACCCGCCACAGTGCCAGGCTCTCGCTTCACTTTCGGGAAGAGTCAAGCAGTGAATAGCTTCACCGGCGGCACACGAAGTGGGGTCCGCCAACTTGTTTGTACGTGCCGCGCCTCAGGAATGTGGTATCCGTGCTTCTGCACTCCTTAATTAGCTGTGGTGCGATTCAATGTGGTCTGGGGAACTCCAAGTAGGCTCAGGAAACGGTCCCGTATCTAACAGCTTTGCCCGGATACCACTCTCGTCCAGGTGGGCCAATTTTCGGCACTTTGAGAGACTGTTTTCACTCCCGGCTACCACGCCGCCTCGCTAGGCTTTGTCTCATTACGCCTAGCTCCCCTCGTCGCGGCTTTCAGCCCGACGATGGCGGCAGCCACTGTGGTTACGGGCTACGACCATGCTACGACCCTGCCTCAATGCAAGTGCTTAGGATGGAGACTTCCTCCGCCGACCAACTTATGCCCTCGGAGAATGAATACCTCGAAGATATGGTGAATATATCTGGAAACGCAAGCAAGCGAAATCAAAGCCCACGTCCCTGCACCGAGATGCCGCAGCTGACAGCCATACCGCAGCTGCGCAAGGCACACATGCGCGGCGTCCCACAGACGCCGCGCGCACCTCTGCTTCTTCGCCGTTGGCGAAATTACGCAAGTGACGTCCGCGTCAAACTCCTCGCCTCTCCCGAGACGACTACATCGTGGTCCTCAAGCCTCGCGTTCTCTGCGAGCTCCGAACCTTTTCCTCGGCTGATCGTCTGGGCGACGCAATCCGGGCTTATACCTGGGTGACCCGACCACCACACAAGTGCAAGTGTGGCCGATCTGGGACCGGAACATCATCATCTGCAGCACCACCGTGCTGCCCAAGGCTGAAAAACTCCTCGGAGATTTCTAGCTGCCGGTGGGGGCCAGCTGCTACCCGTCCGAGGTCACGCCAAGCCTACCGGGAAACTTGCAGAGGGGTTATCACCATCAACCCTGCCCCCCTCAAAAGATAAAGTTAGAACATCACTGGCCCCAAGGTTGCGGTTCGTAAACCCGGCGACTCCACCGCGGCCGTGGTTACCTTCGAGGGCACGAAGCTCCTCCGTTTCCTCTTTTACCACTGCGTGGCGACGTACGTTCGACCGTATAAAAAGACAATCCTGGCCTGTCCTCAGTGCGGCACCATAGGCCACCGGCCGTCTGTGTGCCCCCACCCCAACCCAGACCGCTGTACCCAGTGTGGGACCCTCGGTCCCGAAGGCCTCACCCACCACGATTGCCACCCCAAGTGCCTCCTCTGTCACGGTGCTCATGAGACCGGGTCCAGAGGTTGCACGGGCAAATACCGGAAGCCCACGTCGCCTTCGGCACATCCTCGAGCGCTCACGTCACCACCACTCCACGACAAGAAGGGCGCCCACCCGAAACAGCCTGGTTCCCAGCGCCCGGCCGAAACCCAAGAATTTCCGCCGCTCGATGTCTCGACGGCGCCACCACAGGTGAGTAGTTGGGCACAAATTGCTGCTCCAAAGCCTCTCTCTCCCCCACCTACTGCCCCTCCCTCCTCTGAACTTGCGGCCCTTCGCAAGCGAAACGCGGACCTTCAGCGGCAAATTGCATTACTGACCAAGCAAGTTGTATCCCTGCAACAGCACACTTCGCAGGCGTCCGGCCCTGCCGTCCCTACCTTGACGGCCCCGCTGGCCGCCCCCCTCAAGCCTAGCCCTCAGGCGGCGCCCACACCGAGTACTCCCCCAGCTACCGTAGCGAAGACTCCTCTCCCCATTGATTCAACTTTGTCCCTCGAGGAACGCGTCTCCCGCCTTGACAATCTGCTCCTCCACAACATCTCCACTTTTTTCGTTGAACACATTGTAGCTGAGGTAGTGCAGGCCATTCAGGCCTGGGCGATTACTCAGTTTAAATCCAAAATATCACGGTCCCGCTCTACCTCGCGAAGTAGTGTCGGTTCCGCTCCCCGGCGCCGCAAGGTGGCCACCACCACCTCGACACAGGGAAACCCGGCTTCCATCCCCCTTCTTGTCTCCCAAGGCTCCGAACAGTGCATGGAGGGTGACATATAAAATCTAGGACATTCATGATGGCCACCAATCGTACATCCCATTCAAATCTGCCGTCCCACTTCGATATCGTACAGTGGAACTCCAGAGGCTTCGGGAACAGGCGAAAGCGCTCACACATTTCCCTATTTTTCCAATCACTTGACTCTAAACCGGCCGTCTTGGCACTCCAGGAATCTGGCTCAACCCCAACCCTTTCCGGCTACTGCCTCTACGTAGGCGGCACCACCACTTGCCTCTTCGTGCATAAGATGTACACGGCGGTTCATCTCGATCTGGACCTCCCGTATGACTACTGCATGGTCTCAGTGCTCCCTCAGCGGAGGGGCCAACTCTCGATTCATATTCTGAACGTGTATTGCCCCCCTCACCTTTCGGGGGTCCCCTTCACGCAACTCTTCCATGGCCTTGCGTACACGGCGGCCCGTGAACCCCTGCTGATAGTCGGCGACTTTAATGCCCCCAGCCCTCACTGGGACTACGACTACGAAAAGACCCGAGGCCGACAGCTTAGGAGCTCATCTCCTCGCTTAGTCTCACGCTGCTCACCGATCCTGTACATCCCACACGTTGCGGTAATTAGGTGTCACGTGACACTT
Organism: Dermacentor andersoni; assembly: GCF_023375885.2. Lineage (NCBI taxonomy): Eukaryota > Metazoa > Arthropoda > Arachnida > Ixodida > Ixodidae > Dermacentor > Dermacentor andersoni. Next base: position 35,906,300 of record NC_092815.1, read on the forward strand.
GTCCGGAACTCTCCCTCACCCGTAATATCCGCGATGCTACGTGGGAGAATCTCGATGAAACCCCCGGCTCGGTAGCGATCATTTTTTGCTCCGCTCTACCTTCACACCGCGACAGAAAATGCGCGAACACTGGGGCAGGCCCGTCTTACCGACTGGACCAAGTTCAGATCTGAACCCTTCCCCCCGATCCCTGATTCAGACGAATACGTTGCGTGGGCATCCTATGTCCTTCATACGCAACGAGCAACCTCTAGCCTGACTCCTGCTATCGACCCACACCTCCTCCATCTCTGGGATGCTCGCCGCGGCCTCATACGCCGTTGGCGCCGAAACAAGCTGAACCGCAAACTCCGCTCCCGTTCCGCTCACCACACAAGCGGCTGCATATTCTGTGCAGCTTGCCGATTCAAATTGGGCCGACACCTGCACGAAGGCAGCAAGCCAGATGAGCTCCAAGAGCACGTGGCGACTCTTCCGGAGCCTTCTGGACCCCTCCACCACCCGTGGAGAAACACAGCGTCAACTCCGTCGCGCCTTGCATGCCTATCAGGGCACGACGGATCAACTCGCGAAGGATCTCTGCGACCGATACATTTGTCGCACGGTCGAACCCGTGGGCCCGGAATACACATATTCTGGTTCCCCCGTGTACTCCAACCTCGACGCTCCATACACGCTTCCCGACTTGCGGGCTGCGCTGGCGAAAATGCAACGGGGCACGGCTCCCGGCCGGGATGGCATCACAGTGTCGCTCCTAGCCAATCTCCCCGACCAGGCTCTTTTGCGCTGCTCCACCTTATTAACTCGATATGGGACGGCTCGCCACTCCCATCAGAATGGACCACATCGCTGGTCACATTAATCTCCAAGCCGGTTAGCATTGAGGCCCGGAGACCCATCTCTCTCACCTCTTGCGCCGGCAAACTCATGGAAACTATGGTCCGCGATCGCCTTTCCGCCTACCTGGAGGCTAGGGGGACCTTTGCCGACACGATATTTGGCTTTCGCCCGCATCTGTCGGCACAGGACCTCTTGCTACAGCTCCACCACGATGTCACAGAGCCGACTACTATGCGCCAAAATGACAAAGCCGTTCTCGCTCTCGATCTTCGGGGCACGTTCAACAATGTCAAACACAGTAGCATTCTCGCTAATGTTTCCACCACAGACTGCGGACAGAAGACTTTTGACTACATCCGCTATTTTCTTTCTAATCGCACCGTCTTCATCCGCCTCGATTCCACCGAGCACGGCCCGTATCCACTAGGCACACGGGCTGCACCTCAAGGAGCGGTCTTGTCACCTCTACTCTTCAACTTGGCCATGCGGAACCTCCCCTCCCTCCTGCAGAAGGTCGAGGGGATACACCATGTGCTCTATGCTGACGATATTACAATTTGGACCAACACCGGCTCTCCGGCTCAAATCGAGGAACGCCTACAACAGGCGGCCCTTCTAGTGGACACTTACGCCGCTTCTTGCGGCCTAGAGTGTTCTCCATCCAAATCGGCACTCCTATCAGTCTCCCGCCTACCGCCACACCAGATTTCTCTCCCGTCCGGCCCCGTCCCGTCGGTCCAGAACCTTCGGATTCTCGGGGTTCACCTCTCGTCCTCCCTGGAACCTAAGGGTACCATAGCTGTTCTCCGACGCACCAGCGAACAAGTGAGTCGTATGATTCGGCGGGTCTCTACAAAGCGTGGCGGCCTCCGAGGGACCCAGTCCCTCCAATTGGCCCAAGCGTTTGTGACCAGTCGGGTCCTCTGCGCCTCACCATACCTTCGCCTGCATCGTCACCACGAACACCAGCTGGATGTTCTTCTCCGTTCCGTGTACAAGCGCGCGCTGGACCTGCCCATCGCTTCTTCCAATCGCCGCTTTGTGGCCCTGGGGGTGCACAACTCCTTCGCGGAGCTGCGGGAAGCCCATCGCGTCAATCAACTTACTCGTCTGTCGCAGACGCCTTGCGGGCGCCGCCTGCTACACAGACTTGGCCTCAGCTCAATCTCTAACCCGGTCCCTCCCTCCCCGATACCGGAACTCTGGCGCCAGAAGCTATGGGTGAAGCCACTCCCCCGCAACATGAATCCCGACCAACACCCCTATCGCAGGCAAGCGCGTGCCGCTGCCCTTCAGGCGCGCCACTCCGCGAACGCCCCGGCGTATTCTACGTAGACGTCTCGGGCTCTTCCCCGTCAGGTCACTTCACGGCCGCTGTGATCACCGAGGGTCACCAAGTAGATGGTCTCTCGTTCAGAGCCGGCACTGTAACTCTTGCAGAGGAGGTTGTCATCGCTCTGGCCGCCTCCCACCCTACCACTCGCACTACCTCGTCAGATTCACGCTCAGCCTGTTCTCGATACATGCAGGGTTCCATCGCCCCGCTGGCGGATATAGTCTCCTTCGGGCCGCCTCCTGGTGCTTCAACCCTCACTCTATCAGAATAGTCTGGACCCCAGGCCACACAGGTTTTCCCGGCAACGAGGCGGCGAATGCCGCTGCCCGCGCTTTTTTCCTCCGGGCCGCTGCCCCTTCATGTCCTGAGTCGGATCCTGGCAACTCGAGCCTCACACGCTACAGCGATATTCTGGATTACTATCGCACTTCGCGCCGACCCTACCCTAACCCTGCGCGCGGTTTGGCGAAAGCGGACGAACGACTACTACGCCGCCTTCAGATTAGTCCGGCGGTCGCCCGGCACTTCATGCCGGAAATCTCAGGCACGTGCCCGACTTGTCAGGTCCTCGCCGATACCTTTCACGTTGTGGCTTCGTGCCCCGCCACTCCACTTTCTTTCTCATCCCCTTTCCCCATCTCTACTAGAGAGGCTTGGGAGGAGTACCTGCTCGGCTGCTATACTTTGGAAGCTCAACGTTCCTTGGTAGTGTTAGGGTGGGCGTCTGGCACCACGTGTTGAAAGGAATTTCAACCGACCATCTCTCACGCGACCTTGTTCGTCGAAATGAGGCGTGACTTCTCCTGCGATGGTTGGCGTTCCGCACCACGTGCAGAAAGAACTTTCTTACACCCGGCCTTCTTCCACCAGGCCTCGTCGAAATGAAGCGTGACTTCCTAATTTGCCATGACCATTTCGAGTGTCTGCCGGACTGGCGGAAACCCCGCAGAGTACAGGCCTCTTTTGTGTGTGTGTGTTTGCGAGTTTAGAGAGACCCTTTCCTCGAACAAACTGCAGGAGAATTTCCACGAAACCGCAACGCGCAGAAGAGACGGACAGGCGTCTACAATTGCAGGAGGCGTGACGACCACCTCCTTGCAGCAGACTCGGTATAACCAGAGGAGGAGAGGCCCTCTTTCTGTGCCGGTCACGTGACGTCACCGGAAGCAAGATCCCGCCCACGATTGTAGAGAGCCTATTTAAGGGGCTCCGAAATGTACTTTTGATCACTTCATGCTCTTCTCATTTTCTTTCATCTACCTTTGAATAAACCGTGCAAGTTTCGCACTAGAAATCGTCTCGCCCTTGCTTGGTCACCATGGTCTACCGTATGCCTGCAGCCCGCCGACAACGCCACGCTACCCAATAAGTAACGTCGGTCGAGCATCGATAGGCAGGCGCCGCTACAACTCGGCAGCAGTACGATACGCTACCCTGGAGTACGCAACAGTGGCGCGCGCTCGGGCAGCGGCCATCTCCAATGACGTCCCGGACTAGGGGCTGCCACTCAGGCGCACAGCAAGCAACTCTCTTATTAACTTCTTGAATAAAATGTTTCTACCACCACCACCACCACCAGCATCCCGTTGCACTTTCGGGAAGAGTAAAGCAGGGGAGGGGGATTGGGAAGACAATCGCTCGACGTGCAGCGCATGAGGTGGGGGTCGCCAACCTGTCTGACGGGTCCGGTAACGTGGTAGACGCGCCCCGGCGCACCATAATTGGAATGCGACGGCGATTGGATGTGGTCGGGGAACTTGAGTGATGCCAGGAAAAGGGTCCTTATCGAACAGTGTATACGCAAAATTCCAAGCGTTTGGTTTAATCATGGGCGGTGCAATAAAATACACATTCAAACGCTGCAGAACGCGTACATGATTAAGCTTTACCGGTGGCGCAAGATTTCGCACTCAGCTGCAAACGAGCATAGTTTTAAAGTGTGTGAGATCGTTACGCGCGACTGAATTTATTACAAATGATTGAACGAAACAGCTGGAAACTGGGTTGCGATTCTGCAAGGCTGCACAAGTCTTCTGTCAGTTCTTGGTCGGAAAGTATAGCCTTGCAGGGCGCAGGTTTACGGAATTTCGCAAATGATTCATTGCAAGGCAAATTCTGAAAATGATTCAGATGACCTTTATGGTAGCACTGAATTATACGTATTCCGTTTGCCAGGCATAAACCAACGCCACTACGCATGTGATTTTTCTCCGTACTCTTCCACGCTAACGTCACACCTGTCCTTCGTGCTACCTTTCTGAGCGCCTCAGCGGTGTGAGAACGCCCGATACTTATACTCGGCGAGACACCGACGCCAAACCAGGAGAAAGGGGCAAAGAAGCTACTAGGTATATACCTGAGCGTCCAATCAATGCCACCTAGGTGGCGTCAGTCCAACGCGATAGCATGATGAGGATCGGTCCAACCACACATTTCAATGCACTGCGTCCGAACAAATCAACGTGCGTTAAACACCATACTAAAACCCTTGCGATGACACATCGTGTACGGATCGGCTCAGAAAGTCGCAAGATTTGACTGGACAGTCTTTGGGATAGCAAAAGTTGACTGTCGCACTGTATCCGAAATGGGCGCACCTTACTCTGCGAGACTCGACGATGACGACCCCGGTGTTGTATACAAACAAAGAAAGCTGTGCTGTTAAAATACGTATTGTGGTTTCTTTTTTTCTAGCGGGCGGGCCCTCGCTAGTTTGGGGCGGTAAAACGGTGGCGGGCCTAATTTATGCGTGCCTGTTTTGTGAAAAAAAGTATGGCGTTGGACGGAAATATTTTGAGTACAGTGCTTAAGATGCGTGCAAGCCCGGGCCTGCCTACTGAAATTTTAAGCTTTATAGCGCACTCTACTGAAACTAGTACTCACACAATAGCCCACCATTCCAATTCCCCATAGTAGATATGAGCCACATATTCGCTGGACAACAACAACCAGACTGGCCTGTCGCTTTAGAGTGTACTAACCACATTAAAACATTTACGAGGACACATACTGTATACGGGTGTAAAAATCAGCCCACTAAGTCATCACCTTTGATTAAAGTCTCCCGGCTCGATCCAGCTTCGAGCCGTTAATTACACCATCTCTGGGATTGGCCCAGTTTTGATTTGTATGTGTGTGTGCGTGTGTGTAAGGGGGAGAGGGGGAGTGAAGGGGTGAGCAAAGAAAGGTTCGCATTAAATGTGTACGCTGATTGCTTTTGTTCAGTGAGCAAGAGCAATCCGCGACATCAGTAGCTGAAGACGGAGAAATACATTTTGGAGGTTTCTTGTGAGGACATCACTGACTTCTGTAATGAACCGGATACAATTGATGATTTCTTCTTGAACAGCGGCCTAGAGCCGTCCCCTTCCTTAAAATAGAGGCTTTATTCATTCATTCTTGTCCTGTCATCGATTCTCGCTACAACGAAAAAGGCTTCTCGAAGCTCCGTTCCAAAAACTCGGACTATCATTGACTTCCAAAATTATCCTTTCTGTCGGGACTTCGGCACTGGGCTTCAGCTCCAGGGATGTTTGCCTTGCCATATGTAATTTCATTGGCAATACAAATAGATTGGTGCGATAACTCAATAAATCCCCTCATTATTTATTGAAAAGTCCTCATGCAAAATTTTGAGTTTACTTCAACCACCTTCAATCAATCCTGTAAAATTGCTCTTCGATTTCTATTCTTAACATATATATCGCCCTTTATTTCTTCATGTAATCTTATTTTACTTTAATTCTACCGCCCGCTTCTTGGCCAACCCCCCAGGTGGATATGTGTCGTGTGAAGGAAATCATCAGCATCATAATCACAAGCATTGGTACAAACGAAACCACGGCTCAAGCGACTGTGCCCTACGCAATGTGAAGGCACCAATGCAGACACAAAATAATAACGTGGAAATACAGAGCAACATGTATTCGTCATAAGCTCGTCAGACAGGCAGGTACCCACAGGACTCGGCTATGGTCGATGGCCACTACGACTGGTGGTATATACAGGGTGTCCGAACTACCATGCACCAAGATTTAAAAATATGCAAATGTCAGACAGCTGGACAGAACCAAGGTAATCTTGTCTGCCGTCGCTTGGAGCTACTCAGATTGTCTTTTTTCATTCTGCCTGATTACGCAAAATTAGTATGAATTAATTAAGTCACCCTCCCTGTATAAGGAGGGTGACTTCGAGAGGACACTCCCTGTCCACTATGGCAAAGGCACCCTGGCTTTGTTTATCCAAGTCATGACCATACTGCTTTTAAGCTTTAAGCAAGGCTTTCTTTTAGGATCAATGAGATTTAGACTATGAATGCAAAATTTTCTAGCCACCTTTTATTGCCATAGCAATTATATATACACTACAGGCGCATTTCTGCCGTCGCCGTCGCCGTGAGGTTCTGTAAGAGTGAAAGCGAGTGAGGATGAGCCGGCGGACGCGGTTCAATCTCACGTGCGCGAGCGAGGAGCGCGGCCCGATGTGTGCCCTCTCCTGTGGCGCGCGATACAGGGGGGGTGAGGTGAGGGAGGAGGGGCGTTCTTCTCCGGCGGCTGCTACGGTGCCTCGATGTCCTCCTCGCTCGCCGCTCCGTACAGAGTGGAGACAACTGCGGCGTCTACTACGGCGTTAGCAACGCGAATCGCGGATGCCGTAGGGACGCATTACCGGCGCTCGTGTCTTGAAAGCGGTCTGCGACGTAGCTAAAGTGCGCGTCCGCGCGGGCCTCATCGTCAAAACGATCCGCGATGTTTGCAGATTGCGCGTAGTGCCGGTAGCTTCGCATGCGCTGTGCTTTCAACGTTTCGTACGCCAATTGAAGCGACAGATGCACGCAGGTCAAGTGGCTCGCGGCTGCTTCCGAGAGTCCTAACTCCAGCATTTTCACAGCGAATTTCCGCGCTCATCATGTGAGATTTGTTCATGTTCACCTGTGCGCGCGTGACAATGTGCTGGTTAATTTAGTTAAAACACGTTGACTGCCTAGTTGGTTTGCATCCATGATAGAATGTGTAAGCGCGACTGAACGAGGACGTAGAAAGAAGCAGACACACAACGACAGAGCTGCCTCCGTGTCTGTTTCTACGTCCTCGTTGAGTCTCGCTTACACCTTGTATCATTGTTAATTTAGTTAGTAAGCGAATGTTTACAAGTTTATACGGCCGATAAAATTACTATCCTTACTTCGTACAGCTATCTAGTAATTTGCTATCGCAATTGGTGCTTCACCTTTCCGGCGTAACTGAGAATCTTGTTTCACCAAAATTGAACTTGAATTGTTTTTACTTATGGTCATGGTAGAATTTTCAGTTTCATAAAATCATGCAGACTCTACAATCTCTATCTTTCGATTATAGCTTTATGTTATAATATTCTGACTTATCTTACGCTTTACTCTAACCTACCCTATTCTTGGCCGATTCCCCAGAGTGGGTACGTGGCAGCAGATCCCAAGGATCTACATCTATACATCTTTAATTCAATACGCTAACAGTTCCTTCACCGCCCGATTCATGGCCGATTCCCCAGAGTGGGTTGCGCCATTTCGCTAGGGAGCAAGTCCTTCGGCGTAACCACGCAGCAGATGATATATGTGGAAGAGGAAGTAGAGGAAGAGGACGGGTCACGACGCCGGCTGCGCTGGCGGAGCGTCGGTGTGTTGGGCAGGGCCATGCCCTGGCGGCTGACACTGCTGCTGCGACGGCGGCCGCGGACATGGTGCCCCGGAGGTGGATGACCACGCTGGCCGCCCTCACGACGCTCATGACGTCCACCCCCGAGAGAACGCCGCCGCCGCAGCTGGGCGCTGCGCTGCGGTTCGACGATCGGCCGCATCCGCTGCGAGCCCGCACCGCCAAGCCGCTGCGAGGCCAGCCCTTGGGCCAGCTGGCCGCGCTCGCACCTTCGGCGGCCACAATGGAAAGGCGCGCGGCACTCCGCTGGGGGACACGGCGGCCCGACCTGGTCACCGTGGCACAGGTGCACGCTGGGATCAGCAACGGGTGCTCAAACCGCAATGCGATGAGGGCGCGTCTCGTGACAAGTGCGGCTGTATTTGCTCGAGAGGGTGCTCCAGGGAGGGCAAAGGGCAGAGCAGAAATGGGGGAAATGCATTTATATAGGCAGACTTAATCACCATCGCCCGATATGTGTTGGCTGCCAAAGCTTTCGTGTGGTATGTACACAGCACGCACGGACGAAGGACGAGAACATGGGATGAGCGCTTGTTAATGCGTTTTTTCTCGTCTCTCGTGAGCGCTTTACATAGGGTGTTCTTTCTTTAGCTTCAATTTTTATTTTTAAGGTTGCCTGTGGCAAATAGCACAATTCTAACCTTACAGCTAAATTACTCGATGATGGGGTCGTTACTTCTACGAGACATCAAAATGCTTCATTGAATAATTTACATAACTACTCAAATTATCTTTTCCACTAATTACTTTACGGCACATATTTCAATCTACAAGTTACATCTAGTGAGTGCGGCTGTGTTTGTACATCGACTTGAAACTAATTCTGAGGATGGCAGCGGTTTCGAGATATTCACCGTCAAACTCGCGGTAAAAATGCACTGTCGTTCCACTTCCTTTTTAAAGAAAACACTGCTTTATGTATTGAAGCGCGAAAGTAACTGGAAAGCCAATACATTTCATCGGATACTTTGAAAATTTATATCTCCAAACTGGTGTAGTCCAGGGGAATTCGTTCCAAGAGCATATATATATGTCTTGCCAACTCACCGGCTAGATTCCTAGATTTAAATATGTGCCGTAGTTAGTTTAAAAGATAAATATTTTAATTATGTTAAATATTCAATCAAGTTTCTTGATTTCTTGTAGAAGTAATGGCCGCCTCATTGAGTAATATACCTCAAGGTGTAGAATTGTACGTGCTATCTGCCACAGACAATTTTTCACAATTTGGTGCAGCTAAAAAAAAAAGGGGGGGGGGCGGTGCACCTGGTATGATACGCAAGCACGTCAAGCCAGCTAGCACACAAACACACCGATACGCTCAAGTAGCGTGCTATAAGCCGACTTTGCCACATCGTTTTGCAGCGTAACGCAGACACAATCTGAAGGGAATTGTATGAAAGGACTGATAAATTTTCATGGCATTTCGGAAGCGGTGCTAAAGATCGGCCATGCAGCACTGGAGCAGCGAAGGTCGCGGGCGATGCAGTCGCCTCACTTTTTTTAAATTTAATTATGGGGTTTTACGTGCCAAAACCACTTTCTGATTATGAGGAACGCCGTAGTGGAGGACTCCGGAAATTTCGACCACCTGGGGTTCTTTAATGTGCACCTAAATCTAAGTACACGGGTGTTTTCGCATTTCGCCCCCATCGAAATGCGGCCGCCGTGGCCGGGATTCGATCCCGCGACCTCGTGCTCAGCAGCCTAACACCATAGCCACTGAGCAAACACGGCGGGTGCCTCACTCTTGTCATCCTTGCACCATACGCGGGACTTCCGTGTCTATAAAGTACGCACGCCACGTTCTTCAATGACACGATATGACATGATATGACTGATTATTCGGAGAGCAGGAATTACTTGCACGATAAACTGAAACACATGTTCCACGAATTACCAAAAATTAGCTATTTGACTACTTATTTAATTACGTTACATCCCATATTGCAATTTACGAATTGTAGCGTGCGAGTTTCCATGCGCGGCATGACGTATGCCTTCGTTTCGACTTGTTCACAAATTCGGCTTCGCCCTACCATCTACTAGCCGCCTGGTTAGCTCAGATGGTAGAGCAGCTGTCCCCTAAAGGCGGTGGTCCCGGGTTCGAGTCCCAGATCAGGACGAATTTTCCTTCAATTGCGAGGCTTTTCTTTCAGGGAGCCCGTATGGGTTTCCTTTGTAACAATTGCTACGGTTGGGTGGATGTCTCATTTTCCCTTAATGAGTTTACAAGGCGTTATTCACTTTGAATGAATTTCCAGGATGACACCAGTCAGGCGATATGTGCCATCAAACCCGCCGTAAAAGTGCAATGTTGTTCGACACAGTTTTTAAGAAAAACGCTCTTTTTATGCACTGAAGCACAAAAGTAATTGGAACGGCCATGTATTTTTTCACACACTTTAAGACAGAATATCTTGAAACTGGTGTCATCCTGAAAATTAATATCAAGTGGGAACTTCGTGCGCACTCGCCGGCTACAATTCGTAAATGGCAATATGTGCCGTAACATGATTAATCAGAAAGTTAATTTTAATTAGTCGGTTATGCATTTCGCTTTCTTGCCGTAGTAATGTACGCCTTTTCGAACAATCCAGCTCAAGGACAAGGGTTATACTACCTGCCACAGGTGATTTTCAAAGATTCCGTAAGAATGATCACCCCGTATATACAGAATCAAATGAGATGTTACGAGGCTGTAGTGCGAGGAGGCGATCTTCAAGCACGAGGCTCTTTCCCGTCGCCTCCACCAATCAGTGCCATTAAGCGACATTTCTCCCGTTTCTTCGGTATCAGGGCCGAAGACCTACGCGACGTTCATGTCCCCGACCCCCGGCTCCTTTTTCTCCCCCTCAGCACGACACATTCCCAGAGGCGGTCTTGCTCGCCCCACGAGTGCACACGAGCTCGCGCTGCTGCATTTGAGTGCTGCGAGCACTACGCGTGTGACGCCATATCGCTGGCGGTAATTATATATGACTCCTCATAGAAGGACGCATGAGCGTTTGAATTTTCAGCTGTTCTTGCGACGTATACATCGATTTTTGCGGGGGTATAAGCTCTCAGACACCCTTCACCGTGTCATGTCCGCACTGCGCTTATCAATGCAATACGCAAGCCTTGCGAAGGGTTTTTTAATTAAGATGATTTCTGCATATACTGCTTCCACGGTGCTCGCCCATCCTACATGCTACATGCTCCCGAGATGCAGGTCATGTTGAGCTCAACAGCCCATGCGCATCGTCGATGACGTTTGGTCCAACAATTATCGAGCTAAATTGTACTAGTGTCCAATAGTTCGGCACTGTTCGAGCGTTTGTCTTTCAAATGTCCAAGAAAGCCTACGAAAGGTCGAAACTCCGAACAGGAGGACGGAGGAACGAACACTTCAGTCGAGCGATTTAAGTGCATTACACGAGGTGCTCTTGTGCATCGCTGCACAGGTGGTGCTCACGGCGGCCACCGTGTCCGCCCTGGCGCTGGGCCTGTCCTGTTACGCGTGCCACAGCCAGCGAGCCAAGAGGGACAGCCACCGCTGCCGCTACACGAAGGTCCCCGACGAGACGGCGACGCCCGACAGGCGGCGCACGCTGAGGCTGTCGCCCATCGGGCCTGCGGCCAGGTGCGGTCGCGACAACTGGGCTTCCATCTCGCTCGTCAACCTGCTCAACAACTACCCTGCGCGGGATGTCGAAGCGGGTCTCCAGGCCAACGACGACCGCGGCGATGAGGTCTGCAGCAGGACGAGCGGCACCATTTGACCGCCGCGCTCGTGCACTGCATGTTGTGCGCGTTCTTATAAGAATGCTTGAAATAAAGGAGCCTCGATGTTAAGAAAAGGTATTTCCGGGACGCCGATAAAAATGCACCGCTACTTCTTGCATTTCTAATGGTACGTTTGGACGTCTCGAGGCTGACGAGTCTAAACTTTACGAGACGAAAGACAGCGTAAAGAAAGAAGCTGAAACGCACCGATTGGTTGATTGATTGATTGAAATCATCTTTATTTGCAGGATATTCGTAGAACTCGTGGGTGGGCCGCCTAGTCCGGTAGCCCACTGGTTACTGCTGCTGCGCTGGCCCTCCCCACCAGCCAGTGCTGACGGTCAGGATCATCGCTGAGCAGAATAGCCTCCCACTGCTCTTTTGAGGGATTTGGAATGGGGTCAACTATGGGATTACAGAAAAAATTCAGTGCAATTCCACTCGGTGAGGGTGGATGACCAGCGAATATATATATATATATATATATATATATATATATATATAATGCGAACCTCTTCTACGCACGCAGAAAAAAGCGAACCTATAGCTATATACAGCTTCGCTGTAAAAAGAGAGGGAAAGAAAGAATAGACATTCGTGAGAGATAGAAGAGAGACGTAGCCGTTTGGTGCCCTTTGTCTTTCCGTGCGGCTCAGCGTATTTGATCGTACTGTCTTCCGTCGTGCATAACATAGCGTACCACTTTTAAAATTTTCGCCAACTAACTAGCCGAAATTATGCAGCGGTTAAGATGAACGGTACATTCGGCTGAGCCATTAGGGTGTGCGTGTTACTGAGTGCAAATACCAACGGTATTCCCATACATTATGCGTTTCGTGTAAAATGGAAATAAATCCCACATACGAATGTACTACTTTCTGTCATTGGTGAAGAGAAAAAAAAGGCCCATTCACTATGGTGTATCTGAAGAAAGGTATCGCGTCTGTTTAAAATGAGCATACCAGTGAACCGTCTACGGTTATTTATTTTTTTTATTTATTTATTTATTCCTCAAATGCCCCTGGAGAGGGGTTTTACATGAGGGGTGGGCTGCTTCAAAGGAAAATGCGTTCGATGGCAGTCCTGAATGCAGTCACACTGGAGTGGTCCGCTGCTTCTTCAGGCAGATCATTCCAGTCTCTCGCTGTACGTGGAAAAAACGAATGAAGATGGGATGATGTGCGCGCATGCGGGGGGTACACTGACTTTGAATGATTAGTCCGGGATGAATGGCGGTGAGCTGGCGATATGACGCTGTTACCAATCGGGGCATGATAAAACTTGTGATATAGAATGAGTCTGGACACTTGACGTCTCGCTTGTAGTCTCGGAAGATTCGCATTAGATTTTAGTGCTGTTACACTTGTATATGAAGAATAGTCATGGAAGATGAATCGGGCTGCGCGGTTTTGGACAGATTCAAGCATGTTAGAAAGATTAGTACGATGAGGGTCCCAAATTGAGCATGCGTATTCAAGTTTGGGCCTTACCACAGATTTGTAGGCAAGAGTTTTTACTGGAGGAGGGGCAAATTTCGGATGTCGCCGGAGGAAGCCTAAGGTGCGGTTAGCCTCGTTAGTTATTTTAGCGATGTGAGAGGACCATGAAAGATCTTGAGTTAAGATAAGCCCCAAGTATTTATAACAGGTCACAGATGATATTGTTGAATTACCTAAGAGATATGAGGGTGCTACATAAGAGTGCCGACGATTGAAAGAGATTAATGAGGTTTTATTTACATTTAATGACATTAACCATGTCTTACACCATTTTTCAACCGTTTGTAAGTCACGCTGCAGGGCAGGGATATCTGAGCTATTGTTAATGGGTCGGTAAATAACACAGTCGTCCGCAAATAGGCGTATGTTAGAAGATATGTCATTAGGAAGGTCATTAATGTAGATTAAAAAGAGGAGGGGGCCAAGAACAGAACCTTGAGGAACCCCAGAAAGTACAGGAGACAGAGGGGATGAAAAGTTATTTGCAAAAACGAACTGTTGTCGGCCGGTCAGAAAGCTGCGCAACCAATTATAAATTAAGGGATTGAGATTCAGGACTGAAAGTTTCAAGAAAAGACGGTTGTGAGGTACCTTATCAAAAGCTTTCTCGAAGTCTAAAAACAATGAATATGAGATATGTCAATCAGCAAAAACGCTTATGAACACAAAGTGCAGTAACTTATAGCTATAGTTCTGTGCTTTCGCAAGGTACGCGTCCTCAGCGTGAATAAGTTGGACGACGGCATGGGCCAGCTACCTTCTATTTCATGCTCGACCCCAACCATACATACATACATACATACATGCATACATACATACATACATACATACATACATACATACATACATACATACTCGTTCGTACAAAGCTATGCTTTCTAAATAGAAAACTAGAAATAAAGGAATCAGAGAGGGAATAACGATGGCGTACTGTACCAACAGCCCATATTTCCTAGCAGGAAACAAAGCTGAACACGTTGACACTGCTTGGCAACTCCTAACTGCGAAGTAAAGGTAATCTACAGCGTAACATAATCACAGTATGTATAAGCTGCACGTCTCACCTGTTTTTGTGGACGTAGCAGTACCTGCCGTCCACTATCTCCACGGCATACATGATGGTATGGTATGGTACTCCTTATGCGATGGCGCACACCCACTGTGGGGGATTGGCCAAGATTTGGGTGAAATTAGGCTATCTTTATTAAAAGACTGACATTGGTAAAGCTAACTGGAGAAAATGAACAAAAATAAAATGTTTAAGAATTCAAGACAATCTCTTTGTAGAACTTATAAAATCCTCCACGGTTGAGCAAATATCCCTGTGGCACTTTCCAAGAGAGGAGGCTCCTAGGGAAAGGATATTTATAATTGAAAAGCTCAAACCAAGCTGTGTAAATCTTGATTCTAGATTTTTTCTCAAAGAAGTGAAACGGCGGCAGAATATGAAAAAATGATCTATTGTTTCATCTTCTCCACAGACTGGGCACAGAGGGGAGGGCACCAGACCAGCCCTGTGACGATAGAAGTCATTAGAATGCTTCTTCTTCTTCTGCTCCTCTTTTCTCAGTCGAAACGGCGCGCACTTAAAGGGACACTAAAGTGAAAAATGATTTCTTCTGCATTAGTAAGTTACCATTCTACAACACCAAAAACACCACTCTTACAACGATAAGACGTTTGGTAAGCCATAAAAAGCGCAACAACGAAATACGGGTGGCGACGCCTACTTAAGTTCCCGCACCTGGGGGCTGTGACGTAATGGATTTTGATGGCATCTTCTAGGGCCTACTAATTAAATATAGCGGTACAAATTGACTACATTGTGTTCTAAAGGAACCAAATATTAAACATGGCAAGTTTCGGGAACCTTTATTCAGCCAACGCGGCCCAAATGCGAAAACATACTTTGGAATCCCTGACGTCACGCTGACGTACCGGCGCTGGGGTTTCGGCGCGAAATTCAAATACTGATACTTGGACCTTCATTTTCTCATCTAATAATCAAACAATATTTTTTTGAAATCACTGCCTGCAGGGTTCTCAAACAATGCTTCATTAGTCTAAACTGATTTATTGTTTCGCTTTAGTGTCCCTTTAAGTTACAATTGTTCGTTTTACTTATATCCAGTTCGACGTCCCTAAAAGCATGGTTGTAATAAGTGCTTCCGGTTAAGTGTTATTTTTATCCATGCTTTTTTCAAATCATCATATTCACTTTCTCCTTCTTTCTTTTGTTCCTCTTTCCACCTCTCCCCCTCCCCCCCCCCCACAACGCTGAGTAGCGGGCCAGGACACAGTAGTTCATTCCGACTTCTCGGCTTTTCTCTCACAATAGTTAAATCTCTCTCACTCTCTGTTCTTCTCGCTCATATATTGAGGAGAATGAGAGCAACGATCGACAAATGTAGGTATATCCTACGAAGGAGGTTATTTCAAACGCCATAAAATACACGAACAAGTGCTTCTGGCCCATTTGCTTGTCCGCGTCCTTTACTGAGCTTGAACTTTCTTCAACCATGACAATTAAGACAGTGACCTATAAATCCACAGGGTGGTGGTGTTTTCTAGAAAGGAAAGCTATAATCTCGCGCATGCGTTGAACTTTTTAGTGGGAAGCTGCCATACTGCCCCGTGTGCCTGAATCTTTCCTTCTTCTTTTTTCTGTGAATGCTTTGTCGTCCAGCTTGCTGGGACGACGGACTCGACCATCCTTCGCGCAGACGGGCACAATAACACTCATGTACTTTTTTTAAGATGACGTGGCTCTGCGACCGCCTTTGAGTGCGCGGTGAACACTGTTAAGTGTGTGCGAGCACACCACCTATTTCCTTTCTCCTTTTCTGCACGCTACCGCCTCCCTGTATATATATATATATATATATATATATATATATATATATATATATATATATATATATACACACACACACACACAAGAGTAATTCCAAAAGTTTCCGGCCTGCCCAACTTCTAAAGGAGATAGAAATCAACCGTGTCACTTTTCAATACAATCTTCCTCCACTTCAACACATTTTTCACATCTTTGCACTAACATTTCTATGTCCTTCAGAAAATAGTCTGGAGTTTTGCCTTCAAAATGACCGCGGACGGCACTCTTCACTTCATCATCAGCAGTACATTTTTCGCCGCGAAGAACTTTCTTCAGCTTTGAGAAGAGGTAGCGGTCACTGGACGCCAGGTCTGGGCTGTAGGGCGGGTGATCGATTTGCTCGAAGCACAGTCCTTCGCTGCAGCCTTTGCCACGCTCGCCGTGCGAACTGTAGCGTTGTCGTGAAGCGGACGGACGCCATGATGGAAAATATCTCGCCTCTTCTCGTTTATTGCATCAGGCAGTTTGTGTAGAAGTGACGCGTGATACTGTGTGTTCATGATGACATGTCTTTCATTAAAGTCGATCAAGAGAACCCCGCGGCAACCTCAAAAGATTGTTGCCATGATCTTCTTGGTCGACTGAGTCACTTTGGCTGTTCTCGGTGGCGCTTCTCCTGGTTTGCGCCATTCCACCGATTCTCTTTTGGAAAGGCGATCATAGTAAAGGACCATGGTTTCACCTCCGCTGGCAATCGACTCCAACGCTTCTCTCTCATTCCCACGGCAGAGCTCTAAAAACTCGAGATGACAGGTAACACGATGCTCCTTGTGCACAGAAGAAAGGATTCGGGGCATCCGTTTTGCACTGACCTTTGTCATGTGAAGATTCTCATCAATTATGCCGAACGCGGTCGTTACCTGTGCCGCGATTTCTTTCAAGTTCAGCCTCCTGTCCTTGAAAACTTCCTCATCAGCGAGAGCGACAATTCCTTCGGTCATCACCTCTACGGGCCGACCATGTGCACTGTGGGGATCATCGCCAATGCTCTCTCTTCCTGAGCGAAACTGTTTTGCCCATTATCATTTCATTTCATTATCATTTTAGCCTTATCGCCACTTAGCGTGCCTCGTGTTTGTCAGGCGAGTGCGGGCTACTGACGAACGCTCGTGCCAAGTTGAAACTCCAACGCTGGTCTCCTAAGAGATCGATAGTCGGTTAGATAGATAGTCGGATACAACTAAAGTCTGCAGTGAAGCCCCGCCCACGTCCCTTAACCGCCAGCCAATGTTCCTCCGCGAGGTGGCAAATAGTGAATTCGTACTTTTCCTGTTACCTAAATAAGGTGGGAACCACACACACACACACACAAATAAAGTTAAAAGTGCGTAATTTTATACGTTTGTCACTTGTCTATTATAGTGGAACGGCGAAAGCCTAATTCTTTATTGAACTGAAATAAAACGCTTGCTTCGCTGCAACTATTTACTGTCAAGTTTCACTTCATGTTGGCAGTGAAGTTTCGCGAGTAAAACGGGCTCAGCAATAAAATGGACTGTACCGAAGACTTTTGAAGAGTTAAATGCTCAGACTTCGGACACTTTGTCTGTCCATGTGTTGCACACCTCATCGCTTTCGCCAGTGAAAGGACTTCAAGAACAGCAGACGCTCCGAGTACGACGCCATTTTGGAAACATCGCATGACGACGACTTCATAGAATAAAGAACCAACTTGACGACTTTGTTTGCTTCTGTGATTGGCTAGCGGAGTAGCGATTCGTGTGCCTTGGTTGCGAACTGCTGCTTTTATAAGTTGCATCCTACGATAGATGTCAGGCTGGAGACTTGTATATATATATTGTGGGAGATACGGTGGTTCTCTCCTCCGTACTCTTGGGACAAAGGAACGACAACACAGTAGTGCAAACAGTCACAAGGGCATTTATTGCACCTTTCATAGATCAATGCCTGCTAGCCGAGTTCATATCCCCAAAACATGCCGATGGGCGCGCGACAAATCTAGAAGTCAGACTTACCGCGATCGCATTGCGAGCGAATATGTTCGCCCCATGCTGGATCCCAACGCCTGGTCGTTCGCGTGTACAGTCACGCCAACGGTGTCCAAGGCGGCCACGCGAGACGGTCTCGCAGAAGCATGGTCGGCGCGCGCGCGCGGTACGTCCGGCGCGGTTCGCCGACCCGCCGGGAAAGAGACAGCCCCTTGTCCCTCGGCGCCCGAGTAACCCCGCCGCGGCGCGACGGTCGCGACATCTCTCGCACCGCGCTTGTACCACGCCGCGGGCGCCAGGCCACGCGAGCCGTGCGGGAGAACAGCATATCAGGGGATGCGCTATGCGGGAAAACATCAGGGGACGCGCGAGAGTCGCGCATCCCCACATCCCCCCAACCTTAAATCACTTCTTATTCCGGCGAAACATGTCACACGGTCTAACATTAACCCGTGCTTCGCGAACAAGGTGGTACATGAAACAGTGGCCGCGCCGGGGAAATGTCCACACGCTGTCCGTAACATGCGAGCCGACTGTCCTTGGGGTACACCGCTGGCGTCCGCCGGTCACAGCAGCAGCTTTGCAGACTCGACGGCATCATTCCAGGCCAGGACTCCGGAGACGACGACGCAGTAGTCGGTACGAGCAAGCGTCGCTCGCGCCGACGCGCCCTGCTGGCAAGAGCCGCCGTAGCTGTTGGTGACCGCTGGCTCCTTTGTCCGCCGCCGAGGGTTGTGAGCTGGATGCAGGAGGCCGCCGAAGTCGCTGCGCCGAACTGGCCACAGCATCACCATCGCCCGGGGTGACTCGATCGTACTCCGGGCAGCAGCGCAGACCATGTGCAGGTGACAGCAAGCCAGGGGTGACTCCAATCACGCTGCGTAAACTCAACACACTCGGCAAACACTACAGTCGTGCAAGGGATAGGAATTCTGCATGCGCATCGCCCACGTGGTACGATGTTCAACTCGGCTAGCAAAAGATCGGGCAGCTACCCAGATGCTAAGTTCACGTGAACGAAGCTCGCTTTCTTGAGTCGAACGAGTAATTTCAATTCGTGCGAGGCTAACTAGAATGAGGGAAGCAACTTGCAACACCTCAACGCCACGGTCCACCAGGTTGTGTCCCTCCACGTGCGACAGGCAGCTTCGTAAAGCCTTAGGCCTAAAGCGTCGCTACTCTGACAACAACCGGCATCCAAAAACAACACTCAAAATGAGCGCAAAACAGGCAGCCGCGAGGAGACGTTAGCTCTGTGAGGTGGTCCTACTCCGCTCGGTGCACACAGCATCCGAGTTGACGGCGCCCACCGTCCCAGACGGTGTCGGAGCGCCCGGTGCCAGGCCGCAATACTAGTCAGCCCGTCGTGGCACCCGTGGCCCGCGGCCACCCGGCTCCCAGAGCCGCGACTTCATCCGAGTCAAAGAGATAGAAGAAGCTATTTACATAAGAAATTCGGACCACCCACGAGGCTTCCGTACTCACTCGCTTCAGGCTTGCCACTGCTCCGCGGGCACTCAGCCTCGCTCTCCCAGGATGAAGACCACGTGGCTCTCGTACCGACGAATGTCATAAAAAAAAAACACTTGCGAAAAGGCTTAGCATGTTGACATGTTCGAACACACTACAGCCACCGCCGCCTCGCTCAAGAAAGCACGCCGCCGACGCTAGCGATCAAAATCCACGCTAGCCCTACGCTTCGGTTCGAACAACGGTCTCGAACGAAGCAACACTTAAAATTATCGTCCTATGCCCCAAGAGCCCCACGTTGGGCAGCCAGATCTCGGCGCCCGAGTAACCCCGCCGCGGCGCGACGGTCGCGACATCTCTCGCACCGCGCTTGTACCACGCCGCGGGCGCCAGGCCACGCGAGCCGTGCGGGAGAACAGCATATCAGGGGATGCGCTATGCGGGAAAACATCAGGGGACGCGCGAGAGTCGCGCATCCCCACAATATATATATATATACACCAGTTTTGTGTATATATGTATCAAAACTGCTACATGACCTTCCCTCTTTATTTCCTTCCTCTATGGCATGCGGTAACACCCATGAATGACCTTCCGCTGCTCAACCGTGCGCTTATTGACCCTTTTCGCGGCGATCCAGTGGGCACTGCCATTGTTTGCCTCAACTGTCTCCGTTGCCTCCGTGTTTACAATGGGTATGTATGACGCCGGTGCGGCTTAGCAAGCTTCTGTGTCGGGAGATATCGTAGACAGTGACTAGGTGGACGACACGAATATTTGGCCACAGCTTCAGGGAACATGCAAAAGCGCTTTCAGAGCTGAGTAAGCTATGTCGAAACAGCGCGAGCAGCGCAAAGGGTGCTTTTTCTAAAAGCAGGCTAAATATGTTTTCCAATTAAGTTATTCAAACTTACCGCTCATGAATTGAATCAGTATTAGTGTGTTTTGCTCTTCGTTCTTTAGTTCGCAAATATTTTGAAGCAGTCTTGCCACATTTCTGACTCAGTACATTTCCTCGGTGCTGTCGCTATCTGATTATTTTCTGCCTAATCACTTGCGGGCGTGCTCATTTCCGATATATTTGTTCTTGCTGCGCGCAAGGCTTGAAACGTAGCTGTTTTGGACTTTGTAATACCTTGTAGCAAAGATGTATTATCGCTAATTAATTCAAGTACTCTTGTGGACAGTCACGAAGCATTCAGCTTCGACCATCCGTACGCTATCAGTGTAGTCCGTCATTTACAGCGCGTATGGGCACGTTGCAAGTGCTAGGCGGCGCCCTGTCTTTCCGACCCCTAGCGCCATCTGACGAATAGTTGCGCGAATGTGGTAGGATTACTCACGGCGTCAGCGGTTCGCGCTGCGTGTTTGGCGCCCTCTCAAACGGTAGCGATGGCGCGAAACAGCGTGCCGATATTAATTTTAACGGGGTTTCGGGAATTACGAGATCTTCATAGCTTTTTTCGTGAAAAGAATTTAGAGAAAGGAAGTCGTCTATTTGAAGTGGGGCACGTCTACGACGTGAGGGAAGTGTTGAACTCGCACTGATCGGAAGTGACTGCTAGGTTTATTCCGCAAACGAAAAATAATGCACCAGCGAGATGCGTGAAGCTCAGCGTAAGTTACTTCGGTATCTACGGCGTGGACGCATGAAATTATAGACGACATTGATTCTTGAAGATCGACGACAGCAGACAAATCCTAGCGGGGAGCTGCGATTACCGTGCTGGCATCGCAGGGAAGTGCAAGAACGGCGCGGTAGTTTCCCTGTACATACAGGACGGCAAATACGAATCCAAAACATCTCATCCAAGAACGTGGGGCGTACGAACGACTCTTAAGACGTTGCTCTCCCCAAACACAAAAAAGGGGATGAACTTACCAGTTGTGTTAGACTACGCTGGGAAAATATTTTCGCCCAAGTTACTGGAAGTGCGATACTTTTATGTTGCGATTTTTCAGTGCGTGCAAAGGAGGTTCTAATAAACCACGTTGTCAAAAATTTTGGTGATCTCAACTGCCCCTTAGTTGATATGCTGGACGCAGAAGTGTATGCCAGCTCAGCCGGCTGCAAGCCCTAGCGCTGTTTGAATGGGAGAGGATTGGGAAATAGTTCCACAGCTTTACTACGGTACAGTGTGGGAAAGAACTACTTTGTTTGCTGCATATCCTGGTACGCACTACAAGCAGTGGCGTAGCAACGGGGCCAGTGGGGGGGGGGGGGGGGGGGGTCATATACGTCTGAAGACAAGCGGGAATTGTTGATATCCTCGCCTTCCTCGAATAAACCCGGGGGGGGGGGGGTGACAGAAGACCTATGGGCCTCGGGTGCCAGACGACCTAGCTACGCCACTGACTGCAGGTGTCGCGTTGCTGCCATCATTGCTGTAAAAGCAAATAATTCAGCGTTATAACGCACTTGGCATAACGCCGGAACATAAAACAGCTTATGCCGTCGGACGAGTGCTATCCAGTGTTGACGCTGTTCTGCTTCATACGGTCGGCTTGGAAACCTGTAAAACTTTGTTCCTCGTGAGTTGGTGTACGTGCTGTTGCAGCCCACTACTCAACAGCTGGGGTTGCACTTCGGCATCGCTCAGAAAAGGCAACAGCTACGCGCGAAACAGTGCGCAGACAGGCTTTCCGAACGCAAGCGGGCCGGTCGTATCCTGCCGGTTCCGCGCTCGCCGCCGCGAGGGGCGCCCTAGTAGGCGCGGGAACTACGTTCGCAACCTGCCTATACGGTGCGCATATATTCAAGCGTGCGCCCATTCACTCATTACAGACTGGTACTTATCCTTGCCCACGGAGGCTGAACATGTTTTATCCGGAGACGTACACAGAGCCTTATTGCCAAGATTGTGGTGCTTTAGCCACGCTCGAACACATGCTCTGGTCTTGCGAAAGAATTAAAGACTCGGCGATCAAGGACGCGTCCAGGTGGGAGCTGCGCAGCTCGGACCTGGATGAACAATTCTGGGCTGTCCAGCAGGCTTAATTGCGACGTGGCCGTGAGGCTTGGCCTTCCGGTCCCGACGTGGGAGCGCCCCGCTTAATGGTTAATTATCACTACTTGCAGGACCAAATAAAGTTTTCCATCCATCCATCTATCCATTCACTCATTGACACGTTGGCGATAAAGTGGGCGTAAGTTTTCGTGCCAGTTGGAGTAGATATATGTGCTGATACTGTGCGCGAAATGGCGCGGCGCTACTCCCTTTGTTTAATGAGTGGTGCTCACTCTCGCCGACGTTGCGGAGCTGAAGCACTTTCTTTGAAGGTTAGCGATACAACGCTGGCGGATGAGCATATTTCTGTATCCTCGAGGAAAGCCGTACATCTCGAAGTGTCAGTAACATTTACGGTCAGCAGTGGTCCGCGAACTTGGCCACACAGATTCATTCCATTCCTTAGTATGCCAGCCATTATTTTTACAACCAGCTACTGCACACGTCTTCAACCCACATGATTCAATCCACATGATTCATTCCAGCTAGCATGATTGAAGCACAGTGCGTTAGCGAAAACTCGGTTGCATTTCCGACAGCTGATCCCACAGAAGCAAGGTGGAAACGGTAGTGGTTTCGTATTCGTGCGCTGCCGTTGATCAGCGCCGCATCACGGCAACCCACTGTACTAAGGCGCACCAACGGCTCCCTTTGTTAGGCCACGGGCCATCCCTTCAATCAATCAATCAATCAATCAATCAATCAATCAATCAATCAATCAATCAATCAATCAATCAATCAATCAATCAATCAATCCCTTCGAGGAGCGAGCGATCGCACTGGCATTGAAAAAATAGAGAAGTCGTTGCATCATCCCTCGATTGATCTTGCGATGGCCAATTATGCGAAATAGGGGATATGTTAACATATCCCCCAAAACGGCATTAACCCTTTGAGGGTCGAATTATTTTGAAAAAAACTTTCCCAGGTGGTCAAATTATTTTTTTGCGGATCTTGAATGTCCAAAATGTATTAAGTTGGGAATAAATAGTCAAAAATAATTAGGAACAGTATTTTGGTGTCGGCATCACTCAGAATTGCAAAATGTTCAATAGTATTTCCGAGCGTGGTACTCGTTGTAACACGGGTCTACGCACAGCGCCTTATCGAAGTCTGCACACCTAAAATGCGTGTCTGTTCTCTTGAAGCGAGGAGTTGTGTTGGCGCACACATGCCATCTCTGCGTGCGGCTGCCTTGGGCAGAGGTCTGAGGCACCCTCTCGCGTAAGCGCGTTGCCGCGGAGAGCGAGAATACCTCGTGAACGGCGCTGTTAAGCAAGTGGTGATAACCAAGCTAAGAAAAGTGCCAATCAAGATAGAAATCAACTTCCGCCGCCCCTGCGAGAGCGTGCCGACAAAGAGAAAAACAACGTTTCGCGCGCCTCCGTTGCGATCACGCGGCGGAACCGAAACCGCGAAAGCGCGTTGCCCCTGAGAGCGGGAATAACTCGCGAACGCCGCTATAAGCAAGCTAAGAGCAGCGCCAATCAAGATAGAAATCAACTTCCACCGCCCTGCAAGAGAGTGCCGACAAAGAAAAAAATGACGTTTCGCGCGCCTCCGTTGCGATCACGCGGCGAAACCGAAACCGCCAAAGGGGCGTTGCCGCAGTCTGAACGACGCGCTGAAGCTAGCAATCAGCTCTGTTTATCTCCCCAAGAAGGTAGCAGCAATTTCAAACGCATCTTGTAAGTGCTAAGAGGTGGCAGCACCTCCCGATGAGCGCTAATCGTCATTATGGCGCGAAATTTCAAACGGAGGGTCGGAACCGTACCCGTACGGCAAAGACCTTGCGGGACAGAAAACCGCCGCCGTACATGTACGGCTAAAACCTTCAAAGGGTTAATGACAATAAGAAGTAAAAGGAGGAAAGTACTACAGTTGTGTATTACAACGTACACTGCATGCATGTATAAAGTTCATGCATAGTTACGACGTCATCTTCCTGTTTTTCTGCAGCGCCGTTACTTTGAAAAACAAAGCACGCCTTTTAATTGGCGAAAGTGACCTACAACACGACACAAATGCATGTGAACATAAAGCGTGGTCACGCACATTGTTCATGCATCATCATCACTTGCAACTTTTTTCCCGCTTTCATTCGATTGCGAATTCTCAGAATAAAGCATTCGCTAAACCGAATTGCGTCCCGCATCCCGCGTCCTACCTACCTCACTTCCAATACTTGGAATACTATGGTCCCTAGGTCCCCAGAATCGATGCCCAGAATAGCCATAAGCCAATATTCTAGGGACCATAACAATACTCCCGTGTTTTGGGATAACTAGACTGCGCACAATACCGCTTTAGGCAATCGTCTCACAATTTAAAAAAAATGTCTCGTTCGTTAACTTCTTGGTTTACTACATACGTGTCCTATGTAAAAAATAAAAAAAGTAGTAGTACCGAAACCGAAATCTGGCCGCCTCCTACGCTTACATGGCTCTCAAGATTTTAAGGTTGAGAGCAATAAAACGAACTTATTTAATCGAAAATATATTATAATAAAGGAGCTCATTAATATTTTTATTTGTCTCTTACAAGGTGTCAAGACTATACCAAATTTAGCAGATACGCTGAACACTTCTCTCTCCATCATCATCATCATATTCATTTATTTTGTACTCGCACATGGCCGCTGCTGGAAGTTGCTGCATTTGTTGACAGTGGTGACATTTTAACTTCTACCGTTTTTTTGCCGTATATCATCGTTCGGAAGCGCACACAGAGGTCCAGTGTAGCTAGGCGACGCCTGCTCCACAATCGTACCGTGTTGTCACTAACCTTTTGGCAAGTGACAACGAATGTCTTCGGTCTTTCTTTGTGCTAGTGTCTAGTGTTTTGAGCAGTCTCGTTGTCTACTTCGTAGCGTAAGAGACTGACCTGCTGGCGCAATGAAGGCAAACAGACCAGACGCCGGGAAAGGTCGTGGCGGCTGGGGCGGTAAATCACACATATTGCATTGCTACATCACTACGAAAAATTTGCTCAGCTTGAATACCTAACTAGTCCAATTGCTGTGCTATATTTGCTACAGACCAGCGGCAGCAGAAAGGTGCGAGACCAGATCAGCCCGCTAAACGAAAAGTGTATGTTGGGAATATCGGCGCCGAAGCCAGAGAGGTAACGTATAATCATCCGTCTTTCTTGCTGATGTACTTTTTCAGACCTTGCACGAAAGCGTCATCCATAATTGTATTTGGTGTCACGCAGGCCGACATTCGCCGGGTTTTCGAAAAGTACACAGTGGAGCACGTGAACATGCGATTCGAAGGAGAAAGGAAGGCGTGAGTTTAACTTGCGTTGCATCAAATCTTATTGCAATATGTCGTGTGCTACGGCCAAAGCGTCACTTTGCTGGCGCTGGCTGACGATGTAAAACAGTTGGTTTAAATTCTTTGAAAGGACAATAGGGCCACCAAGGTAACACGTGAACGGCAAAATTCGTATAAAATTTTATAATAACATGAAACCTAAGTACGACATTTGAGATCAATGTGAATGAAAAGCCATGAATGCAGGTCACACAAAAACATGCCGCGGAATATTTTCACCGTTACACATTTTAGTAAATAATTCTAAGGTGCCAAAAGTTGGATCTATTGTATTTTAGCAGCCGCTACAGCATCAGTACAACAGTAAGGTACAACATGCCTGATCAGCAAACATAAGCAGGTGTGAGTAAGAAAATGGCTAATTGCTTAAACACACATCAACATGGAGACATCCTCACCAAACCACCATCCCGCTAACCCTTTGAGAGTGCAAACTTGTGCATGTCGCAAACAAGGAACATGTGACAAGGAAGGCCAAGTGGCCGAGCTAGTTTTTTTCGTCGACATAGGCATTGCTTGCATTTTGGGAGCATGAAGCCCCACGCCACTAAACTGGGGATAGAGGCTCATGGTATGGGCTATTGCATCAGCAAGGCCAATTTGAGGTTGAGAGAGAGAGAGAGCAAATGATAAATGAAAGGCAGGGAGGTTAAGTAGGACTGAGCCCGGTTGGCTACCCTACACTGGGGAAAGAGGAGGGAAATATTAAAGGAAGTGGAACCACGAAGTGGGTTTATGTACAAATAGGTGCAGGTACGTACCCAGGATATTTTTTTTTGGGGGGGGGGGGGGAGTACCTTTACTAGTGCAGATGTGAATAATGCCCACCATTCGCCATAAAGATGCGTAAACCCGCAAAAGGGAAATTAAATAAACCTTATCTCACAGGTATGCCTGTGAGATACACCTCTCCTTTACTTGGCAAACAAAAAACCACACCAAATGGACTTGCGCAGGAAGAACACTGCCAAGAACAAGTAAACAAGCAAAAGTGTAAAATAGAGATTCCTAGTAGCGTTTTTCGAATTAGCTCTGGGAAAATTGTAGAGAAATTTATATTTGCAGAACAATCACTGTTTTTTTTTATCCCTTGTTTGCTGCTCTACCAAGTTACGTACCAAAACAGATTTATTTATTTATTTATTTCAAAATACTGCAGGCCAATGTGGTGGCCCAAGCAGGTGTGGGTTACATCCAACATGAATGTACAAAAGAAAAGACAACAAAAAGCAAGTAAGAAAGAAAAAGCACAAAGAAAAAATAAAGCTTAAGAGAGAAGGTGACACTCCAACTCAGCGAGAAAATTATTGGAACCAATTGTTGTATTGTTATTTGAGAAGTTGCGTAACAATGTGTGGCCGCCAGTCCCACACAACCGTGTAGAGCGCAGGATGTTGCGGTTCTACATGTATTGCGCCCACCACGGAAGGTTAGAAAAACACTTACATATAAGCACAGCAGAGAAGTGGCTGCGTCAGGCGGCTCAACTGATAACTGTAAAAGCATAATTAAAAACACAGAATTGTTCTTCACTTCCGGCAGCGTTTTCTCTGCTTTCTTTTTAAATAAAAAAGATGTTGATATGTACATATTTTCACAAGCAACGGCTAAATTTGTAAATTTTTGCTTTTCCTTTCTGTTTGGCTGTTTGCCTTGGGTCTCTCCCTTAGTAGATTGCTTAATTTCTCAATTCCTTGTGACTCTTGTTTCCAGTTGCCAATTTTAGTGGTGTACAATTAGGGAAAATACCAGACGAGGTAAGGGGTGACAGTTGTATTGCTTATGGGTTTAAGGGTTATTGCAGGGTTTGTTGACGGACGCTGTTTTGCATTATTTTTATTTGCACCGTGTCTAACCCATATCGCAGGTATATGGTTCCAAGGATCTGCCAGCGTTGCGGCAAACTGTCGCTCAAGGAAATAATGAAGCAAAATTAAATGCAAGTGGCGTTTTCTCCGGCCACAATTCGTTCCATGAGCATACAGATCAGCTGACTATGAACTGAATCCCTTTCCTGGTCCTTGGATCAGTCTAAACAAAGAAGGTTGAACTAATGAACCAGCAGTGACGCGCAAGACCGTTGAATAGCTGGTGACAACTTAACGCATCTCGAGTTAATTGTGTGAGCGCCGAATTGGTGTAGAAACTGGCCTTCACATCCCAGGAGATGCCGATAGCTACCACTATCCAAAATGAGGGTAAAAGGCAGCAGAATGTTGACTGCCGAGTAGCTGTCAAGTCTCATGATTGATTTGTCAGCGCTTTAGGAATGTGTGTGAGGAGTGGTGATGTGGGGCGGGGAGGAGGGGGTGGGGGTATGTAGCTTAATTTTTGGAGGGGGGGGCAGCCCCCCTTCCTGGATACATGCCAGCATAGGTGCCTTTGAATAGGAGTGTCAGTGACTGCTGCTTGTTTGCCTATTAATTATGACATCTAGTGGTCATGTACATTGTGATAGCTATAGCTAAAATGTTCCTCTGCTTACATTTTTTTTTGTAGGCACTGCTTTGTCATTTTTTCTACTGAATCAGAAGCAGAAGAGGCCCTGTGCGGGTCATATATGCTTAACAATCATCCCATTGCTGTCAAGAGTCCTAGCACCAGGCCTGAGCCTGTTGGGTTCAGCTCGCAGCCTTCGACAGGAGCTTCTCGAGACCATCATGAAGGTAATAATGACTTGGTGCAACAATAAACCTTATGTGAATATGTAGGGTTTTTTATCTGCAGCAAGGCTTCTACAGGTATGGCGGTGATGCCAATGGAAGTACTTCTGGTGCTGCCATTGCTTGATTACATGCAGCCCTGCCCACCCATTCAACTTCATCTCTATGCTGTGCTTTGTTTTGGTGCTTGCACTGAAAATGTGTGTGGTTTGGAATTCTGAGCCTGGCCAAAGCCCAGCGCTAAAGGCAGTGGGATTGGTCCAATCCGACACTACATTTCAACAGACCTGTGTAGTCTTACTCGGCAAGCCTACAGCATAGGCCTGCCCTGGGTCAAGCCCAGGGCAATGTCATTTCATGGAGAAGCTTCCGTACATCCTCGCTACTGGCGAGGATGTACGGAAGCTTCTTCATGAAATGACATTGCAGCAAATTACAATGCACTATTAAAGAAAGAAATATTATGAAATAGCATATGGATGTCAGTTCTTGTGCAAAAGCAGTAGGATTGCCATCATGTGAGTCATGATTCAAGTTCATTGCTCCTGTGTCATGCATCTAGCTGTAGGCAATTTCTTTTCACTACTTGCATTTCTTGGCAAGTGTGCTTTTGGCACACTTGCCTGCTTAGATTTTCCTAAACCTCGGCATATTCAACTCTGAGAAGATTATTATTTAGCTAGTAATTACTTGTTACACGTCTCGTGGCCGATATGATTTGGCATCAGCCATATGGCTGCTGTACTATCCCTTTAAGGATTCTTTTATTCATTCCTGGAAATGGTCTGTTTTCAGTTGACTGCAACTATGCAGCACGCTGGTGTTGTCAAGGCAGAGGGACATATGTATTTGTGTGTGCCTCCACTCCATGTGTACATATTGTGAAGGCAGCTGGCAAACAGCCAATTCTGGGTATAGTCCATGGTTGGCATGCATATTGTGTGCACAGTGCAATCCACTGTTAAAGGGAACATGTGAGCATGGGGCACGAGTGAACACCTTGCTATAAACAGTGCTAGTTTCCCTTTACGCATACTTACTCTACATTGAGATTGCTTCCATGTGCACCCTCAGCTTGAGTGCCCTGAAGGTATGACTTGCTGCTTGGCATGTTCCCTCTGACTACGCTGTACACTAATCATGAATAGTGTGTGCTTTCCTCTAGCCTTGGGAAGATAATCACCTTGTTGACTTTGCATGCAGCTTGATATTGAGAGGTGCTTAGCATTGATCACCTACATGAACACACATATTCCCAGATTAATGGCTGCAAGGAATGTCTGTTTAAACAGTGATGGCACTTATGTGGCGATGTTTTCTGTGAATGGCATTTGTCTGTCAATGCCTCAGGGAACAATAGTTATGCCTCCAGTAAACATTGTGAGCAGCTTTTCCCAAAGTGCAAAACAGTGAGAGTGATAGCTAAAGCTGCTCTGGAGTGCAGCTTCCTATAATTTGATCTCACTCTTTTTCTTCATTTCACTTAATTCTGTTGAAATGATGCACTGTGCCATTGGTTAATCTGCTTCTTTGTCGAAGGTCCTTTGGTTTTTCACCACTGGAGTGTTTTTTTTTTTTTTTCTGTAGAAATGACCTTCTTCCTCATATCCTGTTAAAAATGTAGCAGGTTATTTGGTGGAAATGTGTGCAGTTGTCATATTTTGCGAGGCACTGGTGCCAGTTTGTGCGACAAGCAGGGGATTGAGGTACTACTTGTGCTGCTAAACCTGTTGGTGTGGCCTAGTGGTACAGGCAATGCCATTCTTGCCTGCATGGCTCAAGTTTAAATATTGTGGTTGCCATGGCAGTTCATGATGCGCATAGAAAGACACTTTAGGAGAGACTGCTATGACATACAAGGCATCTGTGGGAGCTCTTGGTACTAATGGTACGAGCATGTTGTGCCGTCATGCTAAAGCAGACACGTGATTGGTTGTGGACTCTATTAAAACTTAAAAAGGCAGCAATGGTTGACTGCCATTGGAAAATTGGCCTGTTAAGGGTGCATGGTTGAGCCTAGACTTCAGGCAAGTTCTCTTTGGGGTGGGAAATGAAGATGCCAACTGTGTTGTTATGGGTGATGCAAATTTGTAACTGGATGTTGCCAGTGCAATGTGCCAAGGCAATAAGTGAGACAGAGCAGAGTGCACTGAGCAGTAGTACAGCACCTGGCGCTGTATTTAGTAACAGTCCAGTTCATTTTCCATTATTTCTGTTCTTCCTCACTGGCTTGGACATAGCCATACTGCTGTTATCACAGGGGTTGGCCACATAATACGATAGATTCTAAGAAAAGAATGAATAATGTATTATTATGAAGCACGGCTCCAACTACATATACAAAATAGCTTTCAGTATGCATGAGGCCTGCATTTGCTGCAGAGTGGGAGGGTGTGGCAGAGACTGGCATAGGCTCATTTGAAGATTGAAACTATAGAATAGCCTTGGGCACACCTTCGGTAAATGTAATGCTATTTAGGTGTGATCACAGTAAAGTTATCAGAGGTATGCATGAGTGATGTCATGGTTGCTATTCATTGCATTGTTTTTCACACTTGAGTATGTCAGTGACCGAGGGGTCGCAGTGGAGCACCACAACAAGAGGACCAGTGTAGTAGGCTTCTATAGTGAAACCGCGTGTGCCGTGTTTGCACATCAAGCATGTGCTCCCCATCTTTATTTTTCTAACCTTTCGCAGCCGGCACCAAGGCGCCAGCTGAGAACGCCGACCTTAGTGTCTCCGTGTTATAATGTCGGTGGGCACTACAGGGTGCCCTGCCTAGATGGAATGGCGAAATGGCAAGTTAGTGTAACTGCGTTACAAAAGAGTCCATGGTCAGTCGAAGTAGTCAACGTGAAGGGTATTGAGTCCTTGCTGCAGAACTCAGGTGGGTGGAACTGGGCACTACGTAAGGGGCGAGGGACTCGATGAACAGACGCTGTTGGGAGGATCGCACCAAATTGATGAAATGATGGTCGGCACATGCATGAATGGTGCTTTGACAGTGTCTCTGCGAGCGTAGACTCTGTATACTGTGAGCAAATAATGTAGAAAATGTGTGCTTTAACTACACCACTCAACTTCAGCTAACAAAGAGCTGAGCATTGCAGTAGCTTCTCACCTGCTTTTCTCATGGCTGACAGAACGCATTTCCTCCATCCATGAAGTAGCACTGAGACTCTTTCAGTTGCTGAAGGAGCACACTTACGAGCATCTTTGTTTTTGACATCTTTTGCGCACTTCATGCAGTGGTAAATAAGGGTTAGTTAGGGGAAACAAAGTAAATAATGCAGTGAGAGTGCAACTGCAGTCATTTCACAATGTTGGGCAAGAAACCCCAAGGTGCAAAAAACGTTTCCAGAAGGTGTTGCTGGTTGAGAGGTTGTGTACGGTGCTTGTGTTGCCAGCGGATGTAGTGCAAGAAATGTGTGAAAACAGAGCGAATCCAAAACATAAGAATGGCATTCTTAATTAAGCCATTAAAACTCTGAAGAGGGCCACTTTTAGTCCCTCATAAACCAAATTACCCTTGAACACAGAAATAGGCATGTATAGCTACAATTAAACTATGCCGAAAGTGCTTGGAATGGCCTAATTCATGCTTATGTTTCAAATAGTCACGATAGCAACACAAAGAAGAAAAAAATAGTCATTTTGCAGAAAGTTTCGGTCTCTAGTGATGGCAGTGCCTAAGTCTGTGTCTATTGTGCCCTACCTGTAGTGTGTGCTACCAGTATATTGACTGGAACCCTGATTTCTTTTTAGGTTCCAAGGACAGCAGCACTGACAAGTCAAAGGAAGCCTTCCTTGCAAACTTGCCAAACCATATTGAGGAGGTTCGTTTAATTCGTTTTAATTGCCAGTTAGTACCGACTTCATTATATTGAGGTTCAACTGTATTTTTAACCAAGTCTTTGTAAAAGCCAATCCAGAAAGTTTAAGGCCAATCGCAACAAGATCTTGTAATGTGTAAAAAAAAAAAGCCTAATTTCTGATAGGGTTGATACAGAGCAGTGTCTGTGTAAAATTTTACATTTGAAGTAAGAGTGGATGCATTATGATAAGCTAGCAGATTAGGTGTCTTTTATACCGAAACTAGCAGAGAAAAGGAAACCCTCTGCCGTTAAGGCTTGCAGGAAGTGAAGCATGACTGAAAACGTGTGGCTCTTTGGCATGACCTCCGTGACTGCACAGCTCGCAGAGCACGTTAAAAATCTGAGGCACGTGCTGGGTTTTATATCGTAACCACTAACTACCAGGTGTATATGTAATAATCAGGCTCATGTAATAGCCATGCCTTCATGTTTGATTGACAAGTTTGGAAAGCGATGTTTTGGTTTTATTGTAGAACAGGCTAAAACCCCAACTTTTGGTGATGACGAGTGCGACCCTCCCCTGAAGCGAGCATCAGGCCCAGCCAAAAAATGTTTTGAACCATCCCATTATTCCTAGTTTTCTGTGATGTGTGTGTGCTGGTGTCATATTGTGCTACACAGACCTGTATACTGCGAGTTGCATTTATTGGAAGAATGTACCGTTTTGCAAAAAGAAGAGTTTGGGTGTAGAAAACTTGCCAAACGTGCACAAAATATTGAAAACACCACAAAATATTGACAAAAGGTGTTACATTAATCTATAATTTATTAGCTATTAGTGGAACTGTGATTGCTCACATTTTGTTGTTGCGTATTTGTTTCAATTTATTTGTGTTTTCGTGGAATCCTGCTTCAGTAATGATGTGATGGTATGTCTTATCATACTTACAGGAACACATTTTCCAACTCTTTGAGAGGTTTGGACCTGAGAAAGTGGTGCTTAAGAAACCAGATAACAAGAAGCCGTAAGTGATATTTCTTTTACAGGTCACGAAAGTTTTTCATAGTTTGGTATGGCAACAGCAGCTGTGAGGTGCACTTGTGGGGAGGTGGCTGCACGGTGACAGGGCATGCTGCAGAAACGTGTGATCATGTACTGTTGTGTCTGTCCATAAAGCATTTTAATCAGCCATTTACTTGCATGAAACTTGAATTTGCCTGCACCACTGAGTGCCATGGCACGGACGTCGGTGTGTCTACCAGTGCCTAGACAGATAGCAGGCCTAGACAGCTACTATCATAGCTTGTCGCATTGTCTTCTACAGCAGTGATGGGAATGCTGCACATATTGCATCATCCTGTGCTGACTAGCATTTGTAGCTCCATACTGCTCCAAAAGAGTCATCTTTTTTACCTAAATTCACCATTGCTGCACCACTTTATAGTTTCAGCGGTATGAAAATGGGAAAGCTATCACACAATAAGATAAAAAATGTGGCACCACTGCCAGTGGCGTTGCCAGAAATTTCGTTCGAGGGCGAGGCGGGGGGCAAACGTTGCAGCTTGGCCTCGTCCTTAAAGGGGCCCTGAACCACCCTTCGGGTTTGGTGAAATAACATAGTCCGCGGGTAGCATACACTGTTGGGAACATCTCAGCCAAGTTGTGCTGTCGTACGCGGAGCGCGAAGTCACCTTTTTCTCAAGCGCTCTTGTTTCAAAAACCCCATGATCCTTGCTCTTTTCTATGTGCTTTATTTCGTCATAAAGCACACTCCAATACGCAGCTGCTATTGGTCGCTGCCCTCGGCTACACTGCAGCCGCCGCGAGGGGCCGCCACGAGTCCAGTGGCTAAGCGCACTGCGGCTCTCTGAGGACAGCCGCGTTTGGCTTACGTTTAGCGCGGCATAGGCACCAAATGGCAAATTTGAACTGCGTGCCACGGGGACGTCTCCGTTGTAGCCTTCGCAGTGCAAGGCATTGGAAGGGGAGCACAGCTGAGGCCGTGTTTGATTGCTGATAGCTCCGCTTCTGCTGGATGCATTGAAGTACTTTTTGCGGCAAAGTGGTTCTGAAATAGCCTATCTTCACTTCTAATGTCTTTCTTCACTTCAATAAAAAGTGGTTCAGGGCCCCTTTAAGAGGAAGCTTTAGCTCGGGTGCTCCTATCTAAATACGTGTAGAAGGGGAATTCATTTTTCTCCGCACCCGCCGCACCAAATTTGACGAGGTTTATTGCATTTAAAAGAACAACTTAAATTCTAGTGACTGCTGGATTCGAATTTTTCATTTAGGTTGTGAATTCTTTATTAAAAATGGCCAAAATAAAAAATTTTCAGAAAACGAAACTATCGAGTTTAAAACTGTAACTCAGCTATGAAAAAATGATATCACAATTCTGTGAATTATACTAATAGTACATCTACAGCGGACAAAATTGATATGTTACACATGAATCTAAAAAAATTCAGTGTTATGCGGCTTCTGCAGAACCCTTGTACACAATGTAATCAATTCATGTAAGATACAAATTGACATACCAAATTTGTCCGCTTTGACTGTTATAATAGATGCCGTTGACAGAACCGCGATATCTGTTCTTGATGCAGAGCTGTTAGTTTGTAAACGTCGTGCTCCTATTTTTTTTTTTTCGAACTTTCAAATTTTTCGAAATATTTTAAACGAATTTCAAGCCCTAAATCGAAATTCCGCTTCCAACAGACTCTACAATTTAACTTTCTCTCTCAAATGCAGCAAATTTCATTAAAAGTGATCCAGAGGTTATCTCAGAAAAGGGTTTCTGCATTTTACATGTAGTATTTGAATAGGCCGCGTCGGAGTGGGGCCCGAGCTAAAGCTTCCTCTTAAACAATTTGTCGAGGGATCAAAAAGATGAATAATAATTGCATTGCTATTGCCAAAGATGCTGCAAATGAATTCTTAATGCAACGCAGTGTCAAAACTAGTAAAATATGTATTTTTTCATAAAAGAATATACTCGTATGTGCCAAAAATTGTGCCCAACATAACTGATATCAATGCTTTCATGTTTTTTGTCTATTCAATAAGTAAAGGAAATATCACACGAAATTTAGAACTATATCAGTTTGAAACCAGCAAAGCAGTGCATGCCGCTGATATGAAAAATGTAAAGGCCATGAAATGAACAAGTTGAGGACAAATATGTTAATGAAACTTTTCATTCAAGAACCGTGTTTACATTCTCGTACATATGCAACAGCCAGTGAAATATCTTAATGACGCTGTCATTTGTTCTAATGTATTGTGCAGGAGCTGCTGTTACCGGTCGTGTATTGTGAGTAATTGCACCGAAATTATAGTCGCGACAGAGAGCACGTATAAAAAAGCAGGAGTTCTGCAAAATACAGTTAAACCTGGATATAACGAAGTTGACAAAAGCTCGCAATTTTTCGTTACATGCAGGTTTTCGTTACATGCAGGTTTCGCGTGAAGGCTCGTACGAATGATGCAGAAACGAAACCAAATAGCTCAATATATCCGTGAAGGTGAACTCACCCTTCAATCATTTATTTTACACTAAAAAACTGCGTAATTTCCGCTTGCTTCTTCGGCACGAGTGTAGGCACAACACGCCGCTCCAAAGAGGCTAAATCGTGTAGAGCTCCTTCATCGTCGAGCGAGCCGACGAAACGGCGCATAACGTCCATTGCGTTCATCACCTCCTTTGCAGTAAGCACGTCACACGGATCTGCCTCACAAGCACCATCATCACCGCCATCCGGATTTTGCACGCTTTCAGCTACTGCTGCATCAGACATTTCTTCTGTAGTCACGGCGGCGTTGTCGGCAAACAAAAAGTCAGTCAGTTCAACGTCGTCGGGTACACCACCGTTAGTACATAGCTCGTTCCACGCTTTGGCCACATTGGACGGAGTAGAAAGGTCTGCCTCCTCCTCGTCGGCACCAGCCCGTGCGTTTTTGGCTATTCCGGCCTTTAAAAAGCAATTCGCGATAACATCTGCCCTGACCTCTTGCCAGGAGGCAGCAAGCATCTCGACTGCTTGATAAATGTCGATCTTCATCTCCCGTTCCAGACGGATGTCGAGAAGTATTTTCAGGATTAGTCGGCGCCAGTAACAGCATTTAAAACTGTTAATGACCCCTTTGTCCAGGGGTTGTATTAGGGACGTGCAGTTGGCCGGGAAGTAATGCAGTTCGATGTTCGACAGCTGCAGGCCCTCGACGTGGTGCGCCGAGCAATTGTCCAGCAGTAGGCAAACTTGACGGCCTTGCCGCTTGACGTCCTGGTTAAATTCCTTTAACCACTCAGAAAATATTGGCCGAGTCATCCACGCTTTGGAATTCGCCACATACTTCACGGGCATACGCTTCGTTCCCTTAAAACACCTGGGACGGGCACTTTTGCCGACAACTAGCGGGACTCGCTTGTCTGTGCCGTTGAGGTTGGCACACAGCAGAATCGTTATGCGGAGCTTGCTCTGCTTTCCACCGCGGCAGTCATCGCCTTTTAACGCTAGCGTGCGGCCCGGAAGCATTTGATAAAATAGAGCTGTCTCGTCGGCATTGTAGACATCAGCCGCCTCGAAGCGACTCAGGATTCCAGGCAGCTTGTCAGCCACCCACGAAGCAGCAGCATCCCTGTCTGCGGAGGCAGATTCGCCGCTGATTACTCTTCCGACGACACCGTGCCGGCTCTTAAATCCCTGCAGCCACCCGTTGCTTGCCTTGAAATCGTCATGA
This sequence comes from Dermacentor andersoni, assembly GCF_023375885.2. Classification (NCBI taxonomy): domain Eukaryota; kingdom Metazoa; phylum Arthropoda; class Arachnida; order Ixodida; family Ixodidae; genus Dermacentor; species Dermacentor andersoni. Next base: position 35,943,311 of record NC_092815.1, read on the forward strand.
CCCAAGATACACGCAAAATCCTTTGCCTTCTGTTGCAAGATCGCGCCACTTATGGGTACATTTCTGGCTCGCGTGTCCAAAAACCACGTGAACACTGCCTTGTCCACATCAGTGTATGTGGACAGCTTCAGTCTTTTTTTCTTCGAGCTTGTTCCCGACTCCACTGCATTTCTGATGCTGTGTTCCGCACTCAAAATCGTTGATAGTGTGCTCGCTGGAATGCTGAAACGGGTGGCAACGTCCTTCTTCTTCTCGCCCGCGGAGACTGCATTTAAAATTGCGAGTTTGTCTTCAAAAGACAGAACTTTTCGTTTTCTGGCAGTAGAACTCATCACGACCAACCGACGACGCAGTTAGAAGCGGAGACGCACGACTACACGCCGACAGGCAGGCCTAGCACCTCCAAAACAAGTCGGACAAACCAGTACCAGAGCACAGTTGACACACGCACACATGCAGAACGCAGGACAACACTCAAGATGGCGAATGCAACGCATCCATAGAGAAAGAAAAAAAAAGTGACGGATATCGTTCGTCATCGTCCCTCCCCCTCTCCCTTCCGGCGCCTTGGCAATGAAAGAACCGGCTATCAGCGTTGCTTTTCAAGTGAATTCTTACACATAAGTGTGTCTAAGCCGTTCAAACAAATGAAAATCACAAAATAAGAATGCTTGTCCTCAAATCCATACGAAACAAAATAATTCTGCAAGAGAAATCAGCTGCCGATACCAATGCCACCTGGTGCCACGCTAGACAAGCAAAGCCTGAAAAGACTGCTACGTTAGGCACGGAGCGGCGCTAGTTGCCGCCATCATCATCATCATCGCTAACTTTGCTCGGTCGCGGCAATCCCTGGCGTTCGCGTAGCTGCTGGCTCCTTACAGCATTAATATTCAATAATCTAGAGCATTTCTTCGGCCGAATTTTCCTTAAAAGTGCTAAAAGTAATGACTGATCAGCTTTGGGAGTTCGTTACATCAAGGCTAACCGCCGCAACGCGTTCGTTACATCAAGGTCGAAAATACATGGGCTTCAATGGGGGCAGCGTTGGGGAATTCAAAAACTTCGTTAAATCCAGGAATTCGTTACATATAGGTTCGTTACATCCAGGTTTAACTGTATACGAGGGCGAGTCAAATGAAAGTGAGTCAATGCGAATATATGACAAACGGGGTACTTTAGTCAAAAGTAGTCTCCATTAGCATTTAGACATTTGTCCCATTGATTAACGAGTCGCGTGATTCCAGTCTCGTAAAACTCCTTGGGTTGCTGCTTCAAAAAGTCTGCAACTGACTTTACGTCATCGTCCGACACGAATCTGGTTCCCTTGAGCTGTTTTTTTGGTTGCCCCAAAATGTGGAAGTCGCAAGGCGACAGGTCTGAGCTGTATGGCGGATGTTGCAGCGTTTCCCACTTGAACTTTGCCAGCCTTGTATTAACCACATCAGCGACGTGGGGATGGGCATTGTCGTGGAGCAAGATGACCCCATTACTCAATTTTCCGCGTCGTTTGTTCTTGATTGCGACACGCAGCCGTTCCGGGGTTTCACCATGTCGGAAACAGTTGATAGTCTCTCAAGTTTTAGCAAATTCTACCAGTAATGGCCCCTGACGATCGAAAAAAAAGAGTCAACAACACCTTTCCGGCGGAAATGATGGCCTTTGCTTTCTTTGGGTGTGGTGAATTCGAATGTTTCCACTGTAAGCTTTGCCGTCATGTTTCAGGCTCATAGAAGTGGCACCATGGTTCGTCCCCGACCACAATTGCAGACAAGTCGTCACCCTCATTGTGATACCGGATCAGATGAGTCCAAAGCAGCGCCAAACTTCTCCGTCCTCTGGCGGTGGTTCAAAATCTTGGGCAATCATTGCGCACACAAGAGCCAATAACCGAGATGCTCATGAATTTAACCGTGACTGATGTTCACATGCTCTGCAAGTTCGTCGATGCTTATCCTTCGTTCTTGTCTCATCAGCTCATCAACCTTTGCAATTTTGTTAGGGGTGTCTGCACGATGGCTTTGGCCCGGTCTTGGATCGTCTTTGCAACTTTCACGTCCTTCTTTGAACCGTTTGCTCCAACGCTTCACAGTGGCCAATGAAATACAATGTTCGACGTACATGGCAGCCATATGGCGACTAATTTCTTTTTGAGAAACACCTTCTGCTGTCAAAAACCTCAAGGCACCACGCTGCTCAACTTCTGAAGCGTCCGTTACGTCACGCAACCATGTTCAACCCAGTGTATGAGAGCATTAACTAACCTTTATCCTCACACCTGCATGTCACTTTTGTAAATGAGAGATGCCTCTCTACTATGCGCATGCCTCGCATATAATGAACCGAACCATTATTGCGCACTTGGGTAGGCTCACTTTCATTTGATTCGCCCTTGTACATTAGAAATGTGAAGATGCAATGGGATATACAAATGCGAAGATACAGCTTGATAAAGGGCAAGAAGTGTCACTGCAAACAAAGTTCACTGCACATATACACTAAACCTCGCAACAAGATATTTAAGTATATATATGTATCCAATAAATCTACGTATCTAAGAAAAAGTCACTATATAATGTGTCAAACAAGGCAAATAAACATGCACAATCTCAGATTCACAGAATCCTAGGTCCTGCCCCCATGCCATCCACTCCCCCCCGATGTATCACGCGCGACGCACTTGCCCCCCGCTTTTCTCCTTTGCGGACACAAGGCTGAGTCATCATCGTCGGCTCACCCATTCCATCCCCCAACCCCCACGCTTTCACTCGCACATACAGCATGCAGCGCTCGGTCACGATGTTATTGCCCTTGGACTTTATACGAAACATGAGGGCGACGGCGACGGCAGGAATGCACCTGGAGTTTTCATATAATTCCTATCGCAATAGCATAGTAAGGGTATCCGGCAACTGAAGCGTCCCGTGGCCCATTACTTTCCGCAAAAGAAGTAACAAAGTCGAAATTTCACCATGCGACAATTCATTGCGCCACAACAATGGTTTCTTTCTTTCCTATTGTGGGGCGGGGGCGCCAAAATGAAAAAAACGCAAAGGAAAGTATGTTGGCTGCAACTGAATGCCTACTTTGGGCACCTAATGTGGCTACCGAAGGAATATAGAAGAAAATGTCAGACGCATGGTCCACCGAGAACCATGCGCATGCTGCTCGGTATCCTACACTGGCGAGACAAGACTTTTTGGAGAGGTTGCGCTCAAGGGAATGCGGTGCAATCCGTCAAGTCCCCACAGTGATGGGGGCGAGCGACCATTGTATCTTCTTCTTTTCTGCTAGCCAGCAAGCGTCCAAAACTCTGCCAGGTGAAAATCCAGCCGGCCAGAGCAAACAGAACGCGCACCGAAGTGCGCCGCGCGGTGGTCAGGGCAACACGAGAAAAATGTATGCGCTCTGGCTGGCTCTGGCAGCGAGCGGGTAGGGTAGCGAGAACAAAAAAATTGAAGAGGCTCAATGTGTCCTTGTCAATAAAAGTCAAAGTAGAAAAAATAAATAAGAACGTAGTTACCTTGGCTGACTTTAGTGTCTTGACATGGATGCTTTGTCGTAGGTGAAAAAAAAAATATTTTTTTATGTGACATGGCGGCACAAATGAACCACCACCACGCTTCTCATCTCATCGGACCTCGCTGCGTGCTTTGTCAACTGGTCTGATAGTGTGCTGATTTGGCTTGTCTCGTTGTGTGTTCCGATGTAAGACTAGAAAAGTCAATGCACCTTTGGCGTCAAGTGTTTATACAGTAAAACCTACCGTACCCGCTTAAACAGTAGTTTCATTTTAAAAGTAGTAAAGTAAAATCCCCGGCTCAGCGGCCATTGAACATAATGTGTTTTGTATCTGCATAAACCGTACTAGCTTATTGCGTACGTATCGGTTAACACGTAGTGTTTCCATTTTTCGTTGCGAAAACACGGCGGTGCGTCATCTCCATCGGGCGGTCCGGCAGAACAACAAGCCTCAGAGATTGGAACAACGGCCTCCAAGTGCCCTGTGTGTTTGCGCGTGAAGCCACATCAACGTGAACATCATTTTGGCGGCGTGCCAGAGGGCGTTGTGGCATTGTGCAAGCGAGGACCCGCGTCATGGCGAAGCTCGGATAAAAAAAAACGGCAGGGGCTCAGCATTGAAGAAAAATTAGACATCGTTCGTGCTACCGAACGTGACACAAAGAAGTCTGCGTTGGCACGCGACAGGGATCTGCTTTTGACTATGGTGTGCGGCATCTGGAATGCTAAGAAGTTGCTCGGTAGCGCTGCTGTGACCACGAAGAGATGTCGGCTACGAGGTTCGACTTTTCACCATCATTGCCTCTGTTGTTGCCGAAGTGTCGACTAGCAACAGTGATGAGGACGACACGGAAAGCAACAGCATGGGCTATTCAGGCCCAACAGTGGCAGAAGCTGCGTGTTACGTCAGCCTCATGAGTGCAATCGTCGTGACGAGAACAGCATCCAGCAATGAAAAAAGCACCCCGCGACATCTGCAGTGCTACCGCACGCGAGAACGGAGAATACATAACGCCAACAAGGAATCTGCTATGTAGGTGTGTGCTGAGAAGAGGGGGCTGGCTGAACATCTGGCTCGCAGCTTCAGTAAGTTTGAGGCCACTGTCATCGCTTCTAGGCCGCCGCGGCATCAAATGAAAATAACACTTTTGTCGCGCAAAGTGAATAAATACTGCATGTTTTTTTTCCTCTTTCATTGCACTCTCTGTGAGTTCAGTTTTTGACAGGTAAGTGGGCGATTTAATGCTATTTTGGTTAAACAGTACTACCGTTTAGTACTACCGTTTAGTACATACTTTTTCCGAGCGCCGGCCAACTACGATTTAACGAGGGTTCACTGTAACAGCATTAAACCCACAAAGTTCCGCAATTGAATATCTAAAGCACAGTTTCTGAAAATGTCAGTGCACCTTTCATATCAAAAGTTTATGAGATTTATATCCATAAAGTTTCGGAATTGACATTCATGTGCTCTATAGATTCCGCGGCCTCCGCTAGATGCCGTGGCGAGCTCGTTCGCCATAAATGCGCCCTTGAAACTTTGTGCTCAGATGGGGCTGCTTGCGTTATGTTACTCCCAGTAAATGGGCATTGCCGCAAAATCCAGCCCTAGTTCGCAATGTTCTTGGTGAAATGTATTTTCGAGCGTGAAAAAGACATTCTAGACAAAATCCAGAATGATTTCCAGCACCAGGGGTTGCTTTGGTCTGCAGTGCATGGACAGCACGAAAAAATTGCAGGGGGGGGCGGGCAGCGCTGAAGCCCTATAAGACCCCCCCCCCCCCCGGCTACGCCCCTGACCACTGCCCGTCGCTGTATTCATTGACAACATTCGTTCATGGCTATACAGCCAGTGAGGCAGCCGACAGAATCGGATGGAATCCTATTGTTTTTGTGTCTACTGCAAGGCTACAATGCTAGGTGGCCACGCTAGGTGGCCACGCTAGCTGTGTGACTTTGTGTTCTATGCAATAATTTTACACATGCAGGGGTGATGCATGAAAAGTTAAGCAGTGTTCGCTACTTATTTTTGTTGCTTGCTTGAAACTTTATTTGCTGCACCATAAGAGTTTGTCTTCAAAAGAAATTGAGGTAATTGAGATTAGCATTGGGCTTTATAAATGCGTGCACGGTGATTGGGTACCAGACCACGATTCCGCTGCCACCATTTGTTGCGTTCTCCAGGGTTGTGTCTCTCACCGCTGCCGACCAGTTCTGTTTTTATGAGAGCATCTGTTAAAGAAATTGCAATCTCGGAATAACGCGGGATATATATTTGGTAATAACCTGCCAAGCCAAGGAATGACCTGATGTCCCGCTTGGTGCGTGGTTGCGGGAAGTTGTCTATTGTGGTCAGTTTAACCTAGGAAGGCCGACAATGGCCTTGCCCTATTACATGACCTCGATAAGCTACCGCTGCGCACCCTAATTGGAATTTGGGAGCCTTGACAGTTAACTTGGCCTCTCGTAGACGACGCAACACGGTTCGCAAGTGCTGCATATGGTCCACCCATGATGAAGAAAAGATTGCTATGTCATCGAGATACGGAAGTGCAAAGACCTCCATTCCTCATAGCACCTGGTCCGTAAGGCTAGAGACACAACAGGGAGCATTCTTCAATCCAGAGCTCAGGACTTTCGGCCAAAAGGTTCCCTTCAGGGAAATAAACACCGCAAGCATGCTTGCCCTCTCAGTCAACGGAACCTGCCAGTACCCTCTGACTAAATCAAGCATGGAGATGAAATTAGCACTGCTAACTCTCTCAAGCCTTCCCTCGATATGCGCTATTGGGTAGGTCTTGTCCTTCGTGATTAAATTGAGCCTGCGGTAGTCGATACACGGTCACGGCTCCTTTTCTGGGACCTCAACCAAGAGGCGAGGTATAATCACTCTCTCCGGGTTCGATTACACCTAGCTCTAACATCTTGTTTATTTCAGCGGCCATGACTTGACGTTGACGAGGTGAAACACGATAAGCTTTCATACGAACTTAGTCTGATGAGGTTAACTCTATATTGTGAACGATCGCAGTGGTCCTTCCAGGTGTGCCTGAAGATGTCTTTAAATTCAAACACGAGCTCCCTCAGTTTAGCCCTTTGATTGGGATTCAACTCCACCTGCTCTACTAGCTTGTCAATGGTCTCGTGAATGTCTTTTGCCCCCGTTACTGATGTTCACTCTGGAAAGTCAACAGGCATCTCCTCAGGTTGGTTAAGGGACATGTTTACAGTGGCCTCCCTCTGCTGGTAGGGTTTAACTAGATTGCTTTGGTACACTTGTGGTGTCCTTCATTTTCCCGGTACCATGATTAAGTAGTTTGTTTCAGATAATTTCTGAATTATGTCAACTGGTCCTTCCCATTCAACCTGTAGTTTGTTTTTCAATGAGCGTTTCAGGATCATTACCTTTTCCCCAACTTTAAAGCATCGCGTTCGAGCCGTCCTGTCATAGTAATGCTATGACAATCCTACCTTTCGCATTTCCTGCCCTGCTGATTCTTGAGATGTGTGCAGTCGGTCTAACAGCTCTAGCACGTATGCCATAACCGAAGGATTGTCCGCCCGGCCTTCCCAGGCTTCTTGAACAATGCAAAGAGGGGACCGAAGGCAGTGACTGTAAACGAGCTCTGAAGCTGAAAAGCCTGTTGACTCGTGCGGTGCAGTTCGAAGCGCGAACATTGCTGCAGGCAAGCAAACTTCCCAATCGGCTTTGTGCTCATAACAAAGAGCTTGCAAAAGCCGTTTCGTGACTGAGTAGACTTTCTCTACCGCATTTGACTGCGGGTGGTACACTGAGCACATTTCCAGAAACGTCGAGGTCAGTGCGCTCGTAAAGACGGATCCTTGATCTGACTGGATTTCTGCGGGAAACCCTACTCGCGCGAAGATAGACAAAAGCGCGTTGACGATCTCCACCGAGCTTAGTTCTTTGAGGGGCACCACCTCAGGAAATTTTGTTGCGGGGCATAGTACAGTGAGAATATGCCGATAGCCAGACTGCGTTGCGGGAAGTGGTCCCACTGTGTCTATTATGAGCCAGCGAAACGGCTCCATGATAATAAGACCAAGTTTCATTGGCACTTTAGCCTTATCTCCGGGCTTGCATATGCGTTGACATGTGTCGCAGCTTCTTACGAATGCTTCCACTTCTCAAAAGCAGCCGGGCCAGTAAAATTTCTGCAGTAAGCGGTCCTTTGTTTTATGAATGCCCAGATGCCTTGTCCAAAAGCCCCCGTGGACCAGGTGCAGGAGGTGCTCACGATAGGGATGCGGCACCACGAGTTGATCGAATTGTACTCCCTTTCGACTGGTGTACTTTCTATAGAGGACGCCTGCCCTCTTGAAGAATTTTACGTTCTGCTTGGCCACACGTTCTTTCGTGTCTGGCCTTAGGTTATGCAGGGTGAAATCTTTTTCCTGTTCAATCAATGTGGCAGGGCTTACATTCAATAAATTTTTTCTGCATTCTGCCTCTCAAGACATTTCAGGCTCCGGTGCTTTCCTGACCTCTTCATTAGGTAGTGTACCTTTCGCAATATCCCCTATAGGGCTGTCCTGTTTGGTGCTGGTTGACGAATCCTCCTTCAAACCTGTTTCCTCCACCACTGGACATTCGTACACTGCCTTGGCCGCGAGCTCCCTTGCTTTGGAACGAGTTAGGGCTTGCACTATTCCATCACTAAACCCTATTCCCCTGCGTCTCAGCAAATTCTCAGATTTGTTAGAAAACAAATATGGATACTGTGGCGGGAGATGTGCCGAGACGGTGGCTTCAGTGCCCAGTACTCCAAAAGGGCCTTCGATACGAATCTTGGCCACAGGGAGACAAACACTGGAGGTTTCCACGGCTTGCCTTATCCAAGCACATTCTCCCGTGAACTGGCCTTCCTCTACGTACGACGGGTGCACCACGTCCATTGTGGCTGCCGAGTCGCGAAGCACCCGACACGGTTTGCCGTTTACCACGAGGTCTCGAATGTATAGTTCTAGCAATTTCGGATTTTCGTTGTTACTAGTTAGTGACATCAACACTAGTTTAGGATTTTTGCATCCCGCAGAGATATGCCCCGTTTGCTGGCTGTTGTAGGAAACTATTGGTTTCCTTGCCTCAAAAGCTTTTTTCTTTTGCCTTTCTGCCCTCTGTTCGGGTGACTCCTCCCTTCCCTTGCTGTTCTCGTCACTAATTTTCACTGAATCTGACCTTTCCTTGGATTTATACTGACTCAAGTTTGACCATCGCTCCGGCTTGCCGGGTCTGTATTTATTCATCTCCTTCTTAGGAGCTTCGTTGCCTTCAAACGCACGGTGAGTTACATACTCTTCAGCGAGATTGGCCGCTCTCGTGATAGTGTCCAAGCCTGGCCTATCTTGAACCCAATATTTCATGTTTTCTGACAGCCGGCGGTAGAACTATTCTAAAGCAACGCACTGCACTGTCTTTCAGGCGTCGCCGAGTGCACCCTCTTCTCTGAGCCATTCCTTCAGGTTTACCTCCAAGGTGTATCTGAGTATGACTCACTTTTGGTCGTCTCGACGTCCCTGAATTTTTGCCTGAATGCTTCTGCTGATAACCTATACTTCTTAAGCAGACTCCCTTTGACTTCATCGAAGTCCTCTGCTTCTTCTTTTCCCATGCGGGTAATGATATCAGCTACCTCACATGGCAGTAACGTAAGCAAGCGTTGCGGCCGCGTGTTTCTCGTGAATTTTGCCTTCTCACACACGCGCTCAAATTGCACCAGAAAAAGACCTATGTCCCCTTCTACTGCGTAGGGCGCCATAAAGTCTGTCATTCTGCGCTCGTTTTCTCGTGCCTCTGTGCTAGGTCTTTCAGTATTTTTAGCCTTCAGAAACTCGATGTCTAGGTGCCTCACTTCGAGGCTGCGCTCTTCTTTGGCCTCACGTGCTGCCCGCTCGCGCTCTTCTTTTTCTTCAGGGCGCTTATGCTCTTCTCCTTTTCTGCAAAGCTCTCTAGGCATTCCTTCAGTTCGTCGTCTGCCCCGCTCGCTTCGATTGCCTCAATGATCTTCGGCTTTCTCTTTGATTCGGCAATTTGGAGGCCCAACTCTCTGGCCAAGCTCAACAATTCCGGCTTCTTTAGTGCCTTCAAGTTCATGGCTGCCCTTAGTGCTGCTAACTCTTCATTCTGTAACAACCTCGACATACTCAAAACTTCTGTGAATGGTTAAAGAAAAATCACTGCTCTGTACTTCCCCCCAAAATTACGTAACGCCAAGTGGTACCTTAGTGAAGAAAAGCTGGGCACTCACCATAGGCAGGCATGAATCCTCTTCCTTCCGAACGTTGTCACCAGGATGAAGAGGAGACGATCTCTTAGATTTCGTCCAAAGTGTGGCTCTCCTGGGTGGTGTATCCCTCCACTGTCTACCAGTTGTTGCATTCTCCAGGGTAGCGTATCCCTCCGATGTCACCAGTTGTTGCATTCTCCAGGCTAGCATATCCCACCGCTGCCGACAGTTGTTGTGATGCTTGGTTCTTCGGCCTTGATCAGCGTTACTATTGGGTAGCGTGGCATTGTCGGCAGGCTGCAGGCGTCCGGTAGAGCATGGCGATCAGGCAGGGACTTCATTTTCTTCTTCTCATCTTTCACCAACCTTTGAATAAACCTTGCAAGTTTCGCACTAGAAGTCGTTTCATCCCTGCCGGATCGCCATGGTCTACTGGATGCCTGCAGCCTGCCGACAACGCCATGCTACCCAATAGTAATGCTGATCAAGGTTGAAGAACCAGGCGTCGCAACAACTGTCGGCAGCGGTGTGGTATTCATGCTGTATGTATTCTTTGTCTTTCGTAACACAGCTACCAGCCCAGCCCTTATGCCTTATCCTAGGCTTACATATAAGTGACAGAGTAAGGAGCAATAAGTGCTCGCCCCTCTGATTATGATTCATGAAACAAAACCGAATCTCCAGAATATCAAACTAGCGAAGCAGCCCTGCCTTGAAAGGAAAACAAAGAGAAAAATAATTTTAGGTGTACAGTGAAACCTCGTTAAACCGTAGTTGGCGGGAGCTTGGAAAGAGTATGTACTCTATGGTAGTAGTGCTTGACCAAAAAAGCATGAGATCATGCACTTACCTGTCAAAAACGGAACGCGGAGAGATTGCGATGAAAGGGCAAAAATATGCTGTATTTATTCACTTCGCGTGACAAAAGTCTGTTATTTTCGTTTGATGCTACGACGACCTAGCGGAAACTACAGCGGCCTCAAACTTACTGAAGCTGCGAGCCAGCATTCAAGCCAGCCCCCTCTTCTCAGCAAACACTCGCATGGCAGATTTCTCGTTGATGTTGCATATTCTTCATGCACGGACGCAGTAGCGCTGCAGAAGTCGTGGGGTGCCTTCTTCATTGCAGGGTGCTGTTCTCGTTGCGACGATTGTATTCATGAGGCTGATGTAACGCACAGCTTCTGCCACTGTCGGGCCTTTATCGCCTATGCTGTCGCTTTCCGTGTCGTCCTTATCGCTATCGTTAGGTGACACTTTGGCAACAGAGGCAACGATGGCAAAAAGTTGAACCTCGTAGCTGATATCTTTTCGCAGTCATAACAGCACGGCCGAGCAACTTCTTTGCATTTCAAATGCCACTAACCGTAGTCAACGGTAGATCCTTGTCACGTGCCAGCGCCGACTTCTTTGTGTCACGTTCGATAGCACAAACGATGTTTAATTTTTCTTCTTTGCTGAGCACCCGATGCTTTTTTGTCCGTCCGAGCTTCGGCATGATGCGAGTCCTTGCTTGCACGATGCCGATATCATGTTGATGTGGCTTCACGTGGAAATGCACAGGGCGCTTGGAGGCTGTTGTTCCGATCTCCGAGGCTTGTTCTGCCGGGCCACCCGATGGGGACGACGGACCGCCGTGGTTGCGCAACGAAAAGTGGAAACACTACGTGTTAACCCATTCATACGCAATAAGCTGGTACAGTTCATGCGGATACAAAGCACATTATGTTCGATGGTCACTGAGCTGGGGATTTGACTTTACTACTTTTAAAACGAAACTACTGTTTAAGTGGGTACAGTTTAATGATGTTTTACTCTATAAGTAAATTGCCCCTCTCAATTAAATAAAAAAATAAAGAAGTACTGTGAGAGGAGGATTAGTAAGCCAGAAAATCATTACGGATGGTCAAAAACACAGTTTACAGAGCGTATAAAAAATGGAAATGTGTGCCTCAATGTTCAAGTGGAATAACACATTGTGATCAGGCAACATACTAAATTCAATCTATATACAATCAATGCATTCTACCGGTGCTAACATATCGAGCAGAAACTTGGAGGTTGACAAGGAAGCTTGAGTTAAGGACCACGCAAAGAGTGATGGAACGAAGAATGTTAGGTGTAACGTTAAGAGACAGGAAGAGAGCAGTGTGGATCATAGAACAAATGAGGATAGTGGATATTCTAGTTGACATTAAGAGAAAAAAATGGATCTGGGCAGGCAATGTACTGCATAGGTTAGATAACCGGTGGACCATTACAGAATGGGTGCCATGAGAAGGGAAGCGCAGTTGAGGATGGCAGAAAACTAGGTGGGGTGATGAAATTAGGAAATTCGCTGGTGCAAGTTGGAATTGGTTGGCAGTGGACGTAAAATAGCCTGATGATGATGAACGTCCCCAATAGGTGGCAGGTGGAAACAGGATTTTTGCTTGAAATAAATGTTTTGCCTCTTTATGTGCTCAAATAACAAGTTTTTCCTATTTTAACATCTGATACCTTGACAGGACCCAAAGTGCGGTTATAGTTCGAACTATGGGGAGCTTGAATTATAGGGACTTCATTTTATCTGGTAAACACAATATAAAGCAGAACACTTCAGTCTTTAGCATACTGTGAAGTCGAATCTGGGACTACAAGAGTTAATGCAAAAAGGCAGGTCTACATAGAGTCATCATTGCAATCACCTCACTGAGGTTTTCCAGATTATGAGTGTTCTGCACTGAATAGGCTGCTCCAAATATAAAATTAGCTGCCCCAATGATGGCCTTCTTTCCCCTGTTAAACAGCTCCAAAATCAATACAGCTAAACCTTGATATAACGAAGTTGGTAAAATCTGCAATTTGCTTCGTTGTATCAAAATTTTGTTTTATTGAAATTCAGCCTTTTATGCAAATAAGTACAGTCGCCGATTGATTTCTTTTACACGGAAAGGGGCCGCAGAATTTTCCAAATTATCGGCCACACGAAAAAAGGAAATTTGAATGAGAAAATAATTCATTTTAATAAATTTGGCAGTCGACGACGAATTATAAGGTTTCATGCCACATACGTCGACATTATTTTCTGGGCGGTATGATAGCCTTGGCTGATAGCGTCGCCCGCACTGGGGTGACACTATCAGGAAAAGTGCCGGCAGTGGGGAGTGAATGCTTTGTCTGCCTCTCGCTCCAACGGGTCACCGAAACACGAGATTGCATAACCTCCAATACTAAACGCACCGTAAGACAGCTTACATGGTGGCACGCTGTCTCAGCACGCCCACTGTTTGTATACGCGGCAGGTTACCTCTAACACAGGGTGCACGGCAGCATATGCGCTCAGCCGCACTGGCTCAGCCAGAACAGAGATGGGTGCCAACTTGCCCCACACTCCGCTACCCTCTCACACGCTTGATAGCATTACCGTGAGCTTGCTTCCCTCCCCTTCTTTCCCTTTGCTTGCGTGGGAAGGCGGCACTCCTGTAGCCACCATCTTTCTTCTCTCACCCTTGCACACTTTCACTCGCACCGAAAGCACACAGTGCTTGGGGCACGATAAGATCCAAATAGGCATTTGGACTTTATACGGAACATGATGCGGCTCCACTTCGGGGGTCACTCTTGTGGCGCCGCACGAAAGTTGAGAGGTGTTTTTGCAGACAGCCGCTTGTAATTCATTCATTTGACCGGCTGCATCTGCATAAGTTTCCATTTATTGTGATGGCATTCCTTTACGGCGACAGTGAAATTTCGTCATATTGATATAGCATACAAACACACTTCGTTATATTAAAGTTCTAAATACGTGGTGTTCTAAGGACAAGAGGTTACGAAAAGTTAAATACATATTATATTGAGAATTTCGTTATATTGAAGTTCGTTATATCAAGGTTTAACTGTATATTCTGCTCCACAAGCTGTTCCAGCTCTCCCACCCCTGAAAGTGGCTACAGCTGCTGGACAATTTGGAGCGTAGGGGCGCATAACAATGATTATGGTTAAAAACGCAATAGCCTAACCTGTGCACACCACACTCATTGATGTACCCAGCACCAAAGTGGCCTATCTCCCCCATTGAGACGCAAAGTGTCTGACAACAATGGTTTGTTCCTAACAAGGTGCGATTCATTGATTGTCTTTACTTCTGGAGCTAAGGTCCTTTTAAATTCCCTGCCTCACGTCACGTTCCCTTACATCTGCTTTCGAAAATTGATGCTTCAGGCAACTGTGATGCGATGTCGATGAAGTGAAGTGCTAAAAGCAGCAGTGCCTCATGGGGCAGGTTTAGTGGTTCCCAGCGGAGTGCATCAGCCTATATTTATCTCCAATGCAGGACAAAGGCCTCTCCCTGCGATCTCAAGTTACCCCTGTCCTGTGCCAACTGATTCCAACTTGGGCCTGCAAATTTTCTAATTTCATTACCCCACCTAGTTTTCTGCCATCCTTGACTGCGCTTCCCTTCTATTGGCACCCTTTCTGTAACTCTAATAGTCCACTGTTTCTCTATCCTGCGTACTACATGGGCATCCCAGCTCCATTTTTTTCTCTTAATGTCAATTAGAATATCGGCTATCCCCGTTTTCTCTCTGTTCTACACTGCTCTTTTCCTGTCTCTTAACGTTATGCCTAACATTTTTCGCGCCATCGCTCTTTGCTGGGTCCTTAACTCGTTCTTGGGCTTCTTAGTCTCCTGTTTCTGCCCGGTATGTTAGCACCGGTAAAATGCAGGGCTTGTACACCTTTCTTTTCAGTGATATTGGTAAGCTCTCAGTCAGGATCTGGGAGTGTATAAAATAGTCTCAAACTGACCCAACTTTTGATGTTATTTTAATCTAGCACTGAGGTGTCAGAAGGCAAGCAAAAGATGTGTGGTGTAGCCATAACTGTTGCAAAAGCAGCAGCACAGTGAGATGTCAGCCTGAGAAGCCTCGCTGGCAGCATCTTGTAATAGTAGTCTGAGCTTGTTATTAGCCCAAATTGTTTCTATGTATAATAAGAATGTTTTATCACTGGAGCCTGCAGTATCTGTTGTTTGCTCACTGGTACAATGTTCTATTTTTTTCCCCCATGGCTGCTGTTACTTATGCTGTGCCTTGACATTTAAAACAGGTTTGCATTCGTGACATTGCGAGACCAGCAGGCAGTTGCAGATGCCATCAATGAGATGAATAACTATGTTTTTCTGGGAAAGAAGATCAGTGTCATGGTCTCCGGTCAAAGGGGTGGTAAGTGTGCATTTGAAAATATGTGTATCACATTGAAATGCTTTTTACTGCAATATCTGTTACTGGCTATTTACGCTAGAGGAGAACAGGTTTGTAACACTGAAGCCGTCGTAATTTAGTTTAACCAAAAAGAGAACGCTAGCTTTATGGGCTTGTTGGCTTGTCAGCAGCTTGTTTATTTGATGACCATTTTTTTTTCTTTGGAAATTGATCATTCAGACTTAGTATCTGGCCTTGGCAAATGTTTGCATTATTAAGCAACATCGAATGCTGATTTAAGGCCAACTGCAACAAAATTTCTCTTTGGACAAATTTTGTTAAATATGTGTATAAAATTAAACAATACTGCTCAGACCACTTATAATGTAATTGCTTATTGTGCAGGATTGGGCATAATACATTCTTTTGTGACTCCCATTTGTCTTCCCATAGAACTCAATATTTATTTTATTTATTTATGCATGACATACTGCAGGACGTGAGGCCTAAGCAGGGGTGGAATACAAAAATATATGTTAAATTGCAACATCCAAATTCAAGCAAATCGAGCAGTAGGAAATAACTCTTAACAATACTAATATGAACTTAAAAACATGGTCACTCATAGGGTCAATACAATCCACACAGCCAGCTGGCAAAGAGTTCCAATCAGTGATCGTCTGAGAAAAGAAAGATTGCTGAAATAAATTGGTTTTAGCAAAGTACTGGGCAAGAGAAAGGTGGTGGGAATGTCAGGTTTGTCTAGTTGTCAGTAATGCTATGTACAGTGAGGAATTCAATTCAAGTTTCAGGTTAATATAACAAATATAAAAATTTCAAATGAAAAAATTTGCGGCGGGACTGAAGGGTTGGGATTAAATTTGATTGCATTAGTGGTGAGACAGAAACGGTTCGACTGTACCACGAAAAAATGAAACGGACGACATTCCTTTGGATTTTCTCAAGTGCTTTTATGTTAGTGGTAGCATGCAGGTCCCAGACAATTCAAGCATATTCTAATTTAGGCCTTTTAAAGGTTTCATATGCTAGTCTTTTTACCTGGATCAGTGTATCTTTTAGTTTATGGCGCAAAAAGCAGAGTCTATGTAAGGCAGAGGAGCAAGTATTAGAAATATGCGTGTTCCAGCTTAAGTTGTTTGTTAGTGTCACGCCAAGATAATTATATTCGTTTACTTCTGTAATTAGTCCTTAACCCAGAGAAGAAGAGAATTTAAATGGATGGAGTTTTCTACTAACGCGTAGTAGAACCGTCTTTTCTAAGTTTAGTTTCATACCCCATCAATTGCTCCACGTGAGGATTTTGTTAAGGGCCGCGTCTAGTACAACATTATCATCAGCTGGCTGGATCTCATTGAAGATAATGCAGTCATCTGCATGCATGCGAATATGCACAGGTTCATTAATCATCGACAATGTTGTTACAGTATAACAGAAATAGCTGCGGCCCAAGAACGCTGCCCTGAGGGACGCCAGATGTGACTGGAAGGGTCCATGAATCTTCACCGTTTATAGATACATATTGGTTGTGCTGTTTTAAATATGTTGAAACCCAGGCAATAAGAAAATCGGGCAGTTTTATCATGTGAAGTTTCTCTATTTGTCATGCGGTACAAGGTTGAAAGCCTTGCTGAAGTCCAAGAAGATTAAGTGTACCTGGCCGGCCTTGTCAATGACGGAAGCAAGAAAGTGAAATATGGTGACTAACTGTGTAACTGTCAAAACCGTTTCCCAAAGCCATGCTGGTGTTGCAACAAAACGTTATTTTCCTAAAGAAATTTTGAAATGATGTTAGCCACAATACGCTCTAGGAACTTAGAACAAGAACATATTATAGATAGGGGGCAGTAGTTGGACAAAGAAAGCGGGTCACTTTTCTTCAGGGCGGGAACGACACGTGCCATCTTCCAATCGTCAGGTATGGATCCAGTTTTAATAGAATCTTGAAATATCACAAGGAACTTGCTCAGGGCTTCAGCGAAATGCCGAAGGAATGCATCTGGAATGCCATCAGGTCCCGGTGAAGATTTAACTTTTAGTCTAAGCAGCATGTTAAGTACGCCTTCATGTGTGATCAAATCAGTCACATTCGAGAAATGCCACATTCGAGAATACATGCATACCGCTTATAGTGCAGCTTTGCAAGACGAAATACCAGTTATAATGTGGTTGCTAGCAAATCCCGCAAACAAGTGAGGCAGCGAAGTGCGCTTCTCAATGATGTGTGCCGACTGAGGGGAGAACAACGAGGGTGATGCGGAGGAGGAGATGCGGAATGAGCGAACAATGAGAAGTGGAGGAGAAAAGAAGAAAAAGAAAGAAACAGAATAAATTGTGGCTGCATTGTGCTGGCTCAGCGGGCTTGTGGGGGTTGCCTAAACGACATAGAAGCCGTTTGCTCAGCGGCACTTGGTCCGTATTGAATGTGTGCGCATTGTCATTCTTTGGCAATTCAGTTTGTGTGCGGAAAGTGAATACAGCTGTATTCACTTTCGGGTGGGCACTTTTGGGAAATTATCGGGCAGGCCGGAAGAAGTATTTCAACGTAAAATCTATTGTTGTTTACAACTCCAGCACCGCAAAAAAATTATTCAAGGCCATGAGTGTTTCGCATTTGCCTCTTGCGATGTGTGCCATTGCAAATTGCAGATATCATGTGTGCGAAATTGACTCCGTGATGCTGTCAGTTTAAACTGTGTTCTGCAAATTCATCAGTTGAGAACATTGTTCACATGCGAGCTTTTGCTGTTCCTACTAGGGGTGGTATTCTGAGGTGATCACTTTCGGTGATACTGTCACTTTCTCATGATGTAGTACACGTCACGTTCGATGATTTAAGTGGTTCAGCTCCACCAGCCAGTCAGTGCACACTGAAAGTAATTGTCCGAGAATATGTCCCCAATAAGCGCACTCACGAACTTTTTCTGTACGCATTTGCGGTAGTTGCCGGCTGATCGCCCATAAACTCTGCTTCACGGGCGCTGCAGCTTGTGCACATGATCTTGCGCCAGATCAATGTGTATTTATCTATGGGTGCAAACATATGTCAAGATTGAGTTTCCCTCGGTAGTATTACCCCCTTGGCTAAGCCTAACCAGTGCTGTCTCGTCTGGAGTTGGAGGACAAAGTTACGGTTTGGTGCAGAGTCAACAAAATGCTTTGCAATGCCTTTACGGCACTTGGAAAGTAGAGGAAACGCCTCATCAATGAAACTGAGGGAACATCCCATTCGTATGCTTCAATTCCCAGACATGTGGCTGCTTGATCTACATGTTTTGCATGTGCACAGCCTTTGAAAAACATTGTTTTGGTGATGGCGCGGAAATTTGCGACACTGGCGACTTAAGTTATAAGTGGTCTATGCTGTTTTGGCAAAGCTGCAGGGCTGGTAATTGTCTATAAATTTATAACAGCCTTTAAATAGCACCTATACTCCATTTTGTGCTTAGCAGGTAGTGCTGCAGAAGCTGTGCATGTAGTGCGATTATTCAAGGCTCACTCTGCCCATTTTGCAGTGCAGTTGTTTTAAATTTGCAACACTTTCTGAAGAATAACTACAGTCAACTTTCTTGAAATGGAACCTCAAGGGACCACAGAAATTGGTTCCTTTATCAGGAGTTCCATTTACTGAGGGACAAAGCTGAATACAATTGCCTGAATACAAAACCAACCAACCATGAGGAGGATGTTCCGTTTAAGAGGCAGTTCCGTTTAAGGGATTTCTGTATATCAAGATTCCACTGTACTTTAGTAACTAGAAGTACAACTTGTGTGAACATCAAGTTGCATTTAATTGTGTACCATTATTCATGCACTTTTGTTCTTCCACTATGGGATGTACTATGGTTTAACAAGTCCGAGCAGTATGTTTTGGCCGATGGTTACAAAATCGCATCACTCTGCTCATTTAGTGGCAGGTAGTTTCAGATCTGCCATGCTTTCCATGTAATAATTTCATCATATTGTGCAACATAAAAGTATGAAACTTTATGTTACTTCGAATGGCATGATGCATACCTATATCTTTGTTACATATGGGTGATGAATGATTTCTATGTCGAAAATGTGAGCAGTGAAAGAAGCAGGGTGTCTACCAACTGGGAAAACCGGGAATTCTCAGGGATTTTGAGTAGTCAGGGAAAACCCTGGGAATTTGGGCCTCTATCAGGGAAAATTAGCTGCAACCTTATTGAAAGGGTCGAAAGTGGTGGTAATGTTGGCTCGAGTAACAGACAGGAATCGTAATGAATTGTCTTTGACGTCCTGTCGTAGGCTGGAGGAGTTGTCAGTGTACAGTCAACGACCGACTTTCTGGATTCCCGATAGTTTGCACGGCTTCGCAGCACAGCCACGACGCACCCCATAGAGTCAATGTATCAGAACGTCTGAAATTTCGGACACAAGAACTCTTTGCCGTCCGATTTTCTGCACATTTTGCCGTGACCGCAGGTCCGAAACGGCATTTATCAAAGCCACCACTACTGCCATTTTGATTACCTTGCGGCCTTGAACCTGCGCTCTCGCACGCAGATCCACTGGCAGCCGTAGCCACCACTGCGGCAACGATATGCCTAGCTGCTTTGACGTTTGCTATGAAGCTTCTTACCATTGGGTGCCGTGTTTTTTATTGACAGAATTCACTGCTGTCAGCAATGGCACGGACTCCGCCTTTGTGGTCCTCGCGATTGGCTTAGAAGCTTGGAAAGCACGGTGCATTGTATAATGCTGGTTCCCGAAAGTCAGCTTCACCTCTGTATACAGAACTGTTACTTGGTGAAGCATATGCAAAAGTGTTGCAGTGAAGGATAACAAGCATGTGAAGGGGCTATTGCCACAGGACACAGTATGTATTCCTTAATTATACATGCGTGCATCCGGTATTTCCTGTCACAGTATGAGCACCAGTATGCCTAATATCTGTACCGACAGGCCTTCACAGTGTTTTCGAATGTGCCTGTGGTGGTTTGAGCCCTTAAGGGCAGTAAATGACATACATTAATTTTTTCCAACAGGCCGATTTTTCGGACGTTTTTGCGCCCACTAGGGAGTTCAAAAAATCAGACGTGGACTGTGCAACTAACCAAGAGAGGCTTCAAATGGTCCGTGGGGCGAACGAGTGACGGGAGGAGGGCGCGAACAGGAGACCTATGCACTGAGGAATGACCAGGAAAAGAAGCGTGCTGCTGCCATTTTGAAGGAACTTGAGCTTGGCTGATGCCGAGATGCAGGTGTCCCTCATCCAAACCAAAATAAACTCTTTAAAGCAGTGAAACGCAACACTGAGGCGTTGTGTGCGGGCTGTAAGTATACCTCAGCTGTTCTGACATATATGTCAGGACAGTTGAGGTTGACTTACAAGCTGTTGAGAGAAAATCTCAGTTGTGACAAAGTTTGGCCTCATACCACTGAGCTTGCTATCAGTTGATAGAAATAGCTCATATTAAAAAATATTTGCTTCTGTAGGCATCTCCTTTTTATTCGTATTTGAGAATGTCTGACTCCATTTGCAATTTTTTTCGAAGACATTTTATTTGCTGTGCATTTTACTAACCCCTCCCTTCTATTCTCTTCTTGAATCACATAAACACTACTCCTTAGTATTCAAATTGAATTAGGTCGTCTTTTTAAAATTTTTTTCATATGCTTACTAATAAGTGATAGCATCGGGCGATGTGGTTTCAGCTCGTTGTGACATAAAACATAGTTCTGTATCACTCGGGGAATTCTGCAAAGGCACTCAAGGAAAACCTGGAAAACTCAGGGAATTTGGAAATGTCAACTTGGTAGACACCCTGAAGAAGTCACCTCTGTAGTGTTGCCTGCTGTGTATGAAATGGGGTGTAAGCGGATGTGTGCACCTGTTGGTTAGCAGATTTGAGGCAAACACCAGACCCTGGTGTTCCAAGGTTTCATGCACGTCATGGGCGCCATGGTATATTGGTGGTCGGGCTGAGGAACCATGCTGGTTTTTAGCATTCTGTGTTCTGCATCACTTTCGATGTGAGTGGTAATTTTTCATTTTCTGTATCGGAACATCTGTTTTTGCTAGCTTTTCATGTGTCTAGCTGCTCTTATTTCCAATGTAAAATTTTCATGATGTGTCTAGCTACTCTTATTTCCAATGTAAAATTTTCCGTGAAGGCTGCTCTATATCTCTAGTGTCTGAAATGAGCCTCTCTTTTGCAGTCCAAAATTTTGTTGCAGTTGGCCTTTTCAGTTTGCAGTTTGCCTTTAATTAGGAGCTATTCAGCTGCACATCAGTTAATGTGGATGTTGGATGCTACGAGTGCTGCAATTAAGGCTGAAAATTCTGCTCTGTGCTGAAGAATGTAGTAAAATTTTGGATGTGCTCTTCTTTGGTAGCACTTGGATACGAACTGTGAAGGACCTGTGCGACATTAGTATAGGGAGAGAGTTAGGTCATGCTTCACATTTCTGTGACGTGAGTTTGTGGCAGTTGAACTGCAGAGTGACAAGTTCTCCTTTGCTCTTTCTTTGTGCAATGCCAAAGGAACCAAGAAGAAAAAGGGTATGGGACTTAGTGCTAAGCCTAAAACTCCAAAGATTTTTTCTGTTGCCCCTGACACTGAGAACTGCCTCTTCCTTGCTACCCTCTTCTTTGCATCTCAGGTTCATCAGCTCAGCCAAACAGGGATATGCAGCAGAACAACACTAATTCTTCTCATGAAAGCAGTAACATAGAGGAGTCATGGGACAACATGTCATCATCTGCACCAAGTAAGGTCTTAGGCACTTCTTTGTTGTTTGTTTGATTCCTTCTTTTTGCACGATACCATTACTGAAAAAAAAAAAAAAAAGCAAACTACAGTCAAATCTTCATATGATGAATCATGTGGGACTGCCGAAAGTTGTTGGTTATTCTGAAAGGGTTGTTATAGTGAAAGCACCAAAATGAACTATTCAGCCCATTGACCCATCAATTCATAAGTTGCTACCTTTTGAGCTATCTACAAAAATGTCGCTATTGGCTCTCGGCCAGCGCTGTTGCTATTTTCCATAGATTCCACCACCATGCACCAAGAGCGACGCGCGCAAAGCAGATGCTGAGAAAGCTGCTGACGAAAAGGAAGCTCCATGTCGCTTCCAAAGCACAATTTTCTTGTTTGTTTTCACATTTCTTGCTGTGGGCACCGCAATTGTTTCACTCGAGGCGGGCACCTGAACTATTCCAAAGCCCAAGCGGACATAAACAACACCGTTCGGGAAGTGTAAAGTGAGACCGTGTCGCATCCCCGCTAGTTCAGAGGTTACATCAGACGGTTACATTTCTCCATGTGCGTAGCTAGTACGGTTGCAGAAAGAAGCGCAAAAGAAAGAGGCATGCGCAGAAAGAATGGCGAAAGAAGGAAGAGATGCGCCTCTGTTGCTAGGCGGCACTTGCCTGGGCAGAACGTGCGCTCACAAAACCCGATGCACCGTTGCCTTCGGAAGAGATTAAAAAAAAAATATATATCTCGTGTTTTTTTATTGAGTGCAGTCTCGGGTTTACTGAACCCATGCGCCGCGGCGTCTGCTTTCTGTGCCTTGTTGTCTGCTAGCCTACTGTTTGGCTGCCGTGAAAGATACACAAAAATCTAAGAATCCCTAGACTTTGGAATATGCATTAGTTCATAGTGCTGAGGCGTTGAACATGACACGGAAACTGAATAATGATTGTTATTCTGAAAAGTTTGGTATTCTGAAGTTTGTAGTACTGAAATATTTTTACATTGAAACCTTAAAGGACACTTACGGGTACTGACACAGAAAATTTTGATCTGGTTTTTCTGCTTCAGTAAGTAGCTAATGACCCAGTAATCTGGCACAAAATGTCATTTACTTCAGACTGCGACAGGTAATTATTTGGAGTCTTTGTAGCGACCAGTCCAGGTTTCTGAGAGCTACGAAGTGGGCCAGACAAGAAATGTAAACACAGCTGGGCATGTGATCACAAAACCTTTGATGTACGCTCCGACACGTACGCTGGCGCGCAAGTTTTCTGTTGCTGTCAGTCTGCTAGTCTGCACGTGTGATGTCCTCGCCACCATCGTCGTCCAGCAGCGGCAATTTCCTGCAGGCGGGGGTTGCGGCCGTATTAGATGTGACCAATCACTTTTGATTCGACCCACTAGAAAGCAGCAACTCGGATATTGTGGCTGGCAACAGTGAGGACAAACCTCAAGACCCTCGCGTTGGCCACGTTCACTGGTAAGACCAGAAAAATCAGTGTCGAATGTCGTGGCCTGCATGGTACTTAACACTAGTGTGTCCACATCTGCCAGTGAAGGCTACTGTAGGGAAAACGATGCATAGCTATTTTTAACCCTGAATGTGTTAGGCAGAAGTCAGCGGCGCATGGCATTGTGCTGTACTCGCAATTCCTGTGTAGTCAGTGCAGCGCAGTCAAGCTGATAGTGGGGAAATATGCGGACATAACAAAAACTGCAGCTTAATTCTGCAGTTGCAACAACATGGAGAGCATCCCAGTACAAGCAACGACTGAAAAGAAGAGCCCATGCAAGCAGCATGACAGGCAACGTGATGTAGTGTTTTTTTGGTTGTTTATAATCCTTCTTTGATGTCAACGTTGCGAGGTGCTGGATTTTGCGGTTGGCTGCGCGTACATACTTTAAAATTGATTTTAAATATGTTCTAAGCTATATTCGCCATTGATATTTTGCAAATGATGTGTCTGTGCCCACATAAATAAATTTCACGCTTTATCCCCACTTCGAAATTTCGTGTCAGTACTCCTTTAACAAGTTGGCTGGGGATTTTCGAAAAGTTTGGTAATCTGAAAAGTTTGTTAATGTGGTGTTTGTAGTAATGATATTTCACTGGATAATGAAGAATGTCGATTACGCTTTGGCCTCTAAGATTGCCTTTACACTGATATTTTTAGAGGTCATGTCACGTCTCCGATCTTAGTACAGTCAAACCCACTTATAACACTATTCAAGTCGCTAGAAAATCCCATTGTTATAACTGACAATTGTCATAACTGGGTTGTCTAAAAAAGGCAGAGGGGACAAACAGTTAAACATTTTAATTATAAGTAAGTACAGACAAACCCACCTATCGTATTTACCCGATTCTAATTTGCCCCTGAAACCAAGGGACACCCATTTTGTTCAGGCTTGAAGTAAGAAAATAAAATTGTACTTGAATCTAACACATTCCCAGTTTATAAAATAAAAATATAGCATGACTTCACGTTCGCACTCAGCAAATGCTAGCTGTGCAGAATTAACCATCACAGAAGAGAAACATATTTTTTTAAATGAACTTTCATAATGAAAGTGGCACATTGTCATCACCATTTGCGCTTCGTTGGCCACAGATACCAAGCATATAGGGGTGGTATCCTCAAGTGATCACATCTATAGATGCAAGTTTCAATGTAAAAGTATTTCAGTGCTATGAACTTCATAACGTCAAACTTTTCAGAATAACACTCTTTATTAAATTTTTGTTTCATGTTAACAACGCCCCAATACTACAAATTCATATTTCATATTCTGTGGATTCTTAGATTTTAATGTATCTTTCATGGCAACCGGAGTGGATAACACGGTGCAGAAAGCAGGCATGCTTTGCGACTTGCCCCTAGGGAGGTGCAGCGCATAGACTTGGAAAACCTGAGACGCTGTGAGAGTAGAAAGGCACAGGATGGGACTTTTCTGTGTGGAGGCATCAGGTTTTGTGAGTGCATGCTCCGCCTGGACAAGTGTCGTCTAACAATGAAGGCTTGCTTCTTTTGGCCTACTTTCTTCGTGCACCTCTTTCTACATGCGCAGAGAAATGTAACCTTTATGCTCATGGAGGATGCCACCTGGCCTGCCCTTTCCTGATGGTGTTGTTTACACACGCTTGCGCATTGTAATAGTTTAGGTGTCTGCCTCGAGCGAGACAGTTGCAGTAGCTTTGACAAGGAATGGGAACGGATAGAAAAAAATGGTAATGTGTTTTGGAGGCGACATGAAGCTTTCTCCTTGTCTGTGGTTTTGTCTGCATCTTTTGCATGTGCTACTGTTAATATGGTGTTTAGGTAGAGTGCGGTGGCGGAATCTATGGAAATTGAAACACAGAATGAGGAATTTTGGGGTTTTCAATATAACAACCTTTCAGGATAACATACAATATGCCATGGTCCCTGTAGTTTGCTATACCAAGATTTCACTGTTATATGCACATTCTTTGCAGCAATGACAAAGAATTTTATCATTGGCATATGCATTTCAGCCTGCTTTTGCTTTACAAAGAATGGAAAACTATGCATGAGGCTTTGAAAAGCAGAAAATTATCCTCCAGTAACTGATGAAATTCCAGCGCTTTGGAAGAAGCAGTTATCTTCTAGAAATCCAACTAGCCCAGCTTTCTACCTTAAGATCTGGTTTTTGGGCCAATATGTTACAGTAAAACCTTGTTAATTCGGTTAATTTGTATTTCACAAGACTGAAAAAAATGTCCGAACCAAACGAATGTCGAATTATCAAGGATATCTAGAAAACAATAAACAGATGCTCAATACATCAACACACTTTTATTTATTGAATGAACCAGCAAATCGTGTTCCTCTTTTGTATAAAAGCAGTGTGGAACATGCAATTCTTGTCATCTCGTGACCGATTAGTGCTTGTAGTGGCAAAGGCCTCGTGACTTGCTTCTCAGCTTGGCCATGACACCGCCTCTTGTGTTAGACACGCTTTTCACTACCGCGGGCTCGTTCTGGTTATTTTTTCACCAGTGAGCTGGTTGTCAGCAGAATGTCCGTCCATTGTGACGTAGCTGGTGCTCCTCATCCTTGATAGGTTTGCATTGAGTCAAAAACAAAGCTGCTGTTTGCCGCAACCGTGTCCGCTATCAATGCGATCTAGGACGAAAGCACGGCCTCTATTGACGCAATCATGGATGCCGACCTTGCAGTTACGAAGGCATACGGTCAACACAGTGTTATACGCGCCAATAAATGCAAGAATAAAGGCTTTAAAGGCACAGATAGGCACGAGACATTCTGGCGTTGCCGACAGTCACGTTAAAGGGGTCCTAGGGTCTCACAGGAGCACTGACCACCGTGGGTTCGAGCTTAGTGGCCCACAGGGCCACATTAGCCGTCGCCTCTAGCACACTGCTGCGCGTGCGCTTGGGTCGTGCATGGGCTCCCGAGTGGTACGAACACAGGAAAACACAGTATTGGCCTGAGTTGGCGGAAACCGTTTTGTCTCCGGCGGGCCTCAATACTGCACAAAAGCCTGGTCCTGGGGTTCGGTGGAGACTTTTGGTTCCTGCAAACTGTATTTTCTGTGTGTATTTTTGCCAAGGGTGAAAATGCAGATAGGGGCACCTGTAGCACGTCGCTGCAAGGCCAAAGGCTCCTGTGATGTGATGCTGGGAAAAGTCGTCATGTCTATGTGCTTGCTCTCGCGATAACCACTGGGCCAACTCGCGAGAGCTCAGGTAGTCTCCTTCGGCTAGTTCCTCTGGTAAGTGCAGCTTGGAGGCCCACGTGCGAGCACTAGGCACCGCTTTTCGGCTTAGCGTCCAGGCAGGATCAACAGAAGGCACATACTCGCCGTATGGGTAAAGGCACCATACGGGAGCGCATGTCTGAGACAAAGGGGCCGGCAGACAAGAGGAAAGTGTGTGCATACCCAATGCAGTCCCAAGAGAAGAGACCCACGCTCCTGTCGTGAGCAGCCGACAGCAGCTACGCCACGACATGAGCGCCCCCACCGCAAACCATTGTAAGTGGAGCGCCACCACTGACAACCGTCGTGAGTGGAAAGGGGAGAGGCGTAGGGATGGCAGAACAGGTGAATTTCTACGCATTGACACCAGCGCATACCTCCATCCTCGAAATGTACAATTTCCACTGATGACTATGGCAAGCGGACATTGCTGCTTTGTTTCGGTTGGATACTTGCGCTGGTTTTGCTCTTCTGCATTGCACATTTGTGGTGCTACGCACACACCGAGCTCAGAGAGTTGTCTGGCTTAACCAATTTGTGGCCAAATACGTCTGGATTAACGAGAGTTTGATTGCATTAAGTAATGCATATGCCTTCCAGGATCAGAGGACGGGTCCAAATTATCTGATTTTCTTAATTAACTTGGTGTTACTGTACCAGTGCTGATATGTATCTTGGCAGCTCGAAAACTTGAAAAAGGAAACACTGCTAAATCTGTGATTTAAAGCCAAACATTTGTATCTATAGTTGCCATCAGAGAAGTGGGTTTGACTCCCTGCCACGGTAGCAACATACCATATTAACTCGAATCTAACGCACAATTTTTTTCCGATAGAAGGGATCCAAAAAATTGCGTGCGCTGTATGGGCAAAGACGGGGGTACGACCAATTATGACTGTAAATCTGCATTACCATATGGTCATTGGCATTTTAAAATGGCCGCCTCATACGCACTTCGAGCCTAGCCATGAGCCTGGCTGCTTGCTGCAGCTTCCTCCACGGGCTGTAGTATGTGTGCGTAAGTTAGTACACCATCCGTCTTCCCATTTTCTGTGTTTGCTCTGTCAGCATGGAAGCGCTGACTTCGAAGACACGTGATGCCGCAATTAAATGGAAAGTGATCATGTGTGCGGAGACGGATGGAAATTGGGCCGCATCACGGGCGTTTTGATTTCCTGAAACTTGCATGTGGGACTGGCACAAACGGAAGAGCCGTTCTACTCTGGTGGCTGCTGCGTATCGTGCGGCCGCGTGGCCCCTGTCTTGAAATCGATCTGCGATGAAGGCAGTCTATGCATCTAGGCACACTGCGCTGCATTCTCGTCGCTTAGTTTGCGTTGAAGCGTCAAGCCGCACAAAGATCCATTCGCTCACTCCTGCTACAGTACTTCTTTGCTCCAGCATTTTGATAAAAGAGTTTCTGGGGTTGCTGAGTGAGATGTGTTCATGTTTGCTTGTGTGTGCGTGACGCCATGCTTGATAATTTAGTAGTAAGTGAATGTTTAAAAGTTTATACGGCGAATAAAACTATTATCCTTACTTTTCATAAAGCTGTCTACTAATTTACTATCGCAATTGATGCTTCGCCTTTCAGGCGAAATTGTTACTTTTTCTAATCCGTTCTCATAAATTTAAGGGAAGCGAAATCTCTGTGTCTGAGGATTTTTCTGCTGCTACAAGAACAATTAGAAAAAACCTCTGGGCGAGTGCAGCTGAGGACAGAAAAGAAGGCAGGAAAGTGAAACTTGTATACAACAAGATTAAGATAGATGATGACATGTTTCAATGGGGCAGCACTTTGATGAAAAGGGTTCCAATTGTTCAAGAAAGCCGCAGTGTAAAACGAACACAATGAATAAATGATTGCCCTAAAAAGACGTTCCGGTGCATCAATGTCAATGCCCGAAGCCTGGCGAACAAATTAACTGACTTAGACAGCATTATCTTAGCACATCACCCTCACGTTGTAGTAGTAGTGACGGAAACGTGGTTACATCCAGATATTTATGACAGCGAAGTAGCACCGTGTAGTTATAATATTTTCCGGAGTGATAGAAATGGTCGTGGTGGTGGCGTCGCAATAATATACAAAGAATCTCTGCGAGTGTCAAGGTTGCCAAACATTGACGGGCTAGAAAATTTAATAGTTAAAGTATTCCTAGAGGAATTTCATTTAATAATTGGGGGATTTTATTGGCCCCCGAGCTCCAATAATACATTCGTAGAAAAGCTTAATGAATTCTTATGCCAAAATGAAATCCGTTCTGCTAACTTGTTGTTGACAGGGGGTTTCAACTTTCCGTCAATAAATTGGTTAACCGATACTCCAGAGGCTTTAACTAGTGCCTGTCAATCAATCCTCGATGTGGTGCTCTTGCATAATCTGACTCAGCTAGTCACTGAGCCCACCCGCGTACAAAATTGCTCACAGTCAACTCTGGACCTCTTCCTTGTTACCGCCAACCTGCTACGCCGTAAGCCCCATGTGGATGTCTTAGAAGGAATATCAGACCACAAAATGCTATATCTAACCTTGGAACTGCACACTACACCTAAGCTTCAGAAGAAAGCGATAGTTATTCCCTTGTTCTCACGTGCAAGTGACGTCGATATTTTAGATGAACTATACAGTTCGTTTTCTTCTTTTTCTGGTTTGTATGAATCACAGAGTTGTTCTGTTGAGCACATGTGGGCCTTCTTCAAAAACTTAGTTCACCGATGCATAACTGATTTTGTGCCAAGAAAACGGAAAATAGTGCGCAGCAGCAATCCATGGATGACAAAGGACATTGCGCGTCTGGGGCGTAAACTGAAGAAAGCAAGACGTCAGCATACAAAACGTCTTTCACAGACCACAGCCGATAAGATTTCCGCACTACGCCAGTCGTTACGGGACTCTATCAGTAAGGCTAAACACTATTTCCATACTGTGCGTATGAAAAACTTTCTTCTCTTATCTCCAAGTAAATTCTGGCGATATCTCGTGCCGCGCAAGAAATCGGTTCTTGGCCTCTCTACAGATAGCGCGACTACGTACGACAAGTTAGAAATTGCACAAGCGCTCAACCAGTACTTCAGTTCGGTATTCACACATGACGACGGTTTCGCACCACAGTCCTATTCCATGGTTGATTTACCTCCAATCACTGACATTTGTGTAACTGAGGAAGGCGTGTTAGCTCTTCTGCTCAACATAGACACCAAGAAGTCGCCAGGTATCGATGAAATACCCAACACCTTTCTAGTCCGTTATGCTGAGTGGTGTGCAAGGTACTTAACCTTAGTTTTTAAGAAATCGCTAAAACGCTCAGAGTTGCCATCAGATCGGAAATTTGCAAAAATTACTGCGATTCCTAAAGAACGAAACCCGTCAACACCTTCTTCCTACAGGCCGATTTCTCTTCTGTGTACTTCCGTAAAGCTGCTAGAACACATCATCTGTAAACACATAACCAATTTTCTTGAGGAGAATCACGTTATCGATAACCGACAGCATGGGTTCCGTCGCGGTCTTTCCACTATTACTCAACTGATTGCAACTGTCCACGACCTGGCAGCAGCATGAGATAGGCAGAGTCAAGTCGATATCATTTTTCTTGATTTCGAGAAGGCGTTCGACCGCGTATCACATCATAAATTATTGTTAAAATTAAAACCCATATTAAAACACGACTGCCTTCTCTCGTGGATTGAAGCCTATCTTTCGCACAGGCGTCAAAGTGTAGTTGTCGATGGTGTCCTTTCTGATGCGGTCCCAGTGGATTCCGGTATTCCGCAGGGCTCTGTCCTAGGTCCCCTTTTCTTTCTAGTGTTCATTAACGACATTGCTGAAAACATACATGTTAAACTGCGACTGTTCGCTGATGATTATATAACTTATCAAGAAATTTCTAGTCCTGACGATCAACTTCTTTTAAGCGATTCCCTATCTACAATTGAAAACTGGTGCTCGACGTGGCAAATGACTGTGAATTTGAAAAAGACCGTAGCAATGACTGTCACACGTAAAAAGAATCTCTTAAGTTTTACATATCGCATAGCCAACAAACCTCTTTTAGTCGTAAATACCTTTAAATACTTAGGAATTCACATAACCTCTGATCTTCGATGGAATGTACATATCTCGTATATCGAAAAAAAAAGCCCTAAGACAACTGCATTACTTGATGAGAACACTAGCTCAATCTACTCAAGAAATAAAGCTTTTAGCCTATAAAACCTATGTACGACCGCTATTAGAATATGCTGCGGCAGTATGGGATCCCTGGACCGAAAGTAACAAAGTGAAACTAGAAAATGTCCAACGCAAGGCAGTCAGGTTTATATTTAATTGTTACAGCTGGAATATAAGCCCAACAGCCCTGCTGCACACCGCAGGACTCGAACAGCTGGACATCCGACGTCACCGCGAACGACAAATTATTTTACTTATGTTATCATAATAAAATAAAACTAGAGGAAGGCATTCTAGTTGAGCCCCTTACCCACCGCCCTACGCGTTCCTATCATTCCAAAAAGGTCGGCGCAATCTTGTGCAAAACAAATGTTTTTAAATACTCTTTTTTTCCCCACACCATTGTTCAATGGAATGATCTGCCTGGAAACGTGGTCAGTTCCGAAACGGTGAACTTGTTTTTACAAGCCCTGAATGAACAATAGGGCACACATGCAATTTGTTTTGAGTCGAGTGTTTTGTTTTTTGATTCTACTGTGTTTTGCACTCCAGCCGAGTCTCGTTGTTTGCTTCTTTTGTTGCAATGTACGTTTTCTTTGTTCCTGTTATCTCTGTACCCCACTCCTGCCTAAGGCTTGTAATACAGGCCGGCAGTATTTGCTAAATAAAATAAATAATAAATAAATTTATGGCAACTTTAGTGTATTGGGAGTAAATCTTTGTTTTTCCGAATGAGAAAATGTTTTATTTCTGTAAGAAAGAATGAGGTGTGCGGTACTCTTGAAGGGACACTAAAGGCAAATACTAAGTCGATGTGGACTCCTTAAATACCTTCCAGAAATCTCGCAATGCTTGTAGTGTGTCAAGAATATATTTAGTTTACGAGAAAATTGCATCTGAACACCTTTTGAACACCTTTTTCGTAATTCAAATCTCCCGCCACCCAACCAGGGGTGCATATGATGTTGCATACACTATCACCACCCTTTGCTGCCATCGGTGAGTTAAACGGCACCTGACAGACTGGGGTACCGAGCCAAGAAAGACCGGTGGATTCGCTGCAGCAGCTGCTTTTTGGTCAAGTGGCCTAGTTCGTCCGGGCATCCTGCGACATCACATGGAAGTTGAATTCTCTGCTACTTGCAGCAATTTGTGCAAGTTCTGCGAGCCAGCAAAACCAGCGCATCACTACGTGATAATGAAACTACTGAAACACGAAAGCGTGGGCGGTGCAGAGTCAAATGAAGACTAAACCTTTCGACTGTCTGTGTAGTTGTCAAGGGTAATTTCAATTAGTTGCTTTTTCTACAAATGAAATAGAACTGGACAAGTAGCATTTTATTTTACCTTATAATACAATACAAGGATATTTTTTTTTGTAGTGAGCGGTTGAGTACTAGTGACACAACTTAACTGAGGAGTGCTTTCATCATCGTTCGAATACTTGAATGTCCCAAGGGAGTCTCCAATCATGTCCTGCATTTACCTCAATTTCTCAATTATTAAGGCTCTGTTCGCAATAATATTGACGCCTCAGAGATTCTTGAGCACTAATCTATCAATTAGCTTGAATTAATGTTTGCCTTTAGTGTCCCTTTAAGGACTTTTCTTTTTTCAAGTCATGGCAAACGGGTGCGCGTTACAATTGAGCGAGGTTCTCGTTTTTCTCTTTTTGGTCATGAAAAACAGGTGCGTGTTACAATTGAGAGCGCATTAGAATCGAGTAATTATGGTAGATTCTGATGGGGCCGGAATGGGAAAACACTCGTGACCTATGCTTATGGCATAGGTAAAGAACCCCAGGTGGTCAAAATTGATCCAGAGCCCTCCACTACATTGTCTCTCATAGCCCAGTGTGAGATTTCAGGACATTAAACTCAACAATAATTTATAGTTTATAATGTTTGTGTAGTTGTCATATAGTCTGCTAATGGCTACAAGTGTGGGCAGCATTCGTGGCCGATTTGAGGCAGGGAAATTAATGAATCTGTCTGTGCCTGGCAGTCTTTTATTTAAGTCTAATTGCCTTTGTGACCTCGCTCTTTTTTATACTTCAGGTTTGTTACCTTTGCCAAGTACCAAGGGTGTGCAGAATGGCAACAGCTTTTCTCATAAAGGCGGCAATTCAGAAGAAAGCTGGGACAATGGGTCGTCTACGCCTAGCGTTGTTCCTGACGTACACTCTTCCTCCTCCCTCTCCATGCCGATCCTTGATGGACCTCCAGCGCTTTGTCGAGTCTTGGATGCTCGTAGGGCTGGTGACGTTCCACCACCGTTGATCCGTGTCAGGGATGGTCGACCGTCTACGGCTCCCAAACGAGCTGTCATTCACATACCTGAGCACAGTGCCGCAAATGGAGTGGACTTGCAGGATGGCCCGCCTCCTCTGGAACGTGTCCCAGCTCAGGGAGCCCATGGCAGGCCACAGCAAGAAGGTTAGTATCTTTTTAACCAGGGCTATGCTTTTTCTATTCAAGGTTCCTTCACACAACATAGCATCCAGCGTAATTCCACCATTCTGAACAGAAATTTGAGGTTAATGGCCCGGCATGGCACAAAGGTTGTAGCCATCGTCAACCTCTTGACTTGCTCGCAGGTTATTGCAAGAACCCCTCAAGCTTTATCTTTACTATATTTTCTTGGTAAAAAATTGGGCCTGAAAATGACCTTGAACAAAGGCTAAAAAAACTAGAAACATGTTTGTTTTTCAGTTGCCAGAACTACATTTTAGACACCTACAGCATACCACCAATGGCGTAGTTTATGTTGCATAATAGAGGTGGATGCTGCTGATGCTGTGATGTGATGGTGGCCCAAAAGTAGTCTGAATTACAACACTAGTTCAACACCAATCGTGTTTAAAATAAATTCTTTTGGGGGGATTGTGACTTGCCCAGTTCAGTCGTTGAAGACACTTTGCTAACCGTCCGTCTCACCTGGCTTTTCTGATAATGATGCTTATGAGTGACACCGGTGTGGTATTCAATGCTTCAATACTACTCCTCTGCGGTTCACTGTGGCAACACATCTTGAAGTACTAATTGCCGTATTTTCTCTCATAATGATTGCACTTTCTTTCCAGAAAAATATGCGCAAAGTTGGGGGGTGTGTTTATTATGCGGGGTAAAATTTCGAGCAATTTCTTTTTTCGCGGCCACCTTTAAAAAAGTTGGTTTCACCTGAAATGCGTACCTTCGATTGCGATAGCAAATGTGTAGACAGCTACACGATAATAATTTCGTCGAGCGCATAAATTTGCAGACATTCACTTCAACGTAAACTGAGGGGCGAGAAAACAGCATGCTCAAAGGTATGAGCCGTCATCAACTCAGCCACCGATGCAGATTGCTTTGAAGATAGGGCGCGTCGTGGCTGCGCAATGCGCAGTTGCTGCCAGAGTAAAATCCGCACCCCCCCTCCATCGCTCCGGCACTATGCATGCGATGGAAGACGGCGTTTTTTCTCCTCGCTTTCCTCCCATGTATGCGGGAGATTGAGCTGCGCTCATCGGTGCCCCTCTGGCGTGGTTGTGCAATATGCAGTTGCCAGTGCTGCAGAGCACAAAGCCCCCGCCCCCTCCCCCCGCCTCCCTTCCCTTTTGCGTGACCACGTAAGATGGCGTCCGGCAGCAACGACGGCGGCAAAAATGTGCCTGGAGCACCAATATAATTGCTATCGCAATAACAGTTGGAGGCACGGTACGATTTGGTGTCCAACACGGTATCGGACACAATCGCACCCGCTGGACGCCATATCAGACGCCGAATCATACCGTGTGGCTTCTACTTCATGGCAGCAAGTTCAGGGTACGATCATTATGCTAGAAAAACAAAAAGCACACTTCTTGATTAGAAAAGTGGGGGCTGTGTTCATTACGTGAGTGTTCATTATGTGAGTAAATACGATATTGTTCGTGGCACCGGTGGATCACTTGTCATATTCTTCCAATGTGTCGTGGCCCACCATTAAATCACCAGGAAGTTGTGCTCCTTTCAAATTCCTCAGGGTGCGGACTGATGGTGCCACAAGAATGTTTTTTTTTCTGCATTGATTTTTAACAAAGATGCCGCTTGCACAATGTAGGAAGGCTCTGCACAGGGGAATAACTGCCTTGACTCATTAGTGATCCACGTTGCAGTGAACCTGTTAATAGTCTCTTAGTATCTGTGAATAAATTTGTGTAATTCTGCCCTTCAGTCAACATCAGTCACTTCCTTTAAGGGGGCATGTGGCTTTCGCACTGCATAATATGGCCAAAAACATCAATTTTCGGAAAATGACATTTACGGTTACTATAACTTCTTTTCGGTCTCATTCCGAAATATCTGCTCTGAAAACTACGTAGAAGTGCTTTAAAAAGTTTGAATTGGCCAAGGTGCCAAAAAATTTCCCCGTAGTCGCAAAATATGGCATGTTTCAAACCTCAATACAGTAAAACCTCGTTAATTTGAATTCTGCGGGGATGCTATGAAAATTCGAACTATACAGAACTCGAAATGGTGAAAGTCAGAAAAAAAAAATCGCTTGGTTAAGGCGCGTGTATAGTCCGATGTAGTGTGAGCGTGCGCACGCGCTATGTCATGTTAGTGAGAACAATAACGTCTATAGTTGAAGCACTGGTGCAGCCAACGAAACCAGACGCGGCCAATGCGGTCCGACGTGCCCGACGTCGAGACGGCTCTTGCTCCATCCATGCGTTTGTCGTGCCGACCCACAATGCATGGTACGGAGAAAAAAAGTGCCCACGCCACTTCGTCGGTGGTCGCAGACAGCCATTCAGCAAGGTGCACGGGTTGGGGATGGCTCCGCGCATGCTTCATAGAGAGCAGTGCTCAGGTGCGGCACGCACGTCCAGAAGGGATAGCATTTTGGCAGGCGCTGCGCAGAGCAAGCGGCGTAGCATGACTGGCCGCCAGCAACCGACGCTGAAAACGACCGGCGCTGAAACTATAAACGCAGCTTTGAGCCACCGATGCTCACCGCAGAAGCAAGAGCTGCGCTCTAAAATGCACTCGCGAAACACACCACAACCTGCGGCAACGTTGGTCTCCGTTGTACTTTCATAGCTGCACTGGCTGCACGCTGTTGAGTCCCACTATATCTATAGGTGGCATCCAAACACATATCGAAGCAACGCTTTTCTTTGAATAATAGCAGCGAATCTCAAAAGTTACGCCTTTTTGGTACGGTGAGCGCCGATGCACGTCACGGCTGCCATTTTTTTAGACATTACCTGGTGCCGCTTTTTGGCGGAACACCTCGTAGAGAGAGAGCATAGCCTCCAAAATGTAAAATGAAAAAAGAAAGAAAAAAAAAAGTAACGACGCAGCACCGCGTCCATGTTTTTACCTTAAGGTCTTGAGAGAGGCAGAGAACTGACCTGAAACAGAGGCATTGGCCTTGCCTGGCCTGGCGCAAACGCGTCTCTCCAGTCGGGCCTAAACAAAAGGCCGCACATGGAAAGATCAAAGCAGCACGCCCCCGCACGGCGATGCCAGCATCCCCAACCTGCTCTCGTGCACTAGCACTCTCCCCATCCACAATGGCGTGGAGTTCAAATTACCGGTGGTGGTGCAGATTTCAGTGTGAATTAGCGGGATACATTACATATTGCTTTCAATATGTTGTTGAACGGACCGTGGTGGCTACTTCGAATTATCCGAAATTTCGAATTAATGAGTTGTGAATTAGTGAGCTTTTACTGTACTGCTTAGACCACTTATAACAATACCACTTATAATGCAGAACTGGCCATACCAAACTCTACTTCAAACGCGCTGCTGTCAGTTCAGCCCGCGTGCCTGATCGCATGCCCAGTCCTCAATGGGTACCAATGTATCAGGGGCGAGCTTCCAGCGACAGCATGTCGTTTGGCACTACCGCTGGCTACAGCGTGCCTTGTCGGGAGTAGCGGACCAATGTTGCGGTTTTGTGCTGAATCAACGAAATGCATCGCAGTGGTTCTACAGCAGATGGAAAGTGCAGAAACCACTTCGACAACAAAAGTGAGGGCACAGATGGCACAGGCTGTACTTGAATGGTGGCAACTGGGTTCATGGTCTGCATGATTTCGACACAGGAGATCGGGCTGAGAAATTGAACTAGACACTGCACAGCATCTGAAATTTCAGTTTCCATTCTACGTCAGCTCTTTGGAGTTGGTGGCGGTGCCACGGGGAATTTCAAATAAACGAGCAGGTCTGAAATGCTTCATGCAAAGATTTTCAGACTACCTTTCAATGTTCGTAAATTTAAATTGATGCAAACGTCCAAGTCACATGATTCAATTCTCATATGCACATGGCTGCTTGGCCTACATGTTTTGCATTCGCAGCAATTGATGAATGTTTTGGTTATATAGTACAGTACCACTTATAGTATGGATATTCGTGACTCCGGCGACTTTTGCTTTAAACAGTCTATACTGTATCTTCGAAATGGCCCGGCTGACTGCTGCCATTCTGGTCTCGTCGGAAAGCGCATTATTATTTTCAAATTTGCCACATCACCTATCTCCTTCATACAGAAGGAAGTGCAAAATAAGCAAATGATTGAAGGTCAAAGGTCTCCGATCAGCCGCACCCGCCACGTGACTTAAGTGCTTCACCATTTATTTGACGCTTGCTCCGTAGGGGTATTGTCTGCTCTTTGCACCTCTTAATGTATTAACCACCGTGATCTCGATGAGTGTCAAAATGGGTGCGACAGGGACAACACACAAGTGCGTCCAGTACCCCCATTTCTGGACGACTCCAATACATGGCTAAGGCTTTCAAGCATCAGTGCTTCAGACCTTGCAACCAAGCGCATCACGCACACACTCCTCGAACCCGCGACCATGCACATTACGCACATACTCTTTCGACCCGTGGCTAAGTATTTCACAGATTGACAGTGCGGGCTCCACGACCAAGAACGTAGCGCACCAAAGTTAGGTTTTTATTTTATTTATTTATTTATTTTGGTCACAGTTTCTTGAACTACAATGCAACTCGGGACATTTCCGCTTTTATGGCTTGATTTGTTTTGTTCATTCACACCCAAATAGTGCGTCTGATGTGACGGTGCCATGAAAAATTAGAACTGCGAATGCAAATTTTTGTCTAAAAAAATAAAAAGGGGAGATGGGACGAAGAAAGGCATGTTTAGCTATGCTCACAATATTAACTGTTTCAAAACCACGGTCCGGATATCGTGCAAAAATGCACGATCAAATTGCGCGCGCTCTCAAGCGCAAAATTTTTGCGGTGGAACACGTGTTGCCATCTAGTGGGGTCGTTTCGCATCTCTAGTTTTCGTTTTTGTGTAATTCGCCTCTCTCGCGGCAGGCGGCAACGTAGGAGAGATTTTAATCTTGGGCGCGGCGGCGGCCGAGATTGAGAAGCATGGTGCCGACGTCGTGTCAGGCTGCGTGAAGAAAGAAGTGTCTGTTGCACGATTCAGCTGCTTCGACTGCGGATTTTTCTGATACAACGAGTAGCGAAGAGTCTGAAGATGAATTCTCAAGCTCTGATTTCAGTTTAGAGAGTGATCCAGCGTCGCGATTACCTGGACCATCAACTAATGTCCGAAGGTGAGTATTTATAGTTTCACTTTCCGCTCGCTCTTGAGTATTTACGCGGGATCACTATATGTTCTCATTATTTTTCTGTGTTTGGTAGGGTTTCCACAACCTACGGGAACGACGTCCTGCCCCTGTGGCAGAAGCGTATTCAGTTTTCTCCCAAGCGGGAACCTGGTGTGCATCTGACCGAAGATGTGAGTGTGGCACTCCGAAGACCCACAAAGAGATTCCTGACCTCCCTGGACTTTCCTTTTTTTCTCGGCCGAAGTAATCCAAACTGTTTGCGAAAACACCAATAAATATGCTTACACGAAGATCTTGGAGAAGCCCACTCATGCCCGTCCCGATGGGTCTTGGGAAGAAGTCACTACAAGTGAAATGAGAAAGTTCATTGGCCTCATAATCTACATGGGCATCTTGAAAGCACCACGAATCAAGCTGTACTGGAATGTGGGAAGCATCTATAGTGTTCTGCTGCCACCACGAATTATGCCGCGGCGTCGCTTCATAGCACTGCTTGCGATGCTACATGTCGCCGACTTGGACAATGTGACCCAGCTGTCAAAAGGAAAGCTTCGCTTCATGTGGTGGCTTCTGCAGCACATGAACAAAGTGTCGGCAAAGCCATTTCAGCCTCGAGACCTCTCTCTGGATGAGCGCATGGTGAAGTCGAAAGGGAGATCAGGGATACGGCAGTACATCAAGGATAAAGTGACCAAGTGGGGCTATAAGCTGTGGGTTCTTGCAGACCCAGTCACCGAATATACCGTGCAGTTTGCTGTATACACAGGCAAGCGCGAGCAGCCAGGGCCCCACGGGTTGGTTTTCGATGTAGTTTGCCAGCTGTGTACAGAACACTTTGATCAGGGCTACAAAATTTTTATGGATAATTTTTACACCTCCACACACCTGTTCAGTCACCTCCTCGATTGGAAAACATTGGCTTGCGGGACTACACGAAAAGACCGTTGGGGATTCCCTGCTGAATTGAAAGACACGCACTGGGAAAAGAAAGCTCAACGAGGTGAAATTAGATGGTTGCGCCACCAAGAAATTCTCTATCTACAATGGAAAGACCAACGTGTAGTAAACATGATGAGCACGATGCCGAGACAGTCACCGCAAAAAGAAGACGAAGTGGAAGTACCTGGACCCAAATTTCTATCCCAAAGCCTTTGCTAATTCACGATTACAATTCTGGAATGCTTGGAGTGGACAAATCAGATCAGATGATTGGCTACTACAATGTACTGATGCGCAGTGTCCGCTGGTGGAAGACTCTCTTCTTCCACTGCATCGACATAGCATGCGTGAATAGTTTCATACTATTCCAAGAATATCGCAAATTACATCCAGAAGTCCCTGTGCTGGCCAGGAATGCTTCCTTTGACCATTTAGCTTTCAGGGAGGAACTGGTGCAACAGCTTCTTCATTTTGAAGGAGCCAAGCAAACTCGTGCTCCTCCACCACCACCCGCGAAGCCTCCGCTTCACAAGCCCCAAAAAGTGGAGAGACGCAAAAATTGTGAACTTTGCTATCGACAAACAAAAAATGAGGTCAAGACTACTGTTTTCTGCAGTGACTGCAACACACATTTGTGCTTCAATGCTTCGCGGAACTGCTTCCTTGAGTGGCACAGACAGGGTGCACAGAAGTGAGTGGTGAACAGTGGTGTGAGAAATCACGCACAAAAAAAAATATATATATATACCTAAGCCTGCAAACTTTTTTTGCCTCAAAGTTGTCATACAGGTAGTGTAGCACATTTTGTATATTCTGGAATTTTTTTAGTGCTGCTTTTTACTTTCATATGCAAAAATTTTCAACTTTTTTTGTTTACTTGAAGAAAAAATTTGTATTTGGAGATTTGTTTTTCTGTTACGTATGCTATTTAGTCATTTCGATTTTTCTACAATAGAAGTCCAATCACTTAGCTTCATTTTGGTGCATGTTTCAACAAGATAGTGCAAAAATTTCATTGAATAAAAAAATATTTTCAAGCATGTATCAAAATTGCCTTCTTTTGGGCGGTCCCGAAAGAGTTAAACGAACTTTCCACTGCATTCCGTAAGCTCTCCTGGCCCTCACAAGGGTCACAGAAGAAAAAGTTTGTACAATACAATGTTTTCAAGATATGGTAACTGGTACAGACATTAGGCCACAAAAGCATCGGGTAAACCTTCACATAAGTGCTGGCATGACAGACATGCATGTTTCAGTTGGAATGCTGTCTGTGTACGAATGCCTTTTTATGTGAAACTCCTCAGGTGCTGTCTAGGAGAAAAATATCACAGTGCTGTCGAAAGCCTTCGTTTAGTCAACTGGCCATTGCTACAAGAAGACGAAAATGCGCCATTGAATGCGACAGAGACATTATGTGAGGGTTGCTAAGGGGTAAGCTTCCCAGCTCCACTAGAGACAAGGCAGTACGCAAATATAATTGTGGGACTCTT
Organism: Dermacentor andersoni; assembly: GCF_023375885.2. NCBI lineage: Eukaryota > Metazoa > Arthropoda > Arachnida > Ixodida > Ixodidae > Dermacentor > Dermacentor andersoni. The sequence continues at coordinate 35,983,944 of NC_092815.1, forward strand.
TGTGCTTTTGTGGAATATTGTGCAACATTTCGTCTGCAACCTGGCTAACATGCTCTTTACAGAGCAGTGGAGAAGGATGTCTTGGCAGAAAAAAAGGCAAGCAAAGCACTTCAGACTAAAATAATGCTTCGTAAGGAAGCCCTGAGATATCATCATCGTCATCATCATCATCAGCCTATTTTATGTCCACTGCAGGACGAAGGCCTCTCCCTGCGCATACGGCAGTGTCTGCCGTATGCGCTCCAATCTATTTTTATTCTGTAAATTTCCTTCTCATGATCAGGGCCCTCCGTGAGTAATTGACCTAGGTAAACATACTCCTTCACAGACTCTATAGAGGCTGACCGGCGATCCTGAACTCTTGTTCCCTTGCCTGGCTATTGATCATTATCTTTGTTTTCTGCATATTAACCTTCAACCTCACTCTTACACTCTCTCCGTCAAGGTCCTCAATCATTTGTTGTAACTCATCTCCATTGTTGCTGAACAGGACAATGTCATCTGCAAACCGAAGGTTGCTGAGATATTTGCCGTTGATCCTCACTGCTTGGAGTTGATCCTCACTGCCTGCCAACCTTCCCAGTCTATAACTTCTTCCAAGCATGTAGTGAATAGCATTGGAGAGATAGTGTCTCCTTGTCTGACCCCTTTCTTTATAGCTGTCTTCTTACTTTTCTTGTGGAGAAATAAGGCAGCTGTGGAATCCCTAGATATTTTCCAAGATATTTACATAAGCGTCCTGCACTCCTTGATTACATAATGCCTCTATGACTGCTTGTATCCCTACTGAATCAAATGCCTTTTCGTAATCTATTGAATTCCAATGACGGAGTCGAGTGGCCGACGGACTCCGCGAGCGAGCACTTGACTCTGGCGTAGAGCAACGCCTCCAAATTCGTGAGTGGAACACAACCTGCGCCGCCGGAGCAAGGCGGAAGCGGAACTTCTATCGCCGAGTTACCCAGGATGCCTTGCGTGTTGTCATTTCATTCCGCTGTTTGCTCACAGCACCGCCACACCGGTCACTTGTCTCTTCAGCGCCGTTCACCTGTTGTTTTTTTAAAGGTGCGGAATGGATATCTCGCCAGGCGTGCAGCAGCTTTTGCTTCCTCGCGAGTCGTGACCGGTAGCGCCTCCCAGCAGACAAACGTGGTAAAGGAAATACGTGATGCAGAGTTCCGGTCCACTCCGCCGATTTTGGTGGAGCATCTTTTTCTGCTCTACGGAGTGACTCCCACTCTGAATCCACTCCGACTCTCTCATTGGAACACCTTACTCCCCCCCTCACTCTGTCATTGGAACAAACTTGCTCCGAAACGAGCAGAAAAACTTGCTCCGACTCCGCCATTGGAATTCAACATATGAAAGCCATATAGTGAGGCTGATAGTACTCTGTGGATTTCTCAGAGACCTGATTGATGACACGGATGTGATCCATTGTAGAGTATCGCTTCCTGAAGCCCACCTGTTCCCTTGGTTGACTAAAGTCCAGTGTTGGCCTTATTCTATTGGACATTATTTTGGTAAATATTTTATATAATACTGGGAGTAAGCTAATAGGCCTATAATATTTCAGTTCTTTAGTGTCTCCCTTTTTGTGGATTAGTATAATGTTTGCATTCTTCCGGTTTTCTGGAACCCTTGCAGTTGATAGACATTTCGTATGGAGAGCCGCCTGTTTTTCAAGCATTATGTCTCCTCCATCTTTGATTAAATCCACTGTTATTCCATCTTCTCCTGCCTCTTTTCCTCGTTTCATGTCTTGCAAGGCTCTTCTAACTTCATTGCTAGTTTTGGAAGGAGCCCCTGTAACCTCTTCATTGCTACATTGAATGGAGGCATAGTGGCTGCTCTGGGTACTTTACAGTCCAGTATAGAATTCTTCTGCTGCTTTTACTATATCTTCGAGATTGCTGATGATATTACCCTGCTTATCTTTCAGTGCATATATCTTGGTTTGTCCTATGTAAAGTTTCCTTCTCATTGATTTCACGCTGCGTCCGTTGTTTACTGCTTCAGTCTTTCTCACGTTATAATTTCGGATATCCCTTATTTTCTCTTTCTTGATCAGTTTTGACAGTTCCGCGAATTCTATTTTATCAATCTCTTAAGTTGGATTTGATTCTTTGCCGTTTCTTTATGAGGTCTTCTGTTACTTGGGAGAGCTTACCTACTGGTTGCCTTGGTGCCTTACCTCCCACACCAGTTGCTGCTTCTGAAGCCAGCCTAGTTACGGTTTCATTCATTACCTCTATGTCATCTTCATCTCTCTGTTCTAAGGCTGCGTATGTACTTGCAAGTACCAGCCTGAATTGATCTGCTTTTACCCTTACTGCATTCAAGTTGGCCTGTTTCTTCTTGACCAATTTTACTTTTTCTCTCTTCATAATTGAGGTGAATCCTGGACCTTACTAATCTATGATCACTGCAGTTTGCCCTACCCAGCATTTCTACATCCTGCACTGTGCTGGGATTGGCAAGAAGTATGAAATCTATTTCATTTCTTGTTTCACCATTAGGTCTTCTCCAGGTCCACTTTCTCTTGCTACTCTTCTTAAAGAAGGTGTTCATTATTTGCAGCTTATTCCTTACCACCAATTCTACCAGCATCTCTCTTCTAGTGTTCCTAGAATCGTCATCGTAGTTACCAATTGCTTGTTCACCAGCATGCTTTTCCCATAACAAGCAGTCTGCACACACCCAACATTCTTAAGCAGATGCCCCATTTCATTCCTTTCATCACTTTCTGCACTTCCATGAAAAAAAAAGCGACAACCAAACTTGCCTCGGCTTTTATTATTTGTAGGCTTCATAATGGTTTTGGTCAACAACAACAACATAAAGGGCGCCTTTTGATTCTTCTTGTCTGCACTCGTGGGCACGCAACACATCACGAGCGGAAGCGATAGTGGCCACGTTTACACTGATACGTTCGAAGTGTACCCTATTCATATGCCGACGCTTGTAACGCAGCTAAGATATTCGCTCACCCTTAGCGGAAACATGCTGTATTAGGATAGCAGTGAAGACAAATGCAGCAGTTTCTGCAGCATGCCCGCCATGCGTCTCTATGTCACTGGTACCTAAGTGCGCCAATCTCTGTTTCTGACCCCCCAAAGCGGACATGGCTGCGTTATTGTCGCAAACTTACCGATATTAACAATAATATTCATTACGGATGTGGAAGAAACTGTTTCAATGCGCGTAATGTACTCATGAGACGAAAAATAATCGCGTTCGGCTTGCTCCGCCGGCCGCCATTTTTATTTTGGTGTCCCGCACTGACAGCGACAGCCGCCTGCTTGTCATCCTGCAGCAAATGCGGGATGAAAAAGAATATGTTTCTTTTCGTGGGAAATTTAGCCCATGTAATGATTGCACCTCTGAGTTTGCGTAAATTTTTTTGACAGAAAAGTGCGATCATTATGCGAGTAAATACGGTATGTTGGCACAGCAAGGGAGCAAGATGGGCAGGATGAATCAGTACTCTGGTGAGTCTCAGTCTGTGACTCTCAGCAGTGCTTTCACTTTTGCTTTATATGTAATGTCTATTGTGATGCTTCAGCTGGAACGTAGCTGCTCGGTGTTGGAACAAGCACTTGACAACTGTGGCACTCATAATAAAATACTGGTCAGAAGTGCATCTGCCTGCAGATTTATTTTGTCACATCTGCATTTACCTCTGGGTTTGTTGTGCTTCTTGAAATCCTTGAAAGGCCATCAATATCACAAAGGAACTTCTTAGACTTTGAAGAATCGTTAATTGTTTCTATACCACAACCATTGGGCATCGTTAATCCACTAATGATGGTTTCAAATGTTATTTTCGAGACCTTCTGCACCACTGAAGGACATGCTGCAGCATAAACTATACTTTCGTTTCTTATGGAGTTAGTTTTTATTCCCTCTTGGTGCCGATTTTTTTACAGACTCCAAAGACGGCCGCATGCTCGTCGTAGCTGAAAGCAAAAACAGCTGCTTCCAGAAGCAGCGTGCGTGCTTTGAAACATAGATTTCATGATTCTACTGTGTCTGCAGCTGATTTTATTGATGGCTCGAGTAGCATCGAATTAGAGGATGCTGCCATTTTACTCGACTCATTCTGAGAGCGATGACTACATAAGTCCACCAAGAACATTAAGATGTGCCTTAAGTTCGTGCTCCTCCGCCAACTGAAGCCATTCAGCACCAGCCAGCTAACATGGAGACATACTGAAACTGCAAGAAATATTATGACAGCAAAATGCAGCAGAACACAAGAGCTTATTGCAACGCTTGCAACATTTCCCTATGTTTAACATGGCTCGTCCAACTGTGGGGCTTCCAGTTAAACTTTTGTAGTGCAGGTAGTTTTCAAGGAAATATGGCCGTGTAAAAGTAGAGTCTATTGTGATCCTTTAATCAAAACATATTCTGGCTGTCTCCTTGTGTAAACGACTCATATTGATGAGTCATGATAATTGCCTTTGTTTCGTAAGGGATACTCTTGTGGGTGGTTGCCACTTCTTGGCATGGCTTGGGATCTTCATTTTATCTTTGTGCCCTCCAAAAGTACTGAGATCCCTTACTATTATTAGTTGTTTTGCATGCAGGATTATGTAAGCATAGTAAGGGAATGGTGATCTGGAACTGCAAATTTTGATATCTGTGAGGTTTACTGTTCTTTAAACTAAACTATTTCAAAATGTATTGCAGGTCGAGGAGCTGCTAAGGCACCAAATGAAGTGTTTGTTGGAAATTTGAAGGCAGGCATCACGGAAGTAAGGTTCAGTCTTCGACATTTTATTGTCCCTACTCCTGTAACAGTTGCAGCCAATGTGATGAAGATCAATACACACACAAAAAAAAGAAAATCAGAAGGATGGTTTGCTGGGTGGGCGTGTTGGTGTGCCATTTTGGAGGCGATTAGTGCTAAAATAAGGCTTAATACAAAGGTAAGGAAGACAAACACAGTACTGTGCTTGTCTTCCTTACCTTTGTATCAAGTCTTATTTTCCTGCTGCTCCCCTTAAATTTGAAGTTTCATTGCATTGTCACGCAACAATAAGAATTGCCTACCCATTTCTTAGCCAATTGTATGTCGAAAGTATGTATGTATCATGTTCACATCGTGACAACGAGCAAAACGAGAACAAGGCGAAAGTGGGCAATGTTTCGACAAGTGGACGACTTGTCTTTTTCAAGGCGACATATGCTGTCCTCGCCACAGTAAAATAAAATAAAGTATGAAAAAGGCAGGTCCACTTGTCGAAATGTTGGCTCCTGCTTTAACCTTGTTCTCGTTTTGCTCATCGTCTTGAATTTACATCTCCTACCTTCCCCCTGTTTTCCCTGGATTTTCACATCATGTTATCCTAATGAACTTTCGTCTTGTTCCTTTGTGATGTTTGAAAGCTGCACATTTATTAAAGTTTCAATAGCAAGGAAGAATTGAGTGTTTCAGCGGCACCGTCATTGTGCTAGTATTGTTGCTACACAATGAATCTGTGCTCATATTCTTTTGGATGGAAACACATTATATGGATGCGTTTGTGTATGCTAAATGTGTTCCTTTTTTTTTTATTGAAGTACAGTGCTTGCACGAAATAACACTGGGGCTGACTAAGGTTTCAAGTCATTATGGTAGCATAACTATGTGTCACGTATGTCAAGGAAAGCCAGAGGCTAGAAACGTAAATAAAATGGGGGTGAACATTTGTTCAATTGCTGCGTAAAAGTGTGTTCATTCTATTTATGACCTGTCCTTACTGCTTCTCACTAGCCATAAGCAGTATGATTTAATGAAAGAAAGGTTGCATGCTTGCCAACCTTGCCTTGCTACTGCTGTTGCACCAGTTTATTCTAACTTGCAATATAATATTGTGTGAAACATAGGATTGGCTTTCTTCTACTACATGGATATCGGTGTTTCAACTTGCTGCATTGAAGTTATTTCATGCGTTTGTTAAGTGATCCTGAATAAAGTGCACACTATAATTCTAATCTAGGAATTGCAGGGTAAAAAATGTGCTGTATTCATACAAATAGGGTACTTCTAATGTAACGCTGAGACTGTCATTCTTTGTTAGAAGGATAATGCGAGTTATGACTTGTCAGTGTGGCCTTACTCAAGTGTGTTATCTTTCACTTGCACTGTCTCTTTAGGAAGAAATAAGGAGCATTTTTGCAAACTATGGGGTGGTCAACATTTCCCTGAAAGCGAAGGGCCCAAAGCCGTAAGTGTTCTTTAAATTGTTGCTGTTATGCCAGACTGTAGCTGTAGATAGGATAGAGAAGGTGTTCAGAAAAGATTTCATAGCTCTGTGGCACAGTGCATGCGCTATGGTTGAAGTTAAGAGAAGCATATTGCGTCAGAAGGCTAAGGCAGAACTTGCAAAACTACCATAAACTTTCTGAATTGATGAGGATGGGGACGTAACTCTTCACTCTGGCTGGGCATTGCTACCGTTGGTTGACTGGGCTCACAACCATAACTTTTTACTGCTGTACTGCCTTTTGCAGCAGCAAACAATGCTAGAAAAAAGCAGCTTGGTGCACCCAGTTAGCAAGCTGACTGTGACTTACCTGTCCTGCACTGACTGTATTGAAATGTAGACTTTCCTGGTGTATTGGCTTGAATTTCATGTTCCCGTGGCATTTATGCCATGGAAATATGACTAGCTAAGTGCAGCATGGATGTTTGCCTGCTTGTTGTGTTTCAAAACGATATTGCCTGCTACTGCCATACAGAACCGCTGATGTTTTCTAGCGTGCAGACTTTTTTGCGTCCGCTGCTGTATAGTACTAATGTTGCTTGATTGAGCACTGTCGAGGTTTGTTGTTGTCCTGCCCAATATACTGTGCCTCTCGCCCCACATTCTAGGTAGAGAGAGAGTCACCCTCATAAATGGCAGTACTGTAGCGATCCAGCAGGTGTAGAAGTGAATATAGGAGGCTATGGCACCACTCACCTGTAAGAAGTGGTGATTGAGTGAGCCAGCAGTAGCTCTCGTGTTCGACTGGTGGCAGTTTGTCGGAAGCAGCTTGCTGGGCTGAAAAGCCAACAGCCAGTACAGTTGACTTCCGTTAATTCAGGGGTGGGAATCCTGTGCCAAATGCACCATTTTGATACGAACACAAGTTCCTGTGCCATATTGCGTCAAAAGCAGAAAAATAACTGAAATTGTGCCACACTACGCCAAAACAGCTTTGGCCCTGGCAGGCATCAGTAAAAGATAGCCGGCGCAGTGCCGGGCATTGTTTGTTTGGTCTCGGAGGCCTTGCATATTCTGGCCGCCGTGAGTGCGAACAGCCGCGACTAGTTAGGCCCCCTGAATAAAAGTAGCGACATTCTTTTAACTTGCTACTCAAGCCAACGAATAAAGCGGGAGACACATGGTACAACTTTGTATGCAATCTGACGTAAGACCGTTCGCATCAGCAGCCGCACTCAACAAGTCCTCAACAGGATCCGCTGCATGCGGTGTTGAATCGCATGTAGTGCATGTGACCAACTTGCTGGAATTGTAGCACGACTGCTGCGTCGTTCGGTCAACCGCAGCCAGTGACAGTGCTGGTAGCGTGAACGTCATGTCCACGTGGTAGACCCGGCGGGGCAGGGCCGGCAAGCGAGCGCCTCGCCGCTCTGATCGTGCCTGTGTTATTTTTTTCCTCTCCCTGGTCAAAACGCTGGCCTCTTTCAATAACAGCAAAGCTGTTATTGCGACTAAAACAGCCTGAAAACCTTATATGCCAGTTTTCATGGTTTTATGAAAAAGCTAATAAGTAGGCAAATTTTAGAATTTCTTGGTGTCAGTTAGGGTTACATAATAATTGCGAAGCCCTCGTGTTTGGTCCATATAGAACCTTGCATGAAATGTTTTAAAATCTTTCTTCTGTGGGCTTATTATAAATAGCACAGTATTCATATTTTGTTGAAATGGGGGACTTCCTATGAGTGACATGTGGCAAAAGTTTGGAATGTCTAGACCAATTATGTGCTTTAGAAATAATTTCTGAATACTTGTCTTCTCACAATTCTTGAGTTTTATGCAGGGCATCTAGTTGCTGTTTCTCGGGCTCCTTTTTGAAATATGCGAAGCACAGGGCTTATATTTTGTTGATGTAGAAATCATGTCATGTGTAACAAATTATAAATGTTTCATCTCTGTAGCCTAACTTATCCAAGTGTTACAGAGTGTCATACTGCTACAGTTCACTATATTTACCAAAGTACTAAGACACAAGCACCAACTTCAATTTTGCTGAAAATAGTTGAAATGGTAAGAGCAGTGTGTGCAGAAATTGAATGCGCACTCAATTTTTAGCAAGAAAAACATGGCATGTCTCTGATTCTGCAAATAAGAAAATGCGAAAACTAGTAGACTTTACCTTTACTGAATGGAAATTTATTTACTTAATATTTGTTGTCATCACTCTCAGACAGCACTTTATTGGTGTCTGTATAGAACCACATATCCTCCGTACAGTCCATAGAGTGTTCGATGTGCTGCATTTATTAAACGACTCCACCACAATCACAAACAGGATGGTGGCTCACGCCTAGAGTTACTGGCTCACTAGTTTGTCCTGCGATGCATGGGATTCTCTGGAACACCACCAACACAGTACACAACTTGTTGCCACTAGCTTAACAATGCTCAAGCATTGCTAGCATTGCTGTCAATATTCGTACAGCCCGAGTTGGCAAGAGTGCAGCACCGCACATTGCCACCTGCAAAGGGTTGGCAGCTATTAAACCATTATCAGGTGATTACGGTTCATCAACAATTTGTTTACAGCTGCATGCTGCCATTCTGCGACAGTTGTGCTTGCAGTTTCGGTGTGCCAAGGGTGTTCGCAGGTGATCAAGGTGATCGCAACTGAGTGCCGTTTTGAAAAAGCTATACTGCGGTGCAGTTTGCCCTTAAAATCGTGTTTCTAAAGGAAATTTGCAGCTACGCGCGGGAAAATTTCGGGAATAAAAATGACACTGAAAATCTCATTTTCGTACAAAGTGCTGCTGGAATTGTCACTCCTGGCGCCAGCTGCACTGCTGTTAATGTCAAAGGGTTTTTAAGAGAGGGTTCATATTTAATGAAACATAATGGAACCTTGGTTATGCGTGCCTCAATATTGCGACGTCCCTGGTTTTATGACTGGTATGTTGCAACCTGGCACATAAAGCAACTATGTGGTGAACATAGAAATGGAACACTTATTTCTTGCTCCATGCGGTTATTTATAGAAGGTCCGTGACGTACACGTCGTGTGTCTAGAGTCCCACAGTCACAGCTAGGTTGGAGCTCGCTGTCTTTTTATCATTGGTTTCTCTTCCCCATCTTTGTGTCATTCAATCGTCGCCTGCCTTTGTCCCTTTGTTGGTATCTCATTGCACTTTCTCTCTCTCTCTCTGCATTTTTCGTGTTGACGGCCTGACCACACTCCTCCATGTTTTCTTTCACAGATAGTTTCACTTTCACGTGACTTGGTGTTGGCCAACAGCATTTTTGACGCTGTGCCAAGCTAGCACTGCCAGCCATAATATACTTCGACCTGTCCAGTGCCGAGTGTCTCAAGTGATCACCTGAGATTATCGCCCTATTGCATATGAGAAGCGCGAAAGCATGTGCAAAGATTGAACCAATTACAGTCGCCGACTGTTTATTCGGACCTCACGGGGACTGCGTCCGAATAACAGGTGTCCGAAAAAGCAGATTAGGAAAAAAAAATGAAATCCTTTATTTCCACGCACTTATTCGGGCTCTGCAGTAGGCTTGAAGAAATCGTGAGTGCGCCGTTGCACGCTGTTCCGTTTACGCGCAATCAGATAAACCTGAATCTCGGAGAGGGTCGAACGGTCACTATAGGCGGCTGAAAGCACAGTCACTGCTTGTGCACATTCCGCATGCGACAGCAGCGTAGCACATGGTGCGTCATCTTCCGACTCGGAGTCATCGTCCGGCGGTGCAGCATAGAGAATGGGTGCAGCAGAAACCTGACGAATGATCTCGCCATCGTCGAGTTCTGCGCATGTCAGTACAGCAGTGTCAGCACCTGTGAAACTCTCAAATGAGACGGTGTCCGGAATCGCAATGCAACCACTGCGCAGGTCTCGGCAGAACTTTTTCCGCGTCAGTAGGGAGCACATCGGAAGGCGACAAATCTTAGGCCCCCCGGCACCCGCACTGTCAGCGCCATTAGACACTTGACGCGATGTTTCCGTACGCCGCGTTGGAACACCGAAACCTCGACACAGCACACAAAGCAAACACTATCGTGCCGACACCAGTCGCACAAACGAAAAACGCGGCCTGCTCGCATCGTCGTGCGCGAAAGAAACAAATCAGCTGCTGGATTGTCTTGACATGGCTTACTAAGCTGAAACCGGAACTGCTGTACGGCCATTCTATCGAACCAAGCAGAAACGATGATGATGAGCGGGGATTTCCAGTAGCGCCGCTTCGTGGGGCAGCAAGGAGGCTCCGTTCAAAACAAAAATGGCGTTCAGCAGGTCGAACTATGCGCCGGTCAGAGTCGGTGCATGATGCCCTCGATCGAGTTGACTCAAGGAGTGTCCGAAAAATCAGACGAGAGGCTGCAAGGTGTCCGAACTTTCGGCAGTTGTTATACATTATGGTCTATGGGGAGAACGGCGGTGCCGCGAAGCTGACCGAATAATCGGGCATGTCCGAATTTTTGGAGTCCGGAAAATCGGTCGGCGACTGTACATACTGGAATACTCACTGTGGTGGCGTGGTGGCTTTGGCATTACGCTTCTAAGCCCGAGGTCATGGGATCAAATCCCGACCATGGCAGCTGCATTTCAATGGGAGCAAAATGCAAAAAACGCCTGTGTACTGTGCATGTGGTGCACGTTAAGAACCCCTGGTTGTCTAAATTAATCTGGAGTCTTCCACTGCTGCGTGCCTCATAATCATACCATGGTTTCGGCACGTCGAAGTCCAGAATTTAATTTTTTAGCCATCGGAAGGTCATATCATATATACACATGTATGTGATACAGTGTATACAGATCATATCAGATACACATGCTCACACATGCAGTTCGGAGCTTTCTGTCTACACGCGAGCATGCAAGACTTCTCTCACATCTGTTGTTGAGTTCCTGGTTTCGCATGGGTCATCGTATGAGACAGGATGTGTGAGGAGGCATTGCTTAATACTGACACAGCGGGCTGCCACCTTGAGTGAGGAAAACACTACAGTTGCTGCTGTTCTTGTTCCTTTGTTCGTGGATGTTAACATATGGAGGTTCGTATCTGTGGGTGACAGCGTAGGTGACCTACTTGCAGACATTACTGCGCTTGAAATAAAGCTTGTGCTGCATGGCCGGCTTTTTTAATTTTGTATGTGAGAAGATATTTTAACATGCTAGAGGGTGAGGATTGCGATACACAGTATGCTAAATCCGTCCAATAAAACATGATTGGCACCCTCAGTGCATTATTCTTTTTGCATTTACTTTTTGGGTGGTTTTGGCTTCCGAGAAAGTCATGTAATCAGGGTTCCACTGTACTAATATATTCACCACATTTTGCAGAACTATTGCGTTCATTATAAACAGTTTCAACTGTAGTTCATTGTAAGTTAGCTTTTTAGGTTTAAAATCTTCCTGTGGCAGGCCGAAAATGGGTCTTTCCGATGGGAGGTGGTGCGTGTTCCATGCATTCACCGCCGCCATGACTTACGCTGACGCTGTTAGGGTCGCCACTGCAGTTACCATTGGGGTTGGGTGCATGCATGATGACTAGCCAAGTTTTAACAATCTGGTGAAGGTGAATTTTAGGATCAAAGTAATAAATTTTTGTTCATTGGTGGAAGGCACTACATCGGCGAAACGGGCTGCTGCATTAATGTTCTGCTCGGAGAGCATCACATCTCACTTGAAAGTGGGTCTCTTGTTCTCACCTTAAATTACACTGCCATGAATGCAGATGTCAACTAATCTTTATCGGACGTCTTTAAGTGCGGTGACTGACTAACACTTGATAGCACGCACTAACACGGAAGCTTTCCTAATCCAGAGAAACGGTGACACGTGCATTATCTGATCGTCCCTGGCTCTGCTCAAGAGTGAAGTGAATCTGCTTAATATGTCTGTTGATTCACCCCACTGCTTTGGTACATGCATTATGTTACTCTTCTGTTTTCCTTTTCCACTCTTGTGTGTACTAAATTTTAGTTTGTAGTCAGCGCTTGTCCTGTCCATTCTTTGCCTAGCGTCCTTGTTTTTTTGTGCTGTGCAGCTCTGACATGTTGTAACATGTAATAACCGAAGTGCACCAGTCATTGTGCACTTTCAAAAGTTTAACACCCCTCGTTTCTTCTGTTTGCTGAATTTATGGCATGTAGCAAACTGAATTTGACATCGTTTCATGCTGAGTTTTGCATGCCCAAGCAGCCCGGGCAGACGACAGCAAAAATCCACCAGTGGCATGACTTGTTTACGGTCACGTGTCTCAGTCGACAAATGGAATTGCACATCGGGACAAGTTTTTCATGGTCTCTTTCTTCATAGCTAATCAATGTACAGAGTAGCGGTGGCACAAAAAATAAACAAGAAAAGTGGCTCTTTCAAACAAGACCAACATGGCTGCGATTGGAAACTTAGAACGGCCACTGAGCATCACGGAAAAATTTCCTTTTCTTGCGTGTTCATCAGTAAAAATGCAGCTCGCTGATTCAATTCAATTTAACTTTATTGATAAGTAAATTAGTGCAAAAACAGTTGTATAGAGAAAGGGGTCAAAGTAAAAACTGCTGGCCGGACCCCTTACGATGAATTGTAAATAGAGAAGTAGAGTTAAACTAACAATGCAAAGGTGAAAAATTAATAAGCAGATGAAAGATGAAATAAGTACACTGACATCATGCATAAACATTAATAAAAACAAGCTACAAAAATAAAATAGTACAAAAATACAAAAGAAAACCGACAAAAAATAAAAAAATTAATACCTTGGTATAACATGTCTTCACGATAAATTTAAATAAGTATGTGCAGACAATCAAACGCTATGTCAAGTTATATAGTGCAGTCATTTTTTTATTCAAATAGGTAGTCCTTTAATTAAGATTTAAAGATGGAAAGGGAGTTACATTGTTTTAAGTCGGTAGGCAGGGAGTTCCATAGTGATATAACAGAAAAAAAAATAGGTTGTTTTCCATGGTTAGTGTGTACCTTAGGCAAAAGAAGATTCCCTTAACAGAAAAATGGGTGCAGTTAGTGTTACCCAATATGTGATAAAATTATATTGAGGTAGAGATAGCAATGAAAGACTGAAAAATAATAGATCAAGATTATAGTAATAAGATAGGGATAAAGGTAATATTCCATTGTTAACCCTTTCGCTGTCGGACGTTTCTGGCCGTGACGCACCCCCAGTGTCGGCTTGGTTTCAGGGAACGGGCATAACAGGGAATGAACATAGCAATTTATTTTTGATTATGATTGGTATACAAATAACATAGTCAATGCAATATGCACATTTCAGTGTTCTGCAGCTGTTGTTAGTGAACATCATCATCATCATCAGCCTGACTATAAAATCCGTTCAACATCCGCACCCTCTTCCTCTCATGCGACTTTGTCCGAGTCCGAATCCGAGCTCGGCTCGTATTCTGAATAGGAATTCAGCCACTGCTCCCATGAGCAGACGAAGGTCCCGCGCGCCGAGCCATCCGAAAGTAACTGCGCGCAGGGTGGATGCGCTTTCAGTCGCCCGCGCAACAGAGAGAAATGGGACGTTGCATGATCAAGAAGACAGAGGGAGATGGAAAAAGGCTAAACAAAGTTCGAAGGGCTTTACGTTTACTGCTGCAAGTCGGAAGCGAGGGTGCAGCGAGAGAGCGAAAGTAGCAATCGAGTCACCCTTTTTGGAGAGGCAACGGCACGTGCGCCTGAACTTGACGCGCCGTAGCAGGCACACCAACAGAAGAAAAATAAAAACCTTCAAACCAGCAGAGATTACAGAACAACCCTTGAACCCATAATCACACGCGCGCGACGCATTATCCAGCGAACGCGGAGCCACCGCGCCACTCAGCAAAGAGAAAGTGGGGAGTGGCAGTCGCACCGTACTCTTCAATACATGGACTAACACAGGTCGGGGCGAATATACGAACTTGTAGAAAGAGTCAACAGATGGCGTGGCCAATCCAGGAGCGCCTGCTTTGCGCTCAGGCACGAAATTTTGAACGCACGATAGAGAACGTACCGGTACGTCAGTGACACCGTGGGGGGGAAGCGCGATGACGTACCGGTACGTCCGTGACAGCGAAAGGGTTAAAGAACGGGAGTGAGTGTGATTGTCGAGGGGCAAAAGAAATAATGCGAATAGCCTGTTTTTGAAGGGTTAAGAGAGGTGAAGGATGGATATTATGAGTACTGCCTCAGGATTCAATACAATAATTGATATGACTGTGAATAAATGCGTAATATAAAGTGACAAGTGTTGTGATATCAAAAAAAGCTCGACCGCGAATGAGTGCCTGAAGTCCTAATACGATTTTCCTAATCGACAAAATATGGTCGTGGAATTTTAGCTTGGAGTCAATAACAACACGTAAAAAGTGAGTGCTACTGTTAGTTTTGATTTCTTGAGCTTGAATGTATAGAGAACGAGGAATTGAAGTTTTTTCTGAGGAGACTTAAAAAGCATAAAGTATGTTTTCTCTACGCAAATTTTTAGCTTGTTTATAGTTGACCAATTCTGAAGAGAGTTTAAATCTGTTTGAAGGTTCAAGGTTGGTACGGGAAGAAAAAATTGTGGTATCATCTGCATATAATGTGCACTGTGAAGAAGCTGAACACTGGGGTACATTATATAAAATGCCAATACAATCAAAATATTGGGCCAAGGTGTACGAAAATTTTTGAGAATGCATCAGACACTGTAGATTTCAAGAATAATGTTTTCAAAAAAAGTGATTTTCCCACAATTTTGTAGTCTGTAAGACCCACGTTCCCCCTTCAATGAGTTACTGAGATCACAGTACTAGTAAATGAGCTCAGAGATTGAGATGTTGTTAAGTCGCCCAATTTTCTTTTTTTTACCCAGCATATGCTTCGTGGAACTAGAAAGTGCAGTGTGTGTTGAGCGTGCTGTTCAAGACCTGGATGGTGCCTCCGTGGGAAATCAGCAAAACTTGGCTGTTCGCAAGGCAGATGCCCCCAAGCCAAAACAGAAGCCACAGAAAGCAGGTATAGTCTTTTTAAATACACAGCTTCTGTGAAAGGTTTCTGTTTATTATGAAAATCGGCGCTCAGCTTTTTGATGGCCTAAAGAAGATATGTGTTGATGATGACTTGATTGGCGTAGTCAGTGCAGTGACGAGAAGAAGGCTGAAAAAAAATTAAAAAAAGCATTTCTGATGTCTGTTACAGAGGCACCTGCTGCCAAGGACCCCTTCAGCAATGCGAACAAGCTCTTTGTGGCTAACCTCCCGAAAAACATCACTAGGGTATGAAGTTCTTTTGCAGATGCTATACACGGCGGTTTCCTAAGAATTGATTGCAAGATCCACACAGAAAACTGCAGTACACCTGCCCTCCTCCATGCCTTTGTGCCCCGAAACAAATTGCCACTCGAAGCCCACATTGAAAGAAACTTGCCTCTGCTGTGACTTCACACAAATGAGTGAACATAATTGGCTGACACATCTATACAAATTCTCTTAAGCTCAGGTTGACGTGTTTGTTTTTCCTGTAAATGAAATCTTTCTCTTTATTTGAGTTGGACCACAGTGTAGTACTTGCTGCTGCATTCTTTTGTTGTTACCAATTGCAGTTTGTACACATTCAGCATAGTAGGTTATGGCACGAGAAGGTCAGTGCTATGCTGTTTGTTTGGTTGCAGTTACAGCCAAAACGATTAAGAAATTAATCCTGTCACTATGATATGCTTAGTTGAGGCTGTGGTGGGACTGGCGGTGGTGCTGACTTACCTGTGCACGGTGGTCCTGACTTTTTCTGCAGGATGACCTAAGGAATATTTTTGACAAGTATGGAGTGGAAGAGACCTTTCTCATCACTTCAAAAGGATCTCCGTAAGTTGAACATTTTGGCTGCTTTGTGAAATCTTGATGGGGGGAAAGCACAAGAAATGCATACTAAGAGTAGACAGAGCGCGAAGTGTCAGGCAGTGTTTCTGGTTGTTGAAGAGTCACTCAAGCAGATATTGTAGAGTTGTACAAGAAAGCCCAAGCATCACTCATTATGTCCTTTAGCACACATAGAAAGTATCAGCCATTGTTGTCTTTTGGTTTCCCATATTACAAAAAGCCAGCTACAGTGAAATCCGGAAACTTTGAAGTCTCCTAATTTGAATTGATGGATACTTCGAACAGCTCTGTTGGTCTTGGCATAGTCCGATGTATTTGATGGAGAAAAATAAATTTGGACTATAAAAACCATAAACAGTTGTTTAGAACAAAATTTCTCTCCCATGCACCGCTTTTCGTACAAACACGAGCCAGAGATGAAAGTTCGATGCTTTGCTAGCTACCGTAATGTTGCATGCTCTAAAATGACAAGGAAAGACGCACAGGAAGCCAAGATTGAACAGGAGCAAGCAGAGCAGCATGGGCCGTCTTTTTCTATAGCGATTAAAAGGAGCAGAAAGGAGCCCCCAGTGAGTGCTTGATTATGTTACCATACGCGCTTGATCACATTACTAGATGCACACCTACACCCCTCTCTTAGCGTGCACTCAGTCATGTCACTTCCAACATTGGAGTAAGGCGTGCGTCAAGCCACCATCCCTCACAGTTCACACTCGCATGTTTTTCCTCGCACTGGCAGCAAACAGTGCGCAAGGTGCGATCTTTTGCCACTTGGACTTTATATGGAACCAGCACATGTCACGTGATGATGAAGAAAAGATAACCAGGAGTGGCGCGGCACAGAGAAACCTCAGTGCACAGACGCTTACACGAAACGCAAGTGCAAGTTGGCTGGCAAACATGCACGTGTATGGTACAGGGACAGTATTCTCGGGCGATCACCTTTGGATATACAGTGAAACCTCGTTAAACCTTAGTTGGCTGGAGCTCGGAAAAAGTATGTACTAAACGGTAGTAGTGCTTAACCGAAATAACATGAGATCACCGACCTACCTGTCAAAAACGGACTCGGAGAGGGTGCGATGAAAGGGGAAAAGGACGTGCAGTATTTATTCTCTTCGTGCGACAAAAGTGTTATTTTCGTTTGATGCCGCGGCAACCTAGCAGCAACGACTGCGGCCTCAAACTTACTGAAGCTGCGAGCCAGCTTTTCAGCAAGCCCCCTCTTCTTGGCATACACTCGCATGGCAGATTCCACGTTGGCGTTGCATATTGTCCGTGCACGAGCGCGGTAGCGCTGCAGATGTCGCGGGGTGCCTTTTTCATTGCGGGGTGCTGTTCACGTCGTGACGATTGCATTCATGAGGTTGACGTAACGTGCAGCTTCTGCCACTGTTGGGCATGAATCGCCCATGCTGTTGCTTTCCGTGTCGTCCTCATCACTTTCGCTAGGCGACACTTCGGCAACAACAGAGGCAACGATGGCGAATAGTCGAACCTCGTAGCTGACCTCTCTTCGCGGTCGCAGCAGGGATGCTGAGGAACTGCTGCTTCGCATTCCAAATGCCACACACCGCATTCAACAGTAGATCCCTGTCGCGTGCCAGCGCTGACTTCGTGTCAGTTTCGGTAGCATTAACTATGTCTAATTTTTTTTGTATGCTGAGCACCCGGTGTCTTTTTCATCCGAGCTTCAGCATGACACGAGTCCTTGTTTGCACGACACCACACTGTGCTCTGGCACGGCGCCATGTGCACAGTGTCGAAAGGATGGTGATGTTGATGTGGTTTCACGTGCACTGTAGGTTTCACATGCACTGTAGTGTCGCTTTCGTGAGGTGGGGCCCTGGGTGGGAAGTATGTGGCCAACATCGCTCTTGGCATTGTGTACAGATAGCAACCTTGATTCAATGCCAGAAACGCTGTCGGCTCTATACGCTTATACAAGTGTGATGTCGAGTAGCATGAAATCTCACCAAAATGAAATCTCCGAAAAACGATCAACCAAGAATGATTGCCCCAGAAAACGTCCTGACACTGTGAGTGCTTAGTAGGTGAAAGGTTGTGCACAGATTGCTTCGGGAAAAGCCAGACGAGTCGTCTGCGTAGCCACCATGGGTGCCACTGTGTTCCCTGTCAAAGTTTCGAAATGCTCCTTTGGTATCACCACCCTGGCCTTTGCGCTGTCACACGATTGTGCGAGAGAGGTGGAATTTTTTCAGCACTTCTGAAAACAAAAAAGAAAAACCTCATAGTGCATATTTTGGTCAACATTTGCTACAGCATTGCATTGATTTATTTGTTGGTAGTGACGGTGCATATCAGGAGACAAATTTGTACATGGAGGTTGGGATGTACTACTGTCTAGTACGTATAGTTGTGCCGTATTCCCACCAGATACGTGTTAATGAAATTTCACTGTATTGAATCATGTCATGGGGAGTTAGAGGTTGATGCACTCAGTGCACACTTTTAGTATGTTGTTAGAAGAAGAAACCTTGCACATGTACTCATAAATATCTCTCCCTCCTATTAGGTATGGCTTTGTCACCCTGTCATCAGAGGCTGCCTTCAACACAGCCCTACATGAGATGCAAGGCTTCGTTTTTCAAGATCACAAACTGTATATTGGCCTGCCTTCAAGGAGGGATGGCAACCAACAAGCTAACCCTGCTCCCAAGACCAACGTAGTTTCTGCCAAGGACCCTGTTACTGGTAGTAATAGTATGTGATGTTTCCTGCCCAAATCATCTATTTATTTTATTTATTTTCATAGTCTCAGGACTTGAGGGTACAGTGCAGTCCACTTATAACGGTACCACATATAACGATATATCGGTTATAACGATGGGTCGACATGAGAGTGTCATTTTATGCATTAGGTCTATGGGGAAAAAAACCATTTATAACGATAGGTTATTCACCGCATATCGGATATAACGATCAAAATTTTGCAGTCTGGATGTCGTTTTCCGTGCCAAATAATCGTAACGTTTGCGTTGCTTAGTTCCCTGAAACGAACGATGTCGAGACGAGGCGATGTTTACCTCCGTAAGTTCGTATTTGCCGCCATTACCGCGCAGTGCGCCTCGCCCCGCCCGCGCACGAGTAGGCGCAGCCAACGTTGGCGCAGTGCGCCACAAGATGGCGCTAGCTGCTTCATGCGCGTCGGCCACAGTCGCTCCGAAAGAGAGAGAAAGAAAAAAAGAAGCGACAAGCAAAGCGGCGCGGTGGCGCCCGTCCCGCGTCTCTCGCGATAGCAGGCTGACGCCACTGAAGCAGCGTGCAACCAACGGTTCAACCCAGTTCGAAGATGGCGCCGACAAAGCGCAAAGCTGTGTCGCTTGACACGAAGATGGATATTTTGCAGGACTCTCGATGCGGCTTCAAGGTGAGCGCCCTCGTGAAGAAGTATGAGCTCGTCCAGTTAACGACATCAACCATCTTGAAAACCGGGAGCACCGCGATTGTGAAGGCAGGAGCTATCAGCGGCCATTCCGATCAGCGGAAAAGGGGTTAGAGACCCTTTGTACGCCGATGTTGAAGAGGCGCTTTACCAGTGGTTCATCACCAATGGCTTAAAGAAGGCGGGCTTTGTGCGTAAGGGCGAACTTCCCCAACCCGCTGAGACCGACCCGGTGGAAGTCGCTGACATAACCGAGCTCTGGGAGTTCGTTCCTACTGGTGACACAGGTGGTGTGTCGAAGGAGGAGTTTTTGACTGCAGACAGTGCTGCCTCGTTCTGCGATGAGGTCACCGACGAGGCGATCGCCGAAGATGTGCTGTCTCGACAGACGCAAAGTTGTGCGACGGTGGCGATGGCATCTGCGACAGTGACAATGAGATCGACAGTGGCTCCTTGACCCCGACCACGATGTCCACGCAAAGTGCACTGTCGTCGATCGACTCCTTAATTGATTTTATGCATGCTAAAGGATTGCCGCCAGTGTTCGCGCAGCAGCTGGAATCCATGCACACCGCGGTTGTGAAGCTGAAGCTGCCGCAAAAGCAAGTGCAGATTTCGGACTATTTCGGCGCGCCTAATCCTTGACACGGTCATTGGCGCTAGAAATAAAGTTTCTTTTTCACGGCCTACTGTATACATCATCTATTCTTTAGAGCAAGTTGCAAATTCGAGTTCAGAGCTGCAAAGGTAAACAGCGCAAACGCGTCTAAAAATTTTTTTTTTTTTGATAACTGCAGTCCAGATATAGCTATCATCGGTTATAACGATCATATTTTTCGTCTTTATCGATATCGTTATAAGTGGACTGCACTGTATTACAGAGAGGAGTGTTCTAACAATAAATTGTTAATCACAGCTTTAAAGGCAGCACGGTCTTCGATTGCAGCAATGGAGGTGGGAAGGTGGTTCCATTCACTGCTTGTTTGTGGCAAAAAATCATGGCAAGTGTTAGTGCGACATAAAGGAATCTTAACCTTGAGCTTATGATTGATCCGTCATCTTACTCGATTTAATAGTAGGGTATTTCCACAAGAGATCAAATATGCATATCTGCTTAATACCGTATTTACTCGCATAATGATCGCACTCGCGTAATGATCGCACCCCCGAATTTTGTCGTCAAAATTAGATTTTTTTTATTTCCCGTGTAATGACCGCACCCCGAACTTGCCTCAGCGATATGTCGTGTGCCAAGTCTAGCTAATAATGATCGTGCTTACCATCTATCGAATGCTACGCGAACGACTCTTCAAGACAAGCCATGCGGTCTGCACGCACCAAACATTCTTAAGTAGATGCCTCATTTCATTACTTTCATCACTTTCCGCATTTCCATGACAAAAAGAGGTACAACCAAACTTGCCTTTATTATGTGTAGGCTTTATAATGGTTGTGGTCAACAAAAGCAAAAAAGGCGCCTTTCGATTCTTTGCATCTGCACTCGTTGGCACGCAACAAATTGCGCGGGGCAATGATAGTAGCCACGTTTACACTGATACGTTAAAAGTGTACCCTATTCATACGCCGACGCTTGTAACACAGCTAAGATATTCGTCCACCCTTAGCGGAAACATGCCGTATTAGGATAGTAGTGAAGACAAATGCCGCAGTTCCCGCAGCACACCGGCTATGTGTTTCTATGTCACTGGCAGCTAAGCGCGCCCATCTGTTTTTGTCCCCTCAAAGCGGACATGGCTACGTTATTCCCGCAAGCTTGCCGATATTAACGATATTCATTACTGATACGGAAGGAACTGTTTTAATGCACGTAATGTACTCACGAGAAGAAAAACAAAGTCGCGTTCGGTGCGTTTGGCTTGCTCTGCCGGCCGCCATTTTTGTTTTGGTGTCCCGCACCCGCATCCCGCAGCAAACGCAGGACGAAAAAGAATTTGTTTTTCTTTTCGCGGGAAATTTAACCCACGTAATGATCGCACCCCTGAATTTGCGTCAATTTTTCTGACAAAAAAGTGCGATCATTATGCGAGTAATTACGGTATTTTTGTTTTGTCTGGTTTTTTTATGTCTTGGAATATTCAAACTGCACTGAGCCGAAAATTTTATTTTCGAGAGGTGTTTTCAGCAAGCCAAAAAAACATTTGAAGCTGGCGGCGCCGAGCGTCTTCCCGTTGCTTACCACAATATTTTCCAATTTCAAGGCTGAATTAAAAGCAAACAAAATGTTGTGGCGAAAAACTTTTCCACTCATTTTAATATGCTTTGCAGTAAATTAGTGCCATGCATTTTTTTTTACGCTGTTCACAAATGAAAAAAGAATGTACAAAAATTGAAACATGGCTCAAATCAGAAAAATTTTGTAACTTTGATGCAACTGGGCATGTTTTTTTCTTTCATACAGAGGCTTGAAAAAAGTGTCAAACATACAATGTTGTCTTTGCAACATTTATGCAAAATATCATGGTCCTATGTGAAACACAAGAAAATAAATAAATAGTTCAATAAACAAGCTTTCAAAAAAAATATTTCAAAAATAAAAGTAACTCCGTTTCCAAATTCCAAAAGAATTTTAGATGGAAATCCGTTTGTCTGGCAAAACGTGGGCACGATAATATGTTTCGTCATTTGCTTTATTCACAGAATATGGGCCAAAGTGGCCCATGTTGAGCGTGCTGGCTTCAGTACTTTTGCTGGTTGTCTATCAGATTGCATTGTATGCAAATCTAGTTGTCATTTCTTTGCTGCTTCAGAACTTTGCTCTGGCAGCTTGTTTTCAACAGAACTATATTGTCAGATTTTATTTATCTCTAGTTGTACGGCGGTGGGCAGCTGCCATCCTCTGAAGTGCTAACATGCACTGAGTTTGCAGCCTCCAACTTCTGTGGGCATTGCACTTACGGTTCCATTATTCGCTTGTCAACAGTATATGAGACACCACGAGTATTTTGCGGCTGACTTTGCCAAAACCTGCCTGGCGGACACAGTAAATCGCCTGTGAGTGGCACCAAGGCAGGCTAATCCGGAAGCGACGGAGCGTTTCGATAATCCGCAGGTGCGCCATTGAGGAGGTGCTGCTTTATTGCCTGCTCCCCATCCCCCATGTGCAATAGATACTGGAACCTTTTGCACCACCGGGTGCGACTCGCACCGTGCCTTTCTAAAAACTTATCCGAGTCACTTTCCAAGCTGTTTATTCATTTCCTGTTATCACATGTTTTCTGCGTCGCTCACAGAACCATATCACAACCATATCTGCCTTATCTACAACCCCCATGCACAAGTTGTACTTGGAGACTCACAGGGGAATCTTTCTGCTCTCACCCGTCTTCCTGTCCACCTTCGTGGACTCTACCCTGGCGCCCTTATGCTTTGTTGTGAGCATGAGCACTTCATGCTTGTCTTTCCAGCGGACAAAGAGAAGCTTATCATTGCACATCTTGCTTGCTTCCCCTTCTTCCAGTCTTTTCTCGTCGTGTGGGATACCCTTCCTGTTCTTCCGGACTGTACCGTAAGCATTGGTCTTTCTTTCATGAAGATAGGCTAACACGGCGGGACTGGTGTACAGATTGTCAACCCAGAGAATGTGCCCCTTGCCCAGGTACCTGTCCAATAAACTGAGGACAACTCACGCTCTATATCCCATCTCAGAGTCGTTGATCTCAGTTGAGGATCCGGTGTAAATTACAATGTCCAGCACTAAGCATGTCTTCACATCACAGAGCATGAATGATTTCAGGCCGAACCTGCTTCGTTTGGATGGGATATATTGTTTGAATGACAGTCGTCCTTTGAAAAGCAGCAGGCTTTCATCTATGCAAATATCCTGGTATGGTGATAGTGCCCCTTGAAAGGTCTTGTGAAACGTCAAGAGAACCGAGCGCACCTTGTGCAGCCTGTCACCATGCATCTGTTGTTCATTATAGGAGAAATTATGAAACCTCAAAATGAAGAGGAAGCGGTTGCGACTCATCAACTTCGAGAATGCAAGTGTACTAAAGAGGGGATCCGTTGACCAATACTGGGCAATGTTACCTTTTCTTGCATGAGCCGTGAGAATTACGACTGCAAGAAATACATAAAACTCATGCGGAGTAACATCTTTTCTCTGGTGTATATGGGATCTGGCCGACGGTGTCAGTGCGGCATGTACTTGGCGCTGGAAGATGTTCGTTTGTTCCACAATTGCTTCCACTATGTCCGGCGTAAACAAACTTTCAAAAATCTTGAGCTCATTTGACGCCACTGTAATGTCATTGCAGATTCCTGAATACGATGGATCAAAAGCATACTCGTGAGGCTTGAACTCTTCCCTCTCCCAGCAGAAATTGCGCTTGTCGGATTTCTTCCTACGCGGATTTCATGGTGGAAGGGGCTCTTCATCACTGTCATCATTTGACAAGTCACTTAGGTGGGCTGGTTCCTCGTCACTGTCGTCGGAGTCCGAATTCATGAGCAGTTCTTGAATTTCTTCATCCGTCAAAGCACGGATGCATGAGGCACGCTGCCTCACCATGGCTGCTCTGCCAAGACGAAAACAAAGAGAAGCGCTGTAGAAACGTGCACTCCATCTGTTGAAAATTCACCCTACAAGTTCTATAACATTTATGTGGCCTCTTCATACATGGCGTGACATGGTTGCATCGTTTCTTTTTACACGAGTATTATCGGGTGCTGCAGGGAGTGAGTTAAAAAGCGAAAACGAGTATACTCTGGAGAGGCCGGGGTTGTGCATGTATGATCGCCCGAGTTATCTCAGGAGTGGCAGTGAAAGGGTTTAGCACCAAGCTTCCCTGCACAACCTGAGGTCTGGAAGTGCCGCTTCCATTCAGTCAGCATGTGAAATGGTCTCCCAGCTTAGTGGCAACATCAAGAATGTGGCTGTGCTTCAAGCGCCTGCTGCAGCCATCGAGGAGCATCATCAGCAGAAGTCTGTGGAGTGGAAGTCGGTGCCATGGTGTGCTGGGAATTCAGTCATGGCATTTGTGGATGTGTGCCCATGATCAATAAAGTGGACATGCGGGGTCCACTGCGAGAACTGCCACTAGCCAGCTGATGGTGATTAAGCCATTTTAAGTACTAACTACAAAGGACACGCAATAAATTTGTTCGAGCACCACAAGTAGTGTCGAGTTTGCTCCCTCTTGTGTCCCAGAAAACAAAGCAGAAAACACATTCTCTGTTCTTGCCACAATAAAAAACCGAGGTAAACCTTCCTTCATTTGTGGCAACCATTGCCTTTTCTTTTTTGAAAAGAGTAAATATTAACAAAGCAGAACGAGTCATTGCTGCACTAAAGCCAGCACGCTTACATGGGCCACTTTGACCCGTTATATTTTGCGAATAAAGTAAATTAGAAAACTTATTGTCGCACCCATGTTTTACCATGCATAAGCGGGCTTCCATAAAAATTTTTTTTTAATCGTAGTTTATCTTATCTTTTGAAAAATCTTGTTTAATTATATTTTTGTTATATTTCATGTAGGAATATAATATTTTGCATAAATGCTGCAAGGAGGATGTTCTATGTATGACAGTTTTTATGTTTCTATGTGAAATAGAAAATGCACCAAGATGCATCATAGTTATAAACTATTTCTGATTTCGGCCATGTTTGTATTTTTACGTTTTTTTTTAATTTTGGGACAGCATAAAAAAATGCATGGAACTAACTTACTGTGAAGCATATTAAAATGAGCAAAAAAAGTTTTTCGACACATATGTTTTTAGTTAGCATTAATTTGGCTGTGAAATCAGAAAATGTTGCAGTAAGCAATAGGACTACACTTGTGCTGCCGCCTTCAATTATTTTTTTGCTTGTTGGGAACGCCTTTCGGGAATAAAATTTTTGGCTCCGTGCAGTTTGAATATTTCTACACGACATAAAAAAAAGCAGGTCAAACAAAAATATTAAGCAGACATGCATGTTTGATGTCTCGTGGAATCGCCCAGTAGATGAGTTCCAAAACCTACAAGGTAGCTTTCTTACGCTGAAGTTTCATTCATTATAGCAGGACAGATTGTCATCATTGCTGTTGTTACTAGATAGCTGCAACACAGCGTCTTGCGTGTTTGACTTTGCAAACGCTCGTGTTGTGCAGCAGAAACGGCTTGGGACAGTGTTGTTCAAGTGCAAATGAGGGGATCCAAAGCATGTGAAAGTCATTGAGCTCCCAAATATGCACTGGGAGGCACTAGCACATTGAACTGAACATTTACGAGGACGGGCTGTGTTGCCATTGTAAATGAGATTTCAAGTGCAGGAAAACGGCCATGTGCATTTGCAACGGGTCAATAATAATAATAATAATAATAATAATAATAATAATAATAATGCAGTATACTTCCATTAATTCAATTTGAGTTTGGTTCTCGTATGTTTCTATATGCCAAAATGTTCGTCATTACGATCCTGGAGCTTGCCCTCGCCACATAATTACCCTCGCCCTGGCCTCAACGGTTACTCTAACGGCAGCAGCATGTCTTGGAACTGCCTAGGGGACAGCATGCATCGAAGACATCATATATCCTGCCAAAAATGCTCTCATTCGGCTTGCCTTTGGCAGAGTTCAAAGCTAGAAGCTCACAATTAATGACTACCACATCTGCGATTCTAATACACACCTTTTTTTCAGTTGCTCCTAAACTTGCCTGTGCATTGCAGTTGGATAGAAAACTGAAACTGCATTTGCTGTGTTAGCAACAGCCTAATGTCAGAACCAGTTTTGTTGTCCTCGAAAGATGATAGCAGAATAAGTTTTCGTGTAGGTTGGCGGCAACAACTTTCTGCTTTCACCCAATAATTACGAAAGCTTATTCAAAAGCTTATTTAACATTCTAAGCTAGTGGAAACAGAGGCACGTGACATGTTTTGAACACTCAAAAGGTTTGTATGAGTTGCAGGAAGAACTGGTGAAATGGTTAGTCCAGGCATGGGTCATCCTGTTTGCTACTGTGGCTGAGTGACTCGAGAACTGTGGAATATCAAATTCACTGGACCAGAAGGATGGTGACATGTTGTGGGCCGTAGACACCGATTAAAGCGGTCCAAGATTGACTATAATAAATTTTTATTGTGTAAACTTTGCGGCTTCCATAATATATCTTGCTGAAATCAAAGGCATGCTACATTAATTTTTTTTTAATTAGAAAACGTAAAGGATTTATGTGCACATTATTTTTTACTATAAACCTATAAATAGTGAGCGCACATTATTAGTATAGGGTAAATACCGCCAAATGAAGCAGTGGCGTGTCTGAACAGTTTTTCCTGCTTTTTTTTTTGTATTTGGCCCTCTGGATAAATTGATCAATTCCATCGTTCCTGAGTAGGTTGAATCTAGAAATTCGACTATAATGATGCTAATGTTTATGACATAAAAGCTATGCAGAAATAAGTGGAGGAAGCAGCATCTCGGTTCATAGCTGATAACACTAGTATTGGGTCCATCCAAAGAGTTTTGAATCCCTTTATGGGCACCTGCCATGGTGGTGCTCAGTGTCTGTGGCATTTGCCAATCGGCACAAGGTTCCGGGTTTAGCTCCCGATTGCGGTAGCCATATTTAAGTGTGAGCGTAATGCAAAAATGTTTGTACACTGAGATATTGGTGCATGTTAACACCAGCAAATAAAAATTAATTCATAGCTCTCTACAGGGCAAGGTATGGCTTTGGCACGTAAAAAGAACATGGAAAATGAACTAAAAATATCCCAGATTGAATTCCACAGACCCTCTAGGCTCTGCAGTTGACGTTTCTGGACTATGCAACTATTCAAATCAAATTGCTACCTCAACCCTGTTTGATTTATTTTTGCTTGCGCCTCAACTGAGAGAATTGTGCTGCTGAGCTCGAGGTCGCACCTCGAATCCAGCAGCTTCGTTGAGCGGGGCATTTTGGATGGGTAGCTTTGATGTGCTCACTCACTGGGAATTGTTACGCACAAGATGCTGACACGCAGACAGCTGGTAGGGCCTAAGTGACCTGAGGCATAAATTTTTCTATTCTGTGCATTGGAAATATAAATGAAATTGAGCTGGTGGTAACACAGGAATACGATGCCTAGAGTGCCGCCAGAGTGATATATGATACACCCTTCGCTCCGCATGCAACAGTGAATGGTGGTGCATTTGGGTTATCACCTATTAACCCTTTCAGGGTCAATGACATAAATATACGGCGTCGCAAACAATTTCAAAATGGTCAATGCCATATATTTACGGCGCCATCTGTACTTTTAAAAAGCGCGCCAATTTCCTCACTTGTTCTTTCTTGGCATGTGTTGCCACTATGCGGTGAATACAGGGATTTTTTTTCTTGCGCATCCCTCTCTCGGTTTTTGTTGCATGGTTTCTTTTAGAGCTAGTTTGTTTGCTCCAACATGTCTGTATATACTACTGCTCGCGCAATGGCCTGAGCATGGGCGGGCGGCGGTTAGTTTGGGTTTTGTTCCACGGCGGTTTCGGCTTCTTGCGCTCGCAAAACTGATGGCTATCTCATTACTAATCGCTCAAAGAGCGACCACCTGTTACTCGCTCATTTATTGCTCACAGGGGTGCGCATACGAAGGATGCCACTGTGCATGCTTTCCTTTCTGAGGGGGGGGGGGGGGGGGACTTGCAAAAACTAATTGTTTCTGGTTGGCGATAAGATGAAGATTAGTGGAAGTTTATCACAGGTTTTGTTTTTTTGACTGGCACACAACCACACAGTTTTCTTGAGTGCACTCCTCTACGCAGTTCATTTATGCCATGGACATAAATATTAGTGTAAGAGCAGGAACATTTGAGACTTCCGAAATATTCTCGTGTGCGCATTTTCTAAGCCTCGAACTATGTGTATAACAATGCATCACATTTTTCATTCTTATAAGTTTATTTCCTGTTTTTATTGTTGTTATTCATGAATAAACAGTACATATATACCAATGCAAAATATTTTTTCTCCCTTTACGGTCATCCTAGAAAAATTACGGTAAATTTTTTTCGAAATAGGTCTCTCTGAAGAAGTTAAATCTGTAATAAAAGAAATCGACCCTAAAAGGGTTTTGCATGCAGTATACTTCCAATGAGACCACGGCCCACATGCTGTGAAACAAATGAGTGACGATGCTCATCACGATAGGGTTGGTGGCGATAGCTGTGAATGGGATGTGCAAGAACCCGGGAGGAGATTTACTGGTACTGCAATAAGAAACTTGGTGTGCAATACTGTTCTCACGCGAGATGGGTGGTTGAGTATCGTGGGAAAGCTGGTGCGGCGGGCCGCTACTATTCTCGATTGTGCATGCCTCCTGCCTTATCTTGTTTACAAGGGATCTAGCGACCGGCAAGACGTATCATATGATTGATCACAGTTTAGCAGTCTAGTGAACATTGGGACTGAAAGATGGCATTTTCCAGGAATGTATGACTTGGTAAAAAATAAGCATAGCTGTATTGGGTCATTGTGTTCTCGATTATTAACGTTGGTGCGGGGAAATCGTATGTAACGGAATCGTATCAACGAGGTTCTACTCTGAAGCTTTTGAAAACTATGCATGCATTTCAGTCACCTAGGCGAGAATATTTGTGCCACTGCGATGTGTGGTACTGGTTCCCTGGTTTGTCCTTTTGTCTGAATACGAGGCACAAAGTTTTGCATATTACTTCTAGGAGCCTCTCTCACAGAGCCTTGCTCAGAGAAGAAACGTGAAATGGCGGCAGCTGTCAAATTTACCATTTGCCTTTGGGTTTTCACTGTTTAGTGCTGTATTGGTGCACAGTACTGATCTTCTTTGAATGTTTGAATATATATTCTGTTGTGTATTCTGTTGTAGCCCTAGCCCCTTTTGTTCAACATGCATCACTATGCAGATCCTGGCCATTCATCTGAGCCATCTCCAGTGGTACTTTGTGTTGCAAACTTTCCCCCTGAAACAAAAATGGCAAGTATGCTTGGATCACATTCTTTAGAATCTAGCAGCATGGACTGACAGTTCAATTTGTGTTTTTTTATTCATCCTGGTGACTGCTTATATAATGTTCTGGACCTGCTGTATTCTGCTTAGGCTTTCATAATAATGTACTCATCACCTCAAATTCAGTGCAGTCCATTTATAAAGATACCACACATAACAATATATTGGTTATAACAATGAGTTGACTTCAGAGTGTCAATTTATGCATTAGGGCTATGAGAAAAAAAAACATATAACGATATGTTATTCACCGCATATCAGATATACTGATTGAAATTCTGCCGTTTGGGCGGTATTTTCCATGCACAATAATAGTGAAATTTGCTTTGCTAAGTTCTCCTTAACCTAGACGGGGCGAAAAGTTTGCCTACGTGAGTTCGTATCTGCTACCAATACCATGCAGCGCATCCTGTCAGCATGCCGATTCAGAGCATTGCAAGTTGGCGCGGCGTGCCACAAGGTGGCACCAGCTACTTCGCATACGTGTTGCCGGTCCAGAGAAAAAAAAGAGTGAGAAGCGAATCACATCTCCGCTCCCTTTCTACAATCTCCCTCTCTTCCTCAGGGAGTGTGGAAATGTGCCGCAGAAGCAGAAGTTGGTGCGCCGACAAAGTGCAAAGTTGTGTCGCTTGGGACGAAGCTGCAAATTTTGCAAGACTTGTGCAGTTGATGATATTGACGGTTCTGAAAACCGCAAGCGCTACAATCATGAAGGCTACAGAGCCTGTGACCGTGCTGATTAATGGAAACGGCGGGCTTTGTTTGCTAGGGCGAAACCCCCATGCATGAAAACAACACGGTGGCAGTCGCTGACATTGCCGAACTGTGGGAGCACGTCACTACTGGTGATAAAGTAGGTAATGCTTCGATAGAGGAGTTTTTCAGTGCAAATAGAGCTGCCTCGTTCTGCGAAGAATATCCGACGGGGCAATCGTTGTCATGACAGACGGCAGCGTTGTGTGACGGAGGCGGCGAGGTTGACAGTGGCCCGTCTTTGAAACTGACCCCAATGTTTACGCAAAGTGTGCTGACGTCGATAGAGTCACTCATTGATTTCTTGCACGCTGTTAGGATCGGCCTGCAGCTATTTCAGCCCGCTGCAGGTGCGTTGGTCGATCTGGGGTGGTGACGCCCTTCAGAGAACGAGCGAGGACGACAACGCTAACTGACCATGCGCTGCGTTTGGAGGATCGGTGACGACAGCAGGGCTGGCCACGTTTGGCGCCCCGTGCATTGTTAATTAATTTGCCGGGTCGTCATGTCTCTCTGCAGCAGGGGGAGCCTCCCTGGCAAAAGGGTGCTTTGCGGTACGGGGGCCCCAGGATTCGTCACAGTCTGCCGACACACGTGGCGACTACAGGAAAAAGGCAGCTCTGGAATTTAGAGGCGCCGGCTGGGGTCGGGCGTGACCATCTGACTATGTGAACGCAAGACAATGGATACCACGGCGACTGAGCTGCAAAGGTCGTCGGCCCTCGGAGAGAGCACTGAAACCTGTGCGGCATGTGTGTGTGTAAAACCACAACCCCCTTCTCACAAAGGCGACCACGAGGACTTTCTACGATGACGTCGAACAATGATGTCAAACGATGACGTCGAACAGAGTGTTTATAAGCAGCGATTGTCGGCTGCTAGTGTGTGCTCGTTGTCGTGCTGGAAATGTACTCGTGAGCTGTGTGCTCGTTTGCTGTATGCTTTGTCTTGCGGGCACTATTTGGGAGTCACGCTAGATTGTGTAAATGTATCCCAAGTTCAAATGTAAATAATGTAAATAAACCCTGTTCGCCTAGTCCTGTTGCCCCAAGTTCCTCCGATCGTCCTACAAGCCCGACTCCAAATCTTACAAATGGTGGCAGCGGCGAGATCGTCTCCAACTCCTACAACGCTAAATTATAGCCGCCACTGTACGCACAGCCGCTGGACGTGATGAAAACTGCAGTTGTGAACCTGAAACTTCCGCGAAAGCAAGTGCCAGTTTCTGACTATTTCAGCCCGCTAACACCTCACATGCTGTTTAGAGGTATAAATAAACATCTTATTCTTCACAGCCTTCTTTCTACAACATCAATTCTTTATCGTAAGTGGCAAATTTGGTTTCGGAGCTACGAAGGTATGTGTGGCAGCTTTTTTTTTTCTTTTTTTACGGCAGTCCAGATATAGCGATGTTTGGTTATAACGATCAGATTTTTCGTTCTTCTTGATATTGTTATAAGTGGACTGCACTGTAGAAGGATTCTGTAGCCTTTCTCTTTTTTTTTTTTGTTTGTGTTAGAGGCTACAGTGAGTATTGATGAGTTGTGCTTTTACATTCAGGAATTTCCACTTTGTGTAAGTGCAGTAATGCTTGGCTGTAGCGTTTTACTTGCAGAAATGCTGTACACATTCTTGCCAAACCCCATACAGAGGCAAAATTTCCGTATTTTAAATGTTTTTTACATTGTTCAAAAGCACCGTACTGTTACAGCTTCGCCATTGGTCTCGTTGGTGGTGCGCGTCTTCTGCTACCATGCCGCCGCGCAATGTTCATCTGTATGTGCAATGTATAGTTTCAGAAGCTTAAATATGATATCGCCCTTGACTTGCACGTCTGACAATTGCCTTGCATTGTTCGTGAGTACGTACGGAGCATAGTTTCGGCAGCGGACTCCACAACTGATAAGTGCCTCCTCACATCTCGGCTCGCCAGGATCGCCAGTGCTTGCGGAACATACCGTATTTGCACGATTGTAAGTTGACTCGAATGTAAGTCGACCCCCTCATATCGCATGACAGAAAAGAAAAAAAAATAAGGAGGGCATACCTGAGGGTGCATTCGATAACGAAAATTGATTGGTAGCTGACATGGTCACTGGACTACTCATCTTCACTAGTGTTGCCATCGTCATCGTTGCTACGGTCCCACAGCGTGTCGTCGTCGCGCAAAATTTCACATTTGGCAAACAACTGCGCCACGACATTTTGTGCAACAGCAGCCCATGCCGAATGCACCCAACCACACGCAGCCGTCAGGGAGGCTTTTTTGACAGGTCCAGTTGGCGTAATTTTGCGGTCTTCTGCCGCCAGTCACTCGTACTCACGGGGGAGCGGGTCCTTAAAAGGCGAAGATCCGGGCTTGTTTCATGACATGTCGCACTTCACTGGCAGGGACCGATCGCGCATTTCAGCGACGTACGCCACAAGCTTAGCCTACAGCTCCGGAAAGCGTCCAGACTTCGGCACGTGGGAAATTCCTCACTTGCCGTCACAGGTGAAAATTTCGCTTCGCTGCAGTCGCCACTCTCGCACCACCCGCTCAGAAACATCGAACTTGCAGCCCGCTGCACAGTGATTTGTTTCTTCGGCGTAAAGGATGGCAGCCCTCTTGAACGCTGCTGTGAAGGAGTGCCGAATGATTAGTGGGCCTGGAGCACTCATGACGACTGAGGAAGCAAAGAAGTAGCACGTAGGCGGCAGTCAAGTGGAACGCATCAAACTATAGAGAAAGCTAAGCGCAGCAGGCAAAGAGAAACCCGCGAGCGGTGTCTGTTCTTCTATGAACTACCGATGCTCCCCGCAAGCCTATCAAAAGCTTTTGATCGGGTATCGCATCCAAAACTAATCCATAAGCTGCAAGGAATTCTGGGACACGGTATTCTTACAAAATGGTTAAAAGCATATTTGTCAGGACGTCAACAATTCGTTCATTTCGAAGGGCAATCCTCAGACTACATTGAAGTTTTATCCGGTGTGCCTCAGGGCACAGTTTTAGCTCCAATTCTCTTCCTTCTTTTTATCAACGACATCGCAAATGGCATTGACGCAACGGTACGCATGTTCGCAGATGACTGCATTATTTATAAACCAATACAGACCAAGGATGATCAGGTTGTTCTGAATGACGCACTTAAAAATATAGCAAAATGGTGTCAAGACTGGCAGATGACGCTAAATGCAGAAAAAACTGTCTGTATGACAGTCACGAGAAAGAAAGCATCACTAACCTTTCCATACGAAATTCAGCAAAGAGAACTACATAGGGTAGAAGAATACAAGCATTTAGGTATAATTATTTCTTCCGATCTAAAATGGAACAAACACGTGTCATACGTGGCAACAAAATCACTCTCAGCGCTTTTTTCCCTCATACGGTCCCTCAGGTACGCTTCACCCAACACCAAACTACTCGCGTACATGTCACTCATTCGCTCCGTTATAGAATACGGCGCCATATGCTGGTTTCCATACACTAAATGTGCCATAGCGAAGTTAGAGAACGTACAAAGAAAAGCAGTCAGATTCATTTATAATAAATACCGTCGTCATGATTCCCCAACTGAACTTCTACGCTTAGCCGGACTCCCAACAATTAGAGATCGTGCTAGATATCTCGGACTAAAATTCCTGTTTATTCTCCAGAGCAATGCCCTAAAAATAGACAAAAAGAAGTTTTTAGTACTCTCTAACGCTAGAATTTCACGAACGAAACACAATAAACAATTATCTGAGTATAGGTTTCACAACGACACCTTCAGATATTCATACTTCCCACAAGCTATCAGAGAATGGAATATGTTACCACAAGAGGTTGTCGATTGTACAACCCTCGATTCTTTTTTGTCTAAGCTGTCTAAGCTGTCTACCCATATCTTTGTTGCTACATGATGAAATGTGGTTTTTACATTATGTTCTATTGTCACCATGAATGTGCATTGTCTATATCGCTGTACGTGTGTATGAATAAGCTTGTTTTTGAACCAAGGCCTCTTGTAAACGATTATCGTTGAACCCTGTGTTAATGATGTATTTTCTCTTTTATGAATGTACCCTTTCCTGCCAAAGCCTTCGTTAAGGCTAGCAGTATGTACCAAATAAATAAATAAATAAATAAAGCGCCGCCGTTCTGAGGGTGCCGCCGCGAATGGAACAGCAGCGCTTCCATCAACTATTAACACCCCCTCGTGAGTGTTGTGTGCACTGTAAAACTCAACAATGTTGAAAAACCCTTCCGAAAAGTGAACACGCGGGATAGCAAAAAAGCTACGGGTAGGGCCATATAGCAAACATAAAATTGTAATTATGTTGTAGCTCCCGTTGGTCTCCCTTTTTTGGCGGTGCCATGTTTAGGTTTTGATTGTAATTCAAATGAAAAAAAAAGGGGGGGTCAACTTACAATCGTCTAAATACAGTGACTTGTGTTGTGATATGCGCCTCTGTACATATCGGCTCGCTGTCAGTGCGTGAGGAGCATAGTTTCGGAAGCTGGTTTGTGTTGTGATACGCTATTCTGGGCAAATTGGCTCAACGCATTCATCAGTACTTGCAGAACTTGGCTGACTTGTGATATACGCCTCTGGACATATCGGCTCGCTGTCAGTGTGTGGGGACCCTTGTCTCGGAAGGCGGTTTGCGTTGTGATAAGGTACTCTGGACATTTCAGCTCGACGCATTCATCAGTGCTTGCCAGGCCTAGTTTGGGAAGTTTACTGGTGACCATGGGTCGGCGGCCACTGAAGTACAAGATGGCTCATGCTTACGACACTCGTAAGCGAAAATCGCCGATGGTGAAAAAGACTGCTTCAAGGTCGTGTGGCAGTACTGTGCAGCATAGCGTAGAAGTCACAGACGCGCAGCCGAGGACTCCACATGCGGGCAGAATGCGTACGCGTGCTGATGATGCCGTTCAGGAGCCGTCGCCGAGCACTTCACACGCGGGCGGAATACCTACTTGTGTCAACGATGTTGAGGAGTCGCTCTCTGGCACTTCTTACGTGGGCGAAACATCTCGTGCGAGCAGCAGTGGCACCGTTGAGCTTGTCGTGCCGCGTTCCACATCGTCGGATGCTTCCAGCGATCGCGGCTCAGATGTGCCCGACTATCGTCTCGGCACTTCGCACGATGTTGCTACGCTGTCTACAAGTACGGGCAGCACGATTCAGGCACGCCTGGAGCCGCGTTTTGTATCGGCCAAAGCATCCCGGGAGGTCGCCGCAAAAGTGCAAGCAAAACTAAGTTCGGTGTCGGCGACCGTGCAGAAAATGGAACTGACAGGTGAAGGCAAGGTGCTTGCCAGTACAGAACAAGCGGAGGAGTTTCTCATCGTTCAAATGACTGCCCTGAACGCGCTTCTTGGCAAATCTAAGTGCCAGCAGTGCTCCCAACCAGGACTTCCAGCTCAGCTGGAAACAAGACATAGATTAGCAGCGCAAATTATACTGACGTGTGCGTTTTGCAGCACTGTCGCGAAGGGGTGCTCATCGCCACGAAAGGAAGGTCGCAAAATTTTTGATGTGAATATGAGAGCTGTACAGGCTGTTAAAAATATTGGCAAAGGGGCGACAGCTTTGACCGATTTCTGGTCAATAATGAATGTCCCCCATAGAGGGTTGCATCATAAAACATTTCAGAAACATCTCGAGGCCGAGTTCAGACCTGCCAGTGAGACAGCTGCTGCCAATATTTTTTCTAATGCTGTGGTGGCAGTGTGCAATGTTTACAGGGAGACGGACCGTGCCTTTAATAGCAACATAATAGTGGTTTATGATGGGACATGGTTAACACGTGGCCATACATCCCACATAGGTGTCGGCACTGTAATAGAATTTTTCACAGGACTGGTGCTCGACTGTGTGGTCCTATCGAACCGATGCCATGGTTGCACGCTTGGCCCCAAAGAAAGGGTTGAAGGCTATGATGATTGGAAAGCATCACACGTCTGCCAAAAAAACACAGATGTGAACTCTGGCAGAATGGAGGTTGAAACAGCATTGACTCTATTCAGGAGGCCCCTTAGCAAACATGGTTTGCGATATACAAACATTGTTTGTAATGGTGACAGTAGAACCTTTGTAGCACTCTGTCAGGACAAGATTTATGGATTTATTCCATTTACAAAGGAGGACTGCATTAATCATGTCAAGAAAAGGGTGGGGACGGCTCTGCGTGCTTTGATCACAAAGGGCAAGAAAGGGCAACCTATTGGAGGGGAAGGTGGCCTCACTCAAGATTTAATAAAGAAACTGACAAATAACTATGGCGTGGCTCTGCGTGACGACAATGTTCAAGATATGCAAAAGGCCGTGATGGCAACATATTACTATATAACATCTACCGATGAAGACCCCCATCATGACCTTTACCCGTAGGGGCCCCAAAGTTGGTGCCAACATCAGGCTGCAGAAGCAGAGAAGAAGCCTCCACCTCTTCACAAGTACTGGCTTGGAAAGCATGTTGCCAATGCATTGCTGCACGTGTACCAACACCTTTCTGAGATGCAGCTCCTCAGCCGTTGCCTAGGGAAAAAAAACCCAAAACGCTGCTGAAAGCCTTCATTCAGTCATATGGTCGCTGCTGCCAAAAGATAAAAATGCATCATTGGTTGCGACAGAGACAGCTGTCCATGAGGCAGTCTGCAAATACAATGCTGGGGCCCGCCGTGCATATTCTGAGTATTGTGCAACACTTGGACTGCAACCGGGACAACATTCTCTTCGCAGAGCAGCAGAAAAGGATGTCTTGCAGAAAAAAAAAAGTCAACCAAGGCCTATCAAACCAAAGGCAGGGCACTCAAGAAGCCACGCACTGAAAAGGATGCAAAAGACTACAACCCCGGTGCCTTTTGATAATATAAAATTAAAGGTACAACTTTGAAAGCCTTTTTCTCAAAATGACTTTTCTTGCTTCCTGCTTTGCTTCTACCACTGATTTCTTCGTGACCACTAGGTCTATTTCAGTTCCATTTTTTTCCCTGTATTCCTGGATGTACGGTCCAGGGCATGATACTCTTACTTTTGCAGTTTGACTTTACGACAATTAACGATTTGGCTACTTGCTCACAGCCTAAATGCCTGTGTTACAGTCACCTCTTAAAAAATCAGAACTAAAAAAGATTGCATTGCAAATAAAAAAATCTAACAATGTTACGAGCTCAACCATTCATCTTAGAATGCACAGTGCTTTGCACAAGTGTTCTATCATATTTTTTAAGTGATTCAGGCTTAGAACAAGGCCAGAAGAAGAAAAATATTACACATAAAAAAGTTCTAAAGATATCTTTATGAAATTTATACAGTAGTATCACAGAAACGTTGCTGATAAGTCTGACACTTTAATAAAAATTCACGAAGAAATACTGTGGTATAATGTTTGTAAACTGGGATAAGGTGTCTCAGAAAGGCTGGCCAATGTTTCGATAGGAGGACCTATCTTCATCAAAGGCAGCCTCGTCATCCTAGGCATGTTAGTTTTAAAGGGTTAGTGCAGTGACGTCACGTGCGGGTGTTGGTTATAAAAGGGAGAGACTTCAAAGGTAATGAGTCGCTTGACGTCTGTGAGCTTCGTTCCCAAGACAAGGGGACAAGAGCGGGAGAGTGGGAAGGCGGGGAGAAAAAAAAAAAGAAAACCGGGCGACACCAAGAGGGAAAAAAATATAAAGAAAGAAGGGTGCATGGGAGGGCGTTGGGGAAGCGAGAGGTTAGGAAGGATTCAGGGGTGTCGTTGTGGCATGTTTTTGTAGCATTAGAAGAGCCGGTCAGGCGGTCAGTGCGCTAGTAACACAAAAGATCCCCTCCCCCCCAAAAAAAAAACACGAGTTGAAAAAGTGACTTGAGTAGCATAGCAGCAATACGCCAAGTAATCTTGAAGTAGTTAAGATGGCGACAAGGAGTCTGCGGTGCAATGTATGGGGTGACTGAAAAGCAGTGGCATGGTCTTTCAAGGGGCATTAGCCTCAGTCGCTCAACGTAGAGGTCATTACGGCGCCATCCAGAAATGGCGATACCCTGGGTTGAGGTCCCGAAAATAGCATATTGACGTCTAGGACTTCGGAATGTGTTGGAGAGGGTGTTTAAAAAAATATATAAAAAATATTTAAAAAAAGGGAAAGAGAGGAGGGGAACCGAAACCGGAAAAACAAATAGGAGGGTGACGTGCGCAGAAGCGGGCGGGTTCAAGTGTACATGGGAAAAGGGGGGTCGTACAGTTCATATAAATGTAAAGACCTGGAAGAGCATAATAAATTGAGTAGTAGGCAGGGAAAAAAATTTTCAGAATGGAAGATTAGGTGAGGTTAAAAATTAAGGTTAGCTGGTGGCATAATGTGTTTTGTGTCTTGGTTGATGATATGAGAAATTCAGATTTACATTACCGCTTTTAAAGATTCTAAGTTGCCTCATGCCACATTAATTCCCGTCGGGTGTAGGCAATTAAACCTGTGTATTAGGTATGATTCCGTATATTTACTTTCGCGTGGTGAACGGAAATTTGTTTGTAGTATATAGAGCCTTGCTTTGTCAAATATATGTTCATTAATGTGGCTGGCTACTGCTTTAGGTAGGCTCTATATACTACAAACAAATTTCCGTTCTTGTTTACGTGTGTTTGTGCGAAACAGACCTGTGCACTAGGCTTGAGGTTGTCTTCCCTAAACTTGCTGCTGTTTTCACATTACTGTTCTTGCTTTGTTCTACAGGCCGACATCGCAGATCTTTTCTCCAGCTGGGACCCCATTGAAGTTGTCATGGGGAAATGCGATTCCTCTGCTCTAGGATCATAGTAAGTGACCATGTGCAGAAATGTTGAGAGACCCCGTAGATAAATGTAATGGGTCAAAAACTAAAGGCAAAGGCACTGGCCCCCAGTGACCAGTGGTTTCTAATGGACCGTACTGAGTTGCGGCGGTGGCTCAGTGGCTGTAGAATTCTGTTGCCGAGTGTGAGCTCAAGGGTTTGATTCCTGGCCTCAGCTGCAGCATTCCAAGGGGGAGCAGAATGCAAACGTGCTCGTGTACTTAAGACATAAGGGCTTGTTAAAAAACCTTAGGTAGTTGAAATTAACTTTGTGGGAGATACGGGTTTCTCCTCCGTACTCTTGGGACAAAGGAACGACAACACAGTAGTGCAAACAGTCACAAGGGCATTTATTGCACCTTTCATAGATCAATGCCTGCTAGCCAAGTTGCTATCCCCAAAACATGCCGATGGGCGCGCGACAAATCTAGAAGTCCGACTTACCGCGACCGCATTGCGAGCGAATATGTTCGCCCCATGCTGGATCCCAACGCCTGGTCGTTCGCGTGTTCGGTCACGCCAGCGGTCGTGCGTTCGAAGGCGGCCACGCGAGGCGGTCTCGCAGAAGCATGGTCGCAGCGCGCGTGGAATGTCCACGCTGTTCGCCGGCCCGCCGGGAAAAGACCAAACGCCTGTCCCTCGGCGCCCGAGTAACCCCGCCGCGACAGTGGCGCCATCTCTCGCACCGCGCTTGTACCACGCCGACCGCCAGGCCACGCGAGCCGTGCGGGGAAAACAGCCTATCAGGGGATGCGTGAGAGTCGCGCATCCCCACAACTTAGAGACTCCCTCCATGGTGTCCCTTAGATGCATTGCTTTGGGATATTATGCCTCTTAATTTGATTTTGAATTGCCTTTACTGAATGTTGCATGTGCTCATGTTACATTAGGTAATTGACTGTTGCAGCTGTTGATGTCTGTAATTGCACTCTTTTGATGACTGTTATATGTGGCTACCTTGCTTATGAGAAACTTGGCCACAGCAGGTCATTAGGGCAGTGTGGATATATGAGTATTCAAGTGAAATGGCGTACATTCATTTTGTTTTGCAGTTCACACGCCTACGTGACGGTGGCTGACAGAGACGCTGCAGAAACCGCTGTGCTGAATCTGAATGACACCTACTTCAATGGCCGAATAATTGTAGTTGTCTCACTGCCTCACAATTGTAAGTGGTTGGTTGTCTTGTGCACTCTCATTTCATATGCAATAGCACTGGAGGCCCACTAAAGGCAAATGATAAGTCTTGCTAGGGTGATAGATTGCAGTCCTGAAATTCTCTTTTCATTTAGGACTTAGGTAGCCAAGAGGTGACTTACGTAGTCGTTGAGAAGATGGCAATCCAAGATGGTTCTTGCTCAGTTTCAGTCACCCTATAAAACAAAGATGTGTGTATTCAATGCCAGTGCTGCATGGAAATCCAGTGTTGCACCAGTGATATGAGACGCCATGCTCTTGGGGCACTATTGCCCTTGGTGAGTTTCTTTGAGAAGGTGCCACGCTGGCAGAGGATAAACACTGGTACACTGACACTTTGTCTGAAGAGCTAGCGTCAGTGAGCTCCTCCATTAGAAAATCAGGTAAAATTAGCCAAACTGCACTTTATGTTCAAATGTAAATCTATTTTCGACTGGTTGACCACTTATATTTGGGACACATACAGGTAAGGAGTCGTCATTAGCTGGTTTTCACGTTTCACCAATGGTGGTGGCAGTACCGTGTTACGTTTACAATGTTTCCTTGCTTACAAAAGCATTGTTATCCACAAAGGTGGTGCTGTAGGTATTTCAGGATACTAACTTATCAATTTAGCTTGACTTAATGCTGGCCTTTAGACTTCACTGTAGAGAGAGTACCCAATTACATCCCAGATTTGATTGGAAGGCTGTTGAATAATTAGGCTTGTATGAATATTAGATATTCTTCCAGAGAGCCGTGCGACAGCTGCAAACATATTTGCGTCTACTCGGCACTAAACCGTAACTTAGGCTGTGTTGCAAAGCAGTGCTGGTTGGGCCTAACAGCCAAGGCAAGTGGGCGGCATATCATCGTCGTAAGTTTGCCATTCATCAATGATCAGGCCTGAGATCTGTGCAAAGGCTAGACAGAGGGCCGCAGAAGTGGCAAGCATGCCTGTCACGTTCGTCTGTGCGCTTACTGAATGGAATGGGTTAAGCTCGCGTGTAGATGGAAAGCACTAAGCTTGAATTTGCTCAACACAGCATAAACTGCTGGCATCACGCATTAAAGGTCGCACTTCGTGGCATCATGACAACGTGCAATGGGCATATGCGAAGCACTCCCACAGCTTCAATCATTATGAAATTTCAAGTAGGCTGAAGCATAACTCCGAGCAAAAGTCTGTAAACGAATTTTCTATGCTGCTCGCATTGTAAGTAATTTTGAAGTTGTATGTTTGCATTAATATGTGTCAATAACAGCTCTTTGAAAGTGAACTAATTACAGAGATGAATATGTTTCCTTCCTTGCAAGAACCAATTTTAAGCCTCTGACTGCCAAGCATTTTTTTTTTTTTAGCAACTGCTACACACCCCCTACTGGATTTTTTTGCTGTGTTGGTTCTGTGGGCATTTCATGCTACATAGAAGATAGTTTTCCGTCACCGTTTTCTCCCATTTCAGTATTTGTGAGCAGGTCATATATTCCTTCGCCTGTTATAATTGGGATGGATGGACATGCCATGCTGTTCATAGCCACGCCTGCTTTTCCAATTTTCTGTCCCAGCCGGTTTATTTTTTTTCTTGTTGGCTCAGCGGACATTTCATGCTACATAGAAATTGGTTCTCTGTCATTGGTTTTTTTCTGATTCACAATGCATCAGGTATTCATAAATCTCCTCGCTTGTCAAAGTGCTGACGAACCTGCCACACCGGCTTGCCATGGCTTCTCTGCCGTGAGAGCGGCAGAGCACTGAAACATTTGCTCTACCTACAGTCAGAAATTGTACTTACAAGGTTTGTGTGTGTTTAGAGTGACCTCTCCATTGAAGGCACAAAAGGTATGCAGTGTTAATGTTTGCACTAGTTGCTTCTGAAGAGGCAGGGAGTGCGCTGTAAACACAAAATGAGTATGCTCGGGAGTGGTAGGGGCTGTGCTAGTGTGGGTGCTCGAGTTGTTTTGGGAATGGCAGTCAAAGGGTTAAAGCGGAGCTGTTGATGCGACTTAATGTGCTTAAGAGCATTATCTGCCTGTTTTCATGGTTTTCTAAAAAGACTAAATCGCTCATGAAGTTTATACAGTGAAACCTTGCTAAACCGTAGTTGGCCGGAGCTCGGAAATAGTATTTGGTAAACGGTAGTACTGCTTAACCAAAATAACAGGAGATCAACCACTTACCTGTCAAGAACGGAACTCAGAGAGAGTGTGATGAAAGGGCAAAAACCTGCAGTATTTATTCACTTCGCACGACAAAAGTCTGTTACTTTCGTTTGATGCTGCAGTGGCCTTGCAGCGACGACAGCGGCCTGAAACTTACTGAAGCTACGAGCCAGCTTTTCGGCCAGCCGCCTCTTCTCAGCAAACACTGGCATGGCAGATTCCTCGTTAACATTGCATATTCTCCGCACACGGGCGTGGTAACGCCGCAGAAGTCACGAGGTACTTTTTTCATTGCGGGGTGATGTTCTCATTGCAACAATTGCATTCATGAGGCTGAAGTAACGCGCAGCTTCTGCCACTGTCGGCCCTTAATCGCCTGTGCTGTCGCTTTTCGTGTCATAACTGTCGTTAGTGACACTTCGGCAACAACAGAGGCAATGATGATGAAAAGTCAAACCTCGTAGCCGATATCTCTTCGCAGGCGCAGCAGAGCTGCCAAGCAACTTCTTTGCATTCGAAGTGCCACATGCCGTAGTCAACGGGAGATCCCTGTCGTGTGACAATGCAGACTTCTTTGGGCCACCTTTGATAGCACAAATAATGTCAATTTTTTTTTTTTTCTATGCTGAGCCCTGGTGCGTACTCCAGGGTAGCGTATCGTACTGTTGCCGAGTTGTAGCGGCGCCTGCCTATCTAAGCTCGACCGACGTTACTTATTGGGTAGCGTGGCGTTGCCGGCGGGCTGTAGGCATCCGGTAGACCATGGCGACCAAGCAAGGGCGAGACAATTTCTAGTGCAAAACTTGCACGGTTTATTCAAAAGTTGGTGAAAGAAAATGAGAAGAGCATGAAGTGTTCAAAAGTACATTTCGGAGCCCCTTAAATAGGCTCTCTACAATCGTGGGAGGGATCTTGCTTCCGTTGACCCGTTCCTCGAACGGGTCACACACACACACACACACACACACACACACACACACACACACACACACACACACACACACACACACACACACACACACACACACACACACACACACACACACACACACACACACACACAC
Organism: Dermacentor andersoni; assembly: GCF_023375885.2. Lineage (NCBI taxonomy): Eukaryota > Metazoa > Arthropoda > Arachnida > Ixodida > Ixodidae > Dermacentor > Dermacentor andersoni. The sequence goes on from NC_092815.1 coordinate 36,027,333, forward strand.
ACACGAGGCCTGTACACTGTGGGGCTTCCGCCAGACCAGCAGACACTCGAAACGGTCATGGTGAATTAGGAAGTCGCGCTTCATTTCGACGAGGCCTGGAGGAAGAAGGTCGGGTGTGATAAAGTTCTTTCTGCACAAGGTGCAGGACGCCAACCATAGCAGGCAAAGTCACGCCTCATTTCGACGAAGCAGGATGAGAGATGGTCGGTTGAAATTCCTTTCTGCACGTGGTGCCAGATGCCAACCCTAACAGCCCCCGGTGTGTTTTATCCGAGCATGACGCGAGTCCTAGCTTGCACAACGCGATAACGCTCTCTGTCACGGCGCTGAAATGATGTTGATGTGCCTTCACGTTCAAACGGACAGGGTGCTTGGAGCCCGTTGTTCTGACCTCTGAGGCTTGTTCTGCTGGGTTGCCCGATGGGGACAACGCACCGGCGTGATTTGCGACGAAAAGTGGAAACACTACATATTAACTGATACGTACACAATAAGCTGGTACGGTTTATGCGGATACAAAACGCATTATGTTCAACGGCTGCTGAGTTAGGGATTTGACTTTAATACTTCTAAAATGAAACTACTGTTTGAGTGGGTATGGTATAACAAGGTCTTACTGTATTTTTTTTTTAGAAGAATGTGGGATATGCAGGCAAATATTGAAGTGGGGAGGTCAATTGTGAGATAAATGAAAATAGATAATCCGTAATTTTTGGCCTGTTTAAGGCGTTATATGAAATGCTTACCAAGTATCCTCGCTGCCCTGGGAAGACCAAAAATGACGACGACTTCATATTTAGGAAAAAATGGGGGCCATGCTATATGTGACGTGTGCCAAAAGCTTAAATTCTGCGGGCAATTATGTGCTTTGAAAATAATTACTGAATACTCATTTTCTTGCAGTTTGCTGCAGTCTTTCCACAAGTCTTAAAGGAGCCCTGAACCACTTTTTATCGAAGTGGAGAAAGACATTTGAAGTGAAGATAGGCTATTTCAGAACCACTTTCACGCAAAAAGTACTTCAATGTGTTCAGCAGAAGCGGAGTTATCAGCAATCAAACACGGCCTCAGCTGTGCTCCCTTTCCTCCTCCAATGCCTTGCACTGCGAAGGCTACGGCGGAGACGTCACCGTGGCGCGCAATTCAAATTTCCGATTTGGTGCCTATGCCGCTATAGAGCCAGCGCCCACCGCTAGAGGCGCAACCGTGCATGAGAGGGCATGCGAACGCCGCTACCGCTGTGGTTGTGTGTGGGGCAGCCTCGGTATTCTAGCTTTCTCAAATTCCTCAACCGTCGCTTTAGTTTCACGTAACTATTTTTAACATTCAATATGCTTAACTTACTGCCTGAGCGCGTCTTCTGCCATGATATGAGCGCCCGGGACGAAAAAAAGAGCCGCTCATAACATGGAGCTTGCGACGGTCTCAGACCAAAAAAAAATTAAATAAAACAAATCTGGGATTTTAAGAGCCACAACCACGATACGATTATGAGGCACGCCATAGTGGGGGACTCGGGATTAATTTTGACCACCTGAGATTCTTTAAAATGCACCTAAATTTAAATAAACTTAAATAAATGTCTGAATGAGATTTAGGTAGGATTAATGCAAGACAAACTTCGCTACTAAATGTCTTTAAATGCACCTAAAGGTCTGCAAAGCGATGCAATTTCTGAATGAGATTTAGGTAGGATTAATGCAAGACAAACTTCGCTACTAAATGTCTTTAAAATGCATCTAAATATAAATAAACGGGTGTTTTGCATTTCGCCCCCGTTGAAATGCGTCCACTGTACACTGCCGGGTGGTCTCGGTCCAGATTTCTACATCATCGCCGTTCGCCTCAACACTTTAATGGGCTCCGCTTTTTAATATTTGCCTGAAATTAAACACCGCGCATTCGCAACAAAGCGCCAGTGGTCCCACTTATCACCAGATGCAAACATATGGGCTGTTGCACCCCCGCTTACCCGTAAGTAAGCGCCAACTCTCCGTTGCGCATAGCGCCAGATTGTTCGCCGAGCACAGCTGTTCACTTTCTGTTAAACTGTGGCAGAGAAGGACTCTGACTGTGGGCAGTATCTTGTAAGATCAAAAGAATGAAGTTGTTATTGCAAAGGGCTGCTACCGTAGAGTACTTAATGACAAAGAAAAGAAAATTGAGCTGCTCCGTGCACTTAAGATTTCTCTGTAATGCGATGCCATTTCTGAATGAGATTTAGGTAGGATTAATGCAAGACAAACTTCGCTACTAAATGTCTTCGGTGCGGCTTTTAGCAACGGATTAAGGCGAATGTGAAGTGTTAGGACCTGCACAGTTGAAACTAGCTGTATTGTAAATAAGCAATTGCCTTAGCAAGCAGTCATTTAGAAGAGTCAGTAAGCGCAACACTTATTCACGCTGCTCGTGGTTTCGGCGCAGAAACGACGAGACTAGGTATTTTGGTTCTTAATGCGCAACTGTTTACAATATGTTAAAAACTCTATAATTCGATTAAGAAAAGAAATAGAATGTGTTGGTGCAAAAACAACATACAAGCACGATCATTTATTTATCATGTAAAATAAGCTGAGCGAAATGCAGACAGCACAGAGGCGTCCGGTCACGAGTGGTCCACCATTCACAATGCAAGAAGTTTGTTGAAAGCATGACACTGATATAATAAGCATAAAGAAATAACATCAAACGTGAGAGATCTGCATTGGGGGGCAGGAAACAAACACCAGCAAACGAATGGCAATAAATACAGAATGCATAATCGATCGTTTCTATAAACAAGAAAGTGTAAAGCATAAGCATTTCATAACACACGGCAAAACAACTCTCAAACGAACACAAGTAGCCATATCACAAATACAGCAATTTTTTTTAAATGGCTTGTTAGAGATGCCACCATTCTACTTCTTCAGCTGTTACTTGCAACACGTGTTCGGCATCGTTGTCCCATCCCGCCACTTCAACTACACAGCCCAGCACTCGAAAAATAGCGCGGCACATGCACAGAATGCACCCGATCACTCAGCTCGCATCGCACTGTGCACGCGTTTCAGTACGCGAACGATGCTCTCTGTGGCACAGTGGCGCCGCGTCGCGGCACCTTTGGGTGGCATATGAACCTCTCCTATAGCGTGACGGCGGAGTTTCGTGACCAGAAAAACATAGAGGGACTCTGCTTAAAGCCACCAAAATCACTCTCATCTGGGCTGCCAGAAAAAGAAAACAAGTTAACCATGTCGTATTTGACAAATGGCTGCCATGATGTCTTCATTGCCTTCAGAATCTTTAGTTCTTGTGCACAGTTTACTACACTGAGGTTCAACAATACTTTGAAAGTGCAGCATTCTCTTGCCACATTGGGATGGTGTTTCATAGTTTATGGTGTCAATTTCACACACTCTAATAATACCCTGAGCTGCCAGTATTAGCTGGAAATAATGCTTGTTCTCAGGGGCGATCATTGTGGAGCTAATTTTGCTATGTGATTTAGCAGGAGAAAGTTTGCAGGTGCAGCCTGGCACCACTATCTTTAAGTGTGTCTCCCATCTTAAGAAATAACATCGTGTATAGTCCATACCCATAGATAATCTGCACACCGCAAAACTTAAACTTTCAAACTTGTATAGTCCAGAATATATGGTATACTTGAAAGCATTATCTATAATTTTACAGTGTTTCCCAGAGTGCCGAGGGAATTCTACATTACATTGAATTTGCATTTGGTGAAAGTAAGGGGCAGATTATGGAGGACGTGTAGATAATGCTCAAAGTGTGTGATTTAATTACGACTTTTGCAATAAGTTACATATCATATAGTACGTGTTTTACTGTACATAGTACTACATATAGCACTATAATTGTTTTTTATGAATGGCACAACACTTATCTTGCTGTCCTGGGGTACCTATAAATGCCATGAAAATCAAATACATAGTGAATATAGGGGCATTAATGTGATCAGTGTTCTTGCGAAGTAAAATGCTTGTAAATTAATTACTACCTTTGTAAAAAATTAAGTGCTTGACGTAATAGTTGTGCGGAAACCAGTAAGGTGGAGGCATTAACTAATAAAGGGAAACTGAGTCATCCACCCTATCGTAGCAATTCCTACAAAGGAAATTGATGTGAGTTCCTCGAAAGAAAAGCCTCGCAGTTGAAGAAAAATTTGTCCAGGTCTGGGACTCGAATCTGGGACCTCCACTTTTCTGGGGCAGCCGCTCTACCATCTGAGCTAATTAGGCAACTAGCAGATCACAGGGTGAAGTCGAGCCTATTAACAATTTGAAGCAAAGGCTAGATTTTGACGCAATAGTTCTGTGGAAACCCGCAAGGTGGAGTGTTACGCAAGGTAACAAGTGCTTGCAAGTGCTGTTACAGGCAAGGCTCTAAGGTATAAGGTATGTGGTTTAATTACAGTCATCTGTAATTCTTATTGCAACTTCGCTAGAGATTGGACTGTAGTTTAGCAGGGTCACACCAGTCTGCTGTCATTTGTTTTTAGATGTGCCAGTGTCTGGCACTTGGGGGTGCCAAGGTTTTGTGCAAACCCCGCAACTATTCGAACTAGTATTTGCTTCGAAATTATGACACTTATTTCTACTTGCTTTGACTTTGCTTTGAACCAGCCAAAAAATTGATGTTCACATAAGCCTAGAATTAATTCTCCAACAGAGCTCTACTCTGTGGCATATTACCAGTGTTTTTTCTAACTGAGTGGTAAGTGTGTTGATAACGTACTTGTTTATTACTGTAGGTTTTCGTTAATACGACTCTGATTAATTAGTTTTTCCAGTTAATTTGATCCTGAACGAAAGTTCTGGCTGGCAACCATACACTCCCACGGGCCATAACTTTTGTTATTTAGATTCTGAAATTAGGCTTTGCCAATAAATTCAAACTTGACTGATCAGCATCCATGTGCCTGGCCCTAATGGTGACCCCATTGGTGATGCAATGGCTGCAGCATTCTAAGGGTAAGTTATTTTGCTGTGGTGGAACAGCAGCGCCAATTGCACCAAAGTGCGCCAAGAGCGGGCCTTTGCGCCATCCTGTGCCAAAATGGCATTTTAGAGAAAAATTACGCAGAGCCTTCACCAAAGCATGCATAAGAGCGAAGCCCTCCTTCTGTCAATGCTTCTGATCTAGCAAAACTGAAATCAACACTTTGATCTTAGCCAAAAGGCCGAGAAACTGAAATCAAAGCCAACAGCATGTTATCATCATCGTCATAAAAGCAAAGGCCCACCCATAGAGTTTCTTACTATATAGTGAGAAACTTTATGGCCCATCGGTTTGTCCGGTTCGTCATTCGCGCATTTTTCTCGGACGGATGTACAATGTAGTGCCACTGTACCATTTTGCTGGTGCTTTATTTTGGCATTCATCGAACTTGCGTGGTACTGCGGAGTTTGTCGAAGGAGGATGTCACATTCTAGGAGTAAGGTCAGCTTTTTCAATGTTTATGGGTGATATCGGGGCTTAGCAAACGAGCCCCTGTGATCAGAATCGCTCCTGGTGCATAGTTAAGAATGGTATTCGCAAACGAGGTCGAATGTGGTACACGGCGAGAGCCGCCACTTCGATAGGTGCCGCCATGTTCGATAACGCAAAACTATTGCGTTGAGTTCGGGTTGCTGCGCTGTTTCAGTGATATAGTGTTGCCGACGCACACACTAAATCCTATTTGCATCTTGCGTATGCACAGTGGTGCTGACGCTTCTTGTTGCGGATGCAAAACCTTTGCGGACCCTATTTGAAAACTCCCTAATGTATAAGGCATAACCTGAATACGTTAGATGATGTCATGTTCAGTGCAGGTATGCCTACTCGATCGGTCTTGTGGTGAGTTTTTGCCCATGAGCAGTGACTGTCGCACTGTGTTGCATCCTGGGTTAATAAACACGCATTTGTTGACGATGTGTATGTAGAGTCTTCTCTGTGCCCTATCGACAAACCCGGCCGTAGCGCCCTTTGTGCGTCGAGGTGTAGAGGTGTGTCGCACCATTTCCTGAAAGCACTTGCAGGGTAAGCTTCACGCAAACCCATCTGTACAACATATAGACTACGTCAGTTAAAATTTCCATGGTATATGGTAAACACACGTGCGTTGGACTGCGCCAAAAGTGCTTGCTGCTGCACCAAATCAGCTCTTTGCCTACGCCAGAATCAGCGCCGAAAGGTGAAATGGCTGTTTCACCACTGTATTTTGTATGGTAAGCTAGTGGAAGCAGAGCCGTATCACATGCTTTTAGAGCTCCAGAAACTTCCATGGTTTGCAGGGTGAACTGGCTCAGTGGCTAGTCTAGGTGTGGGCAATCATTCTTGTTTGTGATTATTATGGACGGGTTCAAGAACTGTGGAATATCAAACACAGTTGACTGTGAGGAAGGCACCATGTTGTGGACTTGTGGTTCATAAACAGCAGTGTGAGATTGATGATGATGCACATTAAGTATAAATAAATTTCCATTCTGTAAAGCTAAACTATGCAGGTTTTCTTTTATTTCTGATTGACAATATCATAGGCATGCTACATTTTAAAATAAGATCAGCTGTGCATTAGATTTGAGTTCTCATTGTTTTATTATATATGAACCCATAAACTCTCAATGCATATTAGTATGTTAGAGCTAGCACATTCATGTGCTAGCTTAGGATTTCACAATAGCAAGACATTTTCAGTGTCCAGACACAGAGCTTGTGCAGATTGTGCAGTGTTCTGTATCAATAGTGTTCGCTGAAATTGTTCTCTGCTGAAAATATCTTTTTCAATACTTCCTTACAGGCAGAAAGGCACCCTGAGACCCACTGTCACTGAGGCCTGCTTTCTCCTCACCCTTTGGCATCAAGTCATGTCAGTGGCTGTGGGAAAATCAAGTTGTCGTGTTTCTACCTCTTGTGTGTCTGGTGTTGTGACTGTGTAAAAGACATTCCAAGTTCCTCATTACCATCTTCATGGTTTCGACAAAGCTGACACAGGAGATTGTGTTGTTCCCTCTGACCTTGCTGCCAAATTGCAGGTTGGTTTGTTGTGTTCTATGCTCTTTGTTGGTAGGACTTTGCCAGGCAGCATTGTTTCATCTTTTTGAAGCAGTTTGTACGGACAGGGTTTCCAGTAGTATGGTATGTTATCCATATGTTGGTCACACATATAGCTGGAAAAAGGCAGTAAAGACAGTGACATTGAATACAGAGGCACAGGACAGTACTACTATCTAGCGTGGCACATTATGTTTTCATTTCTTGCCTTGTTCTCTTTTGAGCCGCACCTTTCTTGAGCAAGTCGGCTTAAAAGTACGCTCTCCTTGAGTGACAAGCATTGTAGATTGCAGGGTTTGAGCAGTGCTGTGCACATTTAAATGCCACTGTAGAAAGCACCAGACACACAGTGCTAAAGAGCTGCATAAAGTAACGATGACTGTTGTTGTTGCAACTAAAGATGCAGCTTGAAGCGTTTAAATTTTTGTTCATTTTTGTGCAAGGTGTTGTACACGGGTAACATACTTTGTGCTGAGCACATCTACGTTTGCATGGAGCCTGGTGATCCACGTTTTGCAATGGAGGAGCAATTGTTTTATTTGATGTTTTGTAATTAACTATACAACATTTGACTTAGATGCTTGATTTTTATTTATGCATAGCAAGTGATATCTGTGAGTTGTCTTGTGGTTGTGCTCTGGTCTGTGTGATTTGCAAAAGGTTAGTAGAAAGAAAAAAAAATAACCTTTTTCTTTATGTGGAGGTGGGAAGGCAAGTTATTGGCAGCTGTTGCTTGGTGGAAGTACACTGCCCGAAGGGCAAGCTATGAATAATGCATGCTAAACTGCATAGGTTTCGAGTATTGTATATAGCTAAGTGACCTTAGAAAACAAATATATTATGGGGCAGCTTGAGTCCTGGGCTCACTCATTTTTGAGCAAAAACTTCTGGTGGTACTCGGCTCCAGATGTGTCATCTACGGCTGACAGTGCCCCTTGCCCAGTGCCAGGAACATTCTTTCTTGTAAATGCCAATGCATCTGGTCAATTCATCTTGAGCCAACTAAGTCATCTTATCTCTTAAAGTGATTGCTCAAAAGTACCGCCCCTGCAGTTATGCTTTGATGTTCTGACAGACCTTGAACTGGTGTGTATCAAGGACATTTCTAAACTGTACTTAGTACCCTGCGTCATCTGAAAGATAATGTACACATAGTGCATGTTTCTTTTTTTAATTGATTATGCATACATTATTGCGTGTAGGAAATCCAAACAGGTGCAGTATTTGTTTGGGTGGAATTTTATTTTATGTGCTAGTGACTCTAGTTCTGTAGATGCTTCTTACATAGAGCTTGCCAGCTGTTCATGAGCTTGTTCTGTAGCGCACTGAGAAAGCCTATCGACGGAAGGGGTTGATAAGTGAGGTAGTTATATGGTTCGTGAACTGTCCTGTCTTTGGACTGCGTAACCTCTGGAGCACCTTTCTAAAGGGCCATCGTCTTGAAGCTACTGTGGACGCAGTGTGTCACATGGTGTGCCTTTGTGAGATGTAAAGAGCTGTGAGGCAGAACAACTGTAAGGTGGGCAAATTGGAACCGATTCATTTTGAAGAATGGGCAAAAAATGATTGAGCATTTTTTAGAATGAAGTGAGGTAGAAGTTGTGATTGTATAAACAGAAGAGCACCTATTGGTTAAAAAGAATTCATTCACTAATACGGTGATTATTAAAATTGAAATGGCCACACTCACGACTTATTGAAGTGGCACAGACATCCCACGAATATCTTGAGGAATGCACAATTAGACTTACCTGATTCTGTAGATGTAGTGGCTTTTGTGTCCTGAAGTTACACATGTTTAACTTCTGAGAAGGGCTTTTCCTGAAAGTAATAAAACAGCACAAATGGTTTCCAGCAGAGCGTACTGACACGGACAGAAAGGGACGACGACATACGCTGGTGAACCAGCATGTGTTGTCGTCCCTTTCTGTTCGTGCAAGTACATTATGCTGGAAGCCATTTGTGCTATGTGCAGCCAGCGAGTTCAGGCAAACACTATTCTGAAGAAATAAAACATAGTTATATTGCTATTTAGTTTCTTCACTCAAGTTGAATACAGCCTTTTGACTGATTGTTACCTGTTGGTGGAATGCAGGCATAATGTTCAAATTCTGTAGACAACAGCTTACATAAGTAGCTAGGCTGAAAAATAAGTAGTGGTCTGCTAGATCTAAGAACTGTACAAAACTTAATGCCGCCGTCTTCCTTTTTTTTCTATAAAGGTTTTGTAGAGTAAAGCACTACAGCTAAGATCAAAATGGATAAGATTATGTATTCATGCTTTCATATGTCATGAGAAGATTTATTGCCACTGCAGGACCTTGATTAATTTGTCAAGTTGAGTTCATTTCCCATTCCAATATGTGAACATACGGTGCACAACTTTAAAGGCTGCTTAGAAAATATTTTTTTGGAGGATTCTTTGAAATGTCTCAGTTTTGCTTAATTTTCCTAAAATATTTCAACTCATGATTGTGTAAATTGCAATGTTGCAATCTTGAATTCTTCATGCATGACGGAAAGACATTATTATGATGTTGAAATCTTGAATTCTTCACTCATGACAGAAAGACATTTGATGTATAACCCTTCGTTCAAAAAAAAAATATTCTTTGGTGATGTATAGGATGCTGACCGAAGTTAGTGTACTGATGTTCATGAGGTATTGGACTTGCATTTACACAAACAAGCTTTTTTTCTAAGCCTTATGCCTCGCCTCTTGTTGAAGCCAGTTGAGAATGAAAAAAATCAATGCAACGGAAATGTGCGTGAAATATTATATTCATTTACTATGTACAAGCAATTGGTCCCACGACCATCATCACTGTGGTCAGTGCAAAGTTTTGTACTTGGCAACAAATGTGTGCAGCACCAAAAAAAAAAAAAAAAAGATGTGTACATGTGCAACTCTATCTTCCATGTGTGTTTATATTGTAACAAAACAGTCATTTCATTTTTCTTCTCACTGCACTGAACTGTGTTCATACATCAAAATAAAATACTTTGCAAGCGAATGTCGCTTCTATACAGAGCAAGAGTGTGGCTTGACTACAGTTGTATAACAACAGCGCTAGCTATAACCCAGCACACTTTACATGGCAACAGAGAGGCCTCCTCAAAGGCACGCAATGGTTGTCATTTACAACTGGGGTACAATAACCATAAGGCAAGCATGGTCTGTCTCAAGCATGGTACTTTAGATCAAGTTGATATGAGTGCATTCAGCACAGCAAATGATGACTCGTGAAACAGGCTTCTACAGCAGGTTAAAGTGCTGTGTTCACACTTTCATTCAACAATGGCACATACTTTTTAGATAAAGTTAACATAAATGAGTATTGTGTAACTTATGGTGCATCTTCATACACACAACATATTTACTGGGTCCCAATGTTCTGTTCTCCAGTGTGCTTGGCCTTTTCATTAGGTGGTCTGTTCTAATTGAATCAACTTTTCGTAAAATTAGGTTCAGGTATTGTGATGCAAGAAGAAATGCCCATCCAATGCAGAATATGCATGTTTCTATCAATGCAATGCTTGCTTCCACCTTTCACGTGTAAAAATAGCAGAGCCTGGAATAAATGGTTCTTGTGTCTAAACCAGTCACTTGTTTGCCTTCTATGATTGCATGTAAAGGTGAAGTTATACAAGTGGATTTTGTTTAATTATTGCCAAGTTTGGATGCAATAAATTCCCATTTCACCCATAATGAGCCGGAAAGGTGGATCATCCACTTGCAATGTTAGGTTAGAACACTAGATTTTAGAGCAATAGGAACAGTAAGTGCCTCCATTCCCTTTACTCAGTAAATCTGTTTTTTATGCCCAGTATCGCCACATGCAGTGCTTTTGATTCGTTCTGGAGAAAACAGTCTAGTTACTGTGCGTAAACATGGTATTAAACAAAATGCACCGCACAATGCTACTTTTAAGCCATATTTGGGCAGAACTGAGTGACCTATTGAACTGGAACGGTCATTTATAGGTGGCTCTCTTACTTTTGCATAATTTGGTACTTGTGCCCTAATGTGCATTGTTTGCAGAGTGTTATAATTGTAAGACACAACATGTTTTTGTGCTTTCTTGCTGCCATTGCCTTGAACAAAAGAAAACATCTACATACACTGGTGGCCATGACTGCAAAAGCTTGCTCTGTTCATCTGTTTGGAGTGTCATAATAATTCTCAGCACTTGTGCTGATTTCTACCTTTTACACTGAGCCACCTAATGAAGCCTGCTTGGTCTAGATGGCACACAGCAAGAACAATCTCTACTGTACAAATGTTCTTTCTAAATGAAGAGCCATTAATAGCTCACTTAGCTGAATTATATATATTGCAAACATAGTTTCTACACTTAAAGATCAGCCAGTAATGGCATGGTGCATAATATCACTTGAATAGTTGCGATTTTTGAGAAATGAATGACGCCTCTAGTGGCTGGTGACTCTGTTGCTGGTAAGTCTCTGAATGACAAAAGTTTAGCTGAACTGCAACATGTAAGGCTGAACTGATTGGCTCGCTGTAAAACCTGCAGTTTACCAATCATTACAACATTGTGTACAACAATGAGAATAAAAGCTGATAAATTTTTAAAATTCACAAATGGAAACACTGTGCATATGTGGTGTGATAATTCCTATTTTCTTCAGAGTTGCTGCTTTTTGCTAGCTTACGGTTAAAAGAGCATTTTGCAGCAACCAAAATAGTCAGAGTTCAAAGGTTACAGCCGCTTATTTTCTTCTGGCCCCAAAGAGATCTTACAACCTACATTTTGCGCATGCTGTTCAACAAGTGAAAATCCACACATTTAATTCAGTATAAAATCTTTCCCCAGGCAGAGCATTTCAAGCACCCTGTTTCAACAGAGTGACAACAGCTGGTGGCATTCTCTGTCTCCTAACACCCAGGCTATGAGGGACGGCATAGTAAACATCTGTGGATTAAATCTGACCACCCAGAGTTTTTTAACGTGCATGTAAATATAAGTACACGAGGGTTTCGCCTTGATGTGTCAACACATCTTGTCCTTTTACCTAAGCATTAGTGGAGGATATGATTAACCCTGTTTTAATTGCCCGTAGCTAACTGTATTGCCCATTTCCTAAATTAACTGCTGTTCAGCATGCTAACTCTTTAAACCATGTCTTGTCCTATCGGAATAAGTACTGTAAATCCTGTAGATCACTTCATTCACCCTGTTTCAACTACCTATCACTGCAAGCTTTTTCTGTGGGTGAGAACAATGCTGGCCTAGAAGGATTCTAGAAGAGTAAGAAAAGCAAGCCACGATGTGCCTCTCTCTCACAATTACAGTTCATGGAATTCACAATGGCAAGGAGTCATCGCACAGTACATGTTGATTTACATGTGAAACTTTGTTAAAGTTGAGCTTAAGTTGAAGTCAGTGCTAAACAAGGAAAAGAAACAACAAAAACGTGTTTTAGCCCTACTGTTTTCCTCGCTTTACATGGCTAATGTAGAAATTGCTCTTGACTACACCATAGTTTTGATTGTAGTGTAGGGCTTGGATGAATTGATGGGCCTTATGGGGGCAGTAATGTACACTTTAAACAGTGCTAGGTCAATTGCCCTACTGCTCCATGTACTTTAGGCATAGTAGAGCAACTGGAATTAAGAAAGGAAAAACATTGACTCAGTGTAAGGTGATAAGAGATACTCAAAACCTTGAAACAATGCTGCACTGTGCAAGTGTATATAGTTAAAGGCTACGAATCATACTTGACTAAAATTTTGCAGGCAACTTTCAGTCTTACGTTATGACAGGATCCAGCAGATCAGCAGTTGTACGAGGTGTAGACTGAGCTTTCCATACATAGGAGAGGCCCCATGCTGACTAGCTTCTCTTACCATGTGCTAGCAAAGCCCTATGACACTGCACACGTCATTGTGAGCCAGGGGCATCTTGTTATGGTCCTCTATTCCTGAATGGCCTCCACTTTGTGTGGCAGTCCCTTGTAGCTTGTGTCATCACACACACAGTCACACCAGTGTTGAGAGCTCAAGAGTGTGGGTCAAGTCCGGCTGCACACCAAGTGCTCGGCTCTCAACGAGTTCACGAGTGGCACAGGTCTTCTCCCACTGCCAGAGGTAGACGTTGTGGACGGAGGCCACACCACAGAAGACAATGCCCAGTCCAATCACAACACTGGTTACGATGGCTGGCAGCTCGTGGAAGTGGATGAATGTGAAGAGGATTACTCCTGGAAAGCAGCATATTTTTTCACATATAGGCTCTGAGTGAGGTCAGATGTCATATATAGGCTCTTGGAATTGAGATCATATGCAGTGAACAAGGAAGGAACATACTCTGTAGACAAATGGATACAAAAGCAATTTATGAAACCGAGAGATCACAAAATGTTGCGGAGCAAAGCCTGCTTTGTTAGCAGGAAATGCCAAAGTCGCTTGCAAGAGCTTACTTCACCGAGTGCTTATAAATTATGTGCATGGGCAATATTGAAGTGGTAGGCCTACCTGTGAAAAATACTGGTATTGACAAGAAAAAGCCGGCAATAGCCAGCACACGGGTATGTGAGCTCCTCTTGATGAACATGTTTGTCCTGCAGAAACAGATAAGAGCAAAGTCATTCTAATGTATGATTAAATGAACGAAGCCATGCTATAAAACATTTCGCTTGAGGGAGGACGGTTTCCTGGGCAGCTAATTTTGAGCTACATGAAATGGCATGACAGTTGCTGCCACTGCTCTTGCATACTCAGCATGAGAATCTTGGCCAGTCCCATGTGCCTGTTTGAGCAGTGTGAATTTTTGTGTACTAGTTAGTGCAATAGTACTTGTGTTGCACTACCTTATGCAGACCATTATTAAAATCTGGAAACAAGATTTCGAGGTATGTTAGATGGCACTGATTCTGGAAGAGGCATAACTGCCTACATTCAAATGCATGTGCACTCATATTAGTGATTGCAAACTGTCCTATACTATGCCCAGTATGCAGGGGACTAAATTTGGTGCACAGACAATATTAGTTTTGAGGACTGGCACACACATTTCGCTTGCAATCTGCTAAGAATTTCAGTTAGCCTAACTAGATGGGAGTGGCATTGCTCATATGCTGCAATGTTTTATCTGTTCCAAAGTTGTATTGTCTAATCTTCATTGAGTCTGATTTTAATTCTCATTTCATTAAACAAATAGAATACGGCGCACAAGACTTCTGCAGGAAGTGTAGTCTTGATGAAGACATCAACTTGTTATATATTTCAGGATAGAAAACGTGCCAGGCCGATATCTTCAGCGGAGGTGGCATTTGATATGACAGTGAGGAGTGTATGTGCGTGTTTCTTTGCTTGCGCGCGTATGTCACGATACGCGAACAACCCTCCCAGATGAACTGTGTCCCGACCTGTCGAGTCCATTCGGCGTCCGGAGCAGCTTGACGCCGAGCAGGAACTGGATGCAGCAGACGAACAGGCAGCACAGGTTGAGCGATATCGTGAGCGTGCTCATGGCAACGGCCACCTGGTAGAGGGCCAGGTGTTCCTCCGGGCTGTCGGAGTTCTGGGGGCCCGCGCTGGCCACGCGTTGTAAGAAGAAGAGCGCGAGGAACGCCATGAGCAGCGACAGGAGGCAGAGCAGCGCCAGTGAGCCCAGTAGTTGGTGGACTGCGAGCCGGGACGCGGACGCCAGGTGCAGGCGCCTGCGCGCATCGGCCACGAGCAGCGGCGTACCTCCGCCGCCCGCGGCCGCCGAGTGCTTGCTGAGCGAGCTGACGTTGAGCAGCTGCCGGCTGGACATCTTGAGCGTTGGCGGCGTGGCGGACGCCTCGAGGCTCGCCGAGCTCGACATCACGGCGCCGCCCGGGACGTCCCGGCCATGGCCCAGGGCTCAAGGCCGGAATCCTGCACGGGCGGCACGGGCATACACCGGTCAGCCAGCCAGCCGTCGACGCTGCTGCCCGTGCAGCAAGCAGCCGAGGCAGGCCCTCGGTCGGCGGGTCAACGGCTCCCGCGGAATGCGTCGGCCGTCACGCCAGAGGGCAGAACGGCGCCCGCCGCCGCCAGCCGCACACGGTCCTTGATCGGCCGTCCAGCGTGACGGGGTCCTCCAGAGGAGCACGCTTCGCTGCCGAGGCGTTGCTAAACGCGGCACGCACTGACCAGAGCTCCCACCCGTGGCTTTCTTTCCCGGAGCTTTCTCCCGCTCTCCAAACACACGACGTGCTCCACCAGAGACCTGTGTTTACGCGGCTTTCTATATATGGACTTCCCGTTCCCGTAGGATGATTTGTTTACGTCGGCGATCGGTGCGCGCGGCTCCTTTCTCGACTGATCGACCCATCGGTTCGACTGTTCCTAACGTCTGCTCTGGTCCGAGCGGAAATAGAACGGCCCAGCTAGAATGAGACGCGCGTTGCGAGTCCCCATCTGCGAAAGGAGTATGTTGAATGCGTGGTGGTGCTCAGCGAACCGCACAGGTATGCTGCCGACCAACCAACTATGCTGGACGACCGTGCAGCTTACAACGTCGCGCTGCGCTAGAGTACACACAGCAGTCCCGGATGCGCACATATCCTGGCATCGGACACTGCGCGTAAGATGGGCACGATATCCGTTACGCTCCAACTGTACTCGCACTCGCGCGTATGTGTGTCATTGTGTTTCGCTGAAAAAAAGAAAGCTTTTTTGGGAGATCAAAAGCGCACATAGTACCATGCACAATAACTGCGACTTTTGGTAGGCGATAGGTAGGAGTTCTAAGTGAGAGCAAAGCGAATTCGCGTTCAGTGAGCAAATACTGTGCACCATTACACAGGTACGAACTTCACCCAAGGCAGAGTAAGTGGCACAAATTTAGTTGAAGCCAACGCGTTATGGTACATAGCAACGGCTGCGGGTTGTGATCAGACACGAAGCTCGGCGATGCTGTTGATACTTTAGTGACGCAACAGTATAGTTAATTACGGACGCGAGTAGGCGCTGACGGCAAGCGGACATAGGCGGCGAGCGCAGCTCAGACTTCAGAATGAGCGGCGGCAGCAACACGCACTCTCGCCCCAAAACAGAGGTGGCGGCGGCGGCATTTCAAAGGCGACCGTTGCACGCACGTCCAAGCGTGGGCTCATGGCGGGCGCGAGATGTGGCGGAAGCAAGCTCACCTGAGCGCTGCGCGGTGACCGTCGTCGTATCCCCGACGCTGCGCTTCCGACGGTCACTGGACTGGTTCAATGAGTTCGAGTTTGGTGCGTTCGTGGAACCTACGCGACGTCGAGACAACGGCCACAGGCGGCCGTTGGATTGGCGGGGGGCTGAAGGTGGGGGGGCCTCATCACAGCCCCACACGGGCTGCTCGGTTCGATTGGTGCTCTTGAGGGGCCCGCCGTTGCGGGCGCGCTTCTTCTCCCCCCACTCTTCCTGCCCTCCTCTCCTTACCTTTCTCTCCGCTACCGACGGGCTGGTGGTGGCGGCCTTCAGAACTGTGGCGCTGGTGTCGTCGTTATTGAGCGGCGCCATGATTATAAAGTCGAAACGTCGTTTATTTCTGCTTGTAGGGACTTGGTTGTGATGTGGCATGCTGTAATAATGTTCTTTTTTTAAATCGGACAATTTATCGCCCATATTGCACGATGAAATGTGTAAGAGGGGCGCCTGTCACGTCGCGGTAAGTTGCGCAGCCTCTTGCGCTCTAAGCTTGGCTTCGACAATGCCAGCAAGGACCCGCATAAGAGTCGCGTTTAATAAAGCCCGGCGGGCGTCGAGTGACATTCACTCTATCGATAAAGAGAGTGTGTGCGGGGTCATAGTGCAGAGCGCTCAAGGATGTCAACGCATGCTTTTTCAACAGTTCGCCTTGTTTTCCCCCCTTTTGAATATGACTCCTAAACATTACATGCAAAGCTCGCGCACTTCTCAGCGTTTCCTCTGTACGAACATTTCTAAAGTCGATAAGATGGGACTTTTTAGAGAATTCTGCTTAGATTGTTAAGGCATTGTTTTGTTGCATAGCGAGCTCAAATGTTCATCTGAAGTTGAAATGACGTCCTACAAACGCAGAAAAAAAAAGGAAAAAAAAGAGAAGAGGAGCGACAGCAGCACCACTGAGTAGTTGGTGACGTACTTATGCATTCTGCAAAAGTTGAATTCAAGTTTTAACGAGGGAGCAACGAGTAAACTTAATTGAGGAACAGAAATAGTGGTTGCGAATTTCACATATAGAACGCCTGCAACACTGGCCCAGGGCCCCTGTTATTTCGCATCTATTTACCACGCAGACGCCTTCCAGGGAACACCAATCTTGCTTCCATGATTTATTTGTATGGCCGGCATCGCTTTTCGTTTATTTTGTTTCTTACGACGAATGGCTGGCGCCAGTTCTTTCGTACGAATGGCTCAAACGCGCAAGTTGAGGGGAAAAAAAAAGGCAAAACTATTATTCAGCTTGTTCCCTTCATTCGTTCCGCTTCGTGCATTATGCATTGCAGTTAAAACTCGCCAACCAGCTTAGAGCTTTATTTAGTTTACACAGTCGGTTCCTTGCTCGAGTCTCATTTGGACCTCTAGATTATACATGTGAGCCCATCAGACCACGACATATTCATTACCACTAGCATGGCGCTCTTTGGCCATACCTGGCCCTTGCGCCACTAAACGTCAAACATCATCATCATTAGATTATACATGCTTAAACTGACAGTTAGAAATAAATCGGTTGGCTCCATCATGAAGACCCAGCTTCAACAATGCAGGAGTTTTGTCATTGCTAAGGTGAAGAGACATCTTCGCATGTATGAAATGAGAACGGACATGCATAAAGCTCTGTAATTTCGCATATTACACACCACACGTACATGCTGTGTGTACACATATTTACACCGTGTATGCGGCACTCGACATGCACATTATAACTGCATAGCGGGAACGCGCACCAACTGGAATAATTTTGCTGTTTTCCG
This sequence comes from Dermacentor andersoni, assembly GCF_023375885.2. Classification (NCBI taxonomy): domain Eukaryota; kingdom Metazoa; phylum Arthropoda; class Arachnida; order Ixodida; family Ixodidae; genus Dermacentor; species Dermacentor andersoni. The sequence goes on from NC_092815.1 coordinate 36,045,306, forward strand.
ATGTACTTGCAATGGGCAAATTGAACTTACGTCGATGCTTAAGCGTTGACAATCTCTTGCTTCTTATGCCTGATAGACAAATACATTCATAGTGCAATGACATTCCTATTGCCGTTTGAAACACCATTGTATCTTTTGAGGCACGATCTAGGCGCCTTGACAACCAGTTCAGCGTCAAATGTATGTCTGGTAGAACAAATTCCTTCAATTCTTCAGGCTTTGCTACCAGCCATTGTACCTTGCAACGGCCTTCCAGAGAACATTTATTTCAATGATTAATCGCGAACATTTCCATGAGGATTTATACGCATATTTCTTGTCTCAGAATTGCATAATGATACTATTTTTGCTGCTAGCTATTTCATTTTTTTGTTCCTGCCCCATTTTTCTGCTTCATTGTTGGGTTGTTGGGCGGGATTTCATAAGAAACGCTCGTTAAGTTGTAGTTGGTGGACGGCTTAACGCTTAGAATCCGCACAAGAAGCATTGAGCGAGGCCGTATAGTATATAGGTACAGCATAATTTTTACCAATTCACAGGCTTCTTTAATGAGCACGAGAATATCGGCAAACGAGCATTTCTGCAACTCACCATGCGTCGGAGTGCTGCCACAGCAAGCGGCAATCGTTCCCGCGATCTTTATGCTTAGCAGTATTGAGCGCTACTGCCACTATAAGCCGTCGCGGCGGATGGAATCTTTACCATCTACTGCTCATTTAGAGTGGTATACTTTATGTTTCACCCGCCGTGGTTGCTCAGTGGCTATGGTGTCGGGTTGCTGAGCACGAGGTCGCGGGATCGAATCCCGGCCACGGCGGCCGCATTTCGATGGGGGCGCAATGCGAAAACACTCGTATACTTAGATTTAGGTGCACGTTAAAGAACCCCAGGTGGTCGAAATTTCCGGAGTCCTCCACTACGGCGTGCCTCATAATCAGAAAGTGGTTTTGGCATGTAAAACCCCGTAATTTAATTTTTATACTTTATGTTTCACAAATGCAAAAGAAACGTAATGTACTAATGACAGCTGAAACGCAAGAGACGATAGGACGGATATACACAGGGTTTCGATCCCCTTGTTCCAGTGTGTGGTTAAAAAGGGCGATTCAGGACCCTGGTGCGTACTCTGGAGGCAAGACCATACATGGTGAACGACTGAGTAGCGAAGCTATAGTGAACCCTCATATGCGTATTACTCGTAACAGGTGTCCTCATTTCTATTTGGAAATGAGGATAACTGGTATTTCTGACCGACAAAGTAGTGGGAGTAAGCACGCTTTCGTTCTGCGTTAAAGAAAAAAAAAACTACATAAAACTTGCACAAATAAGGCTGGCTCTCAGTTATGTATAAGCACACCGACCTGTTAATAGAATGACGCATTCAACGGGTTATTTGACTTACTTGATTGATTTAGCGATTCGGTATGTGACACTGGGTGTGTGTGCCCCTTCGGCCAATCCTCCGTAATGGGTACGTGCCACTATGACAAGAGTGAAGCATCCATAAATGTAGCTGTATATGTGTCGTACTTATCGGTGGATGTGCCTGTCATCACCATTCTTCCCTCAACCAGCGTCATATATCGCCTTCGTCATCGTGATATCGCTGTGTACGCGTCTCGCTCTGTGCATCCGTCTGAATTGGGGGTTTTGTATCCGCATGGCTTGCGAGTGATGCAGCGCATATACATAATAACTTTCATGATAATAAAGTTATGACCTTTGTGGTGCATAAACATAAACATCGAATGATGTTTCATGCTGCGTATGATTGACGTAAACACAATTGCGCGCACCGCCGTTAGTTGTGTGCAGGATTTAAGTAACCGCTTCACTAAAGCTTCGCTTCGAATAGATTCCACAACATGTGTTGGATATGCAGAATTTTTAATTGAAATAGTTTTACACTTGAAAGACTGCTGTTGCGAAAGTGTGTGCCCACCGGACTGGTATCATCGGTTGATGAGGTATGTTTGTTTGCTCTACGTTTTAGGGAACTGCTTGCGTTATTAATGGTTCTGTGTGATGTCTGGTGCACGTAGACGCGGCTATGACAATTTTTGACGCTATATGTACGCTCCACGCACGTTTGCTCTTTTTTTTTTTCGTAATAACTAAACTACGAAAGGGAAAAATAAGCATCTGCGGCCTCTATTATTTGAAGAGGACGGCAACGAGACGGCCTGCAGGAGCCCACCTACCTGCCGCAAAATGCCCGGTATGAGTCAAAGAATGCTTCGCATTAAAAGTGACCACGTAAACTTTTCACCGACAGCTGTGTGCTGGCCTTGCTTACCGTCTGACGCCGTGCTGCGTTTATACTAGCGGTCACGGTGTGCAAGTGGACGTCTGTTTTTGAGGCAAAGCGCAGGTGTTAGGTAGCCTGTGCGCAGCATCGGGTGACACTGGCATCCGGCGGAGAGCACGTGGTGCTTCTCGGGTGATCGGCATTTTGCCATCGCAGCGCAGGTGCGTGATGCGTCATAGTTTGGGGACCCTTGAGGGCTCCTTGTAGGGCATTACAGTTGGAGGGTGGGGAGGAAGGGCCGAAAATCTAGCGAATGAAGAAGTAGTAAATACACAGAGACTGTATAGAACATTGTATTTGTTATGAAAGCACGACAAACAGAAAACAGTGGGCACCATAAGGATCGTGGCTAATATAAGGAAAGGAGAAAAACGCGAGAAAATGAAATGAAATTCGGAAGCATGCGCACTGCATACGCCGACAAAAAAAAAAGTACACGACTGCTTTGTGTTAGCTGTAGGGCTGCAGAATAATTAGTTAGCAGGTTCCATTCACCGGCCACGTTTGAAAGGAGATAGTTGTCACATCTATAGATGGCACCCGCTTGCCCACTAGGGATACAGCCGTGCACTAGTTTTTAAAGCCAACTGCAGCGAAGCTGTTACGGGCTACTTTCCCCACTATCTCGTCGGCGTGTAGAAAAAAAATCCCGAAGATAGTGCGATGCCGGGCCGACCTGCGGTGGAGGTGAAGCAGATGTTAAGCACTCCCCATACGATACCGAAGATAGTGAAATGCCCGGCCGACCCGCGGCGGATACACAGCTTCGCTGGTCATCCTTCTTCACATAGTGGAAAGGCAGCGCTCTTTCTTTCTTTCTTTTTTTTTTTTGTTTGTCTACCGTTCCTGGTTTGGCGTGGCTGCTGGATCGGCCGCTACCCGGCCGATATATTTGTGAATACTAAAGTTATGTGTGCGCAGAACGTTATACCGTGCTGAACGACGTAGTGTCAGTAAACGCACCACTGTTCTGCGTAGCAGAAAAGCAATATTCTATTGTAAAGGCGTTTATTAGTCACCGGCGTTCGTGACCGACCGTTAGTGCAGGACACGGACTTTCAGCACGAGCGGCATTCACGAGCAAAAGCGCTGGAGAGGACGACCCACTATATCGTTCCAATCCTCCTTTACAATTACCCCCAGGAACGAAAAGGGAACTGCACCCGGCGACCTAACAGCTTGCCTCTATGAGGGGGGGGGGGGCATAGTAAATCTTGAGGCGGTCGACGTTGACAATGTGTCGTCCACGACGGCGCATGTCCGAAGACGGTTCAACGGGCTCGATCACGCAGTTGACCGGAGATGTCCGTCCGCCGACAGTACCCCGAGCGCAGATCGAGGGAAGAAAATAATTCTGCTCCTTGTAGGCTGTCCATGGCGTCGTCAATTCGTGGTAGGGTGTAAACGTCCTTGCGAGTAATCTTGTTGAGGCGCCGAAAGTACTCGCAGAACCGCACAGAACCGTCTTTTTTCGCAGCCAAGACGACATGTGATGCCCATGGACTGTTCGAAGGTCGAATCACTTCACGCCGAAGCATGTCGTCGACTTGCTCGTTAATTACACAACGTTCTGCGGGAGACACGCGACACGGGCATTGCCGCAATGGCGGTTGGGAGCCAGTGTCGACGCGATGCGTAACAGTATATAGACGTCCGGGCCAGGGAAGGTTGCCCGACGTCCATCACTTGTAAAGGCGTTTATTGGTCACCGCCGTTTGGAACCGACCTTTAGAGCAGGGCACGGACTCCCAGCACGAGTCGCATTCACGAACGAAAGCGCTGAAGACGACTACCCACTATATTGTTACAATTCTTCTCTACACTATTATGAAGTGTCGGCTCATAGGTTCTTTAAAGCATGCCGATCTCTTAATAGAATAGCGCATTATATTCAACGAATTCCTTGATTTACTTGAATTTCATTGGTTTAGACATTTGGTATGTGCCATAGGGTGTGTGCCCATTCTTGGCCAATCCTCCAGAATGGGTATGTGCTACTGTGACGCAAGATGTACAGAATCCTCAAATTTATGTGTCGTACTTCTCTGTGCATGCACTTATCATCGCCGTTCGATTCCCACGTCAAGTGCCATACATGCATAGCTTGTGAGAGGTGTAGTGTGTTAACATAAATATAGCATGAAATTAAAGCAGTGAACTTTGCGGTGAATAAACATAAACATAGCATGACATTGCACGTTGCATATAAGATGAAAGTAAAGACAATTTTACGCACCGCCGCTAGTTGTATAATGCGTAATTAACCGCTTCGCTCAAACTTCACTTCACATAGCAGATTTCAACCTGTGCGTTGGATCTGTAGATTTTCTTTTAACTCATTTAGAACTGGCAAAAGTGTTACTGGCACCTTCTGGAATGCTTACTTGAGGAGTAATCTCCCCGACCAACAATTATATGACCATCTTCGCTAAGCTTACCTTGTAAAAGTTTCGATAATTTCTACCCTTCAAAGGCACAGAAAGAGCCTGTGAACCAACGCCTGCATGCGCGATCCCCTGCACACGAAATGTCCATGTATGTATGTATGTATGTATGTATGTGTGTGTGTGTGTGTGTGTGTGTGTGTGTGTGTGTGTGTGTGTGTATGTATGTATGTATGTATGTATGTATGTATGTATGTATGTATGTATGTATGTATGTCAAGGTGCGCTGCAGGGACCATAGGATGGTAAGAACTCAGATTAGCCTAGACTTGAGGAGGGAACGGAAGAAACTGGTACATAAGAAGCCGATCAATGAGTTAGTGGTAAGAGGAAAAATAGAGGAATTCCAGATCAAGCTACAGAACAGGTATTCGGCCTTAACCCAGGAAGAGGACCTTAGTGTTGAAGATATGAACGACAATCTTATGGGCATCATTAGGGAGTGTGCAATAGAAGTCGGTGGTAACTCCGTTAGACAGGACGCCAGTAAGCTATCGCAGGAGACGAAAGATCTGATCAAGAAACGCCAATGTATGAAAGTCTCTAACCCTACAGCTAGAATAGAACTGGCAGAACTTTCTAAGTTAAACAACAAGCGTAAGACAGCTGACATAAGGAACTATAATATGGATAGAATTGAACGTGCTCTCAGGAACAGAGGATGCCTATAAAAGCAGTGAAGAAGAAACTAGGAATAGGCAAGAATCAGATGTATGCGTTAAGAGACAAAGCCGGCAATATCATTACTAATATAGAGGAGATAGTTCAAGTGACTGAGGAGTTCCATAGAGATTTATACAGTACCAGTGGCACCCACGACGATAATGGAAGAGAAAATAGTCTAGAGGAATTTCAAATCCCACAAGTAACGCCGGAAGAAGTAAAGGAAGCCTTGGGAGCTATGCAAAGGGGGAAGGCAGCTGGGGAGGATCAGGTAACAGCACATTTGTTGAAGGATGGTGGGCAGACTGTTCTAGAAAAACTGGCCACCCTGTATACGCAATGCCTCATGACTTCGAGCGTACCGGAATCTTGGGAGAACGCTAACATAATCCTAATCCATAAGAAAGGGGACGTCAAAGACTTGAAAAATTATAGACCGATCAGCTTACTGTCCGTTACCTACAAAGTATTTACTAAGGTAATCGCAAATAGAATCAGGAACACCTTAGACTTCTGTCAACCAAAGGACCAGGCAGGATTCCGTAAAGGCTACTCAACAATAGACCATATTCGCACTATAAATCAGGTGATAGAGAAATGTGCGGAATATAACCAACCCTTATATATAGCTTTCATTGATTACGATAAAGCGTTTGATTCAGTCGAAACCTCAGCAGCCATGGAGGCATTACGGAATCAGGGTGTAGTATGTATGTATGTAAAAATACCGTATGCCATATGTAAAATACTGAGAGATATCTACAGCGGCTCCACAGCCACCGTAGTCCTCCATAAGGAAAGCAACAAAATCCCAATAAAGAAAGGCGTCAGGCAGGGAGATACGATTTCTCCAATGCTATTCACAGCGTGTTTACAGGAGGTATTCAGAGACCTGGATCGGGAAGAATTGAGGATAAGAGTTAACGGAGAATACCTTAGTAACTTGAGATTCACTGATGATATTGCCTTGCTTAGTAACTCAGGAGACCAATTGCAATGCATGCTCACTGACCTGGAGAGGCAAAGCAGAAGGGTGGGTCTAAAAATTAATCTGCAGAAAACTAATGTTTAACAGTCTCAGAAGAGAACAGCAGTTTACGATAGGTAGCGAGGCACTGGAAGTGGTAAGGGAATACGTCTACTTAGGACAGGTAGTGACCGCAGATCCGGATCATGAGACTGAAATAATCAGAAGAATAAGAATGGGCTGGGGTGCGTTTGGCAGGCATTCTCAGATCATGAACAGCAGGTTGCCATTATCCCTCAAGAGAAAAGTGTAAAACAGCTGTGTCTTACCAGTACTCACGTACGGGGCAGAAACCTGGAGGCTTACGAAAAGGGTTCTACTTAAATTGAGGAAGATGCAACGCGCTATGGAAAGAAGAATGATAGGTGTAACGTTAAGGGATAAGAAAAGAGCAGATTGGGTGAAGGAACAAACGCGAGTTAATGACATATTAGTTGAAATCAAGAAAAAAAATGGGCATGGGCAGGACACGTAATGAGGAGGGAAGATAACCGATGGTCATTAAGGGTTACGGACTGGATTCCAAGGGAAGGGAAGCGTAGCCGGGGGCGGCAGAAAGTTAGGTGGGCGGATGAGATTAAGAAGTTTGCAGAGACAATGTGGCCACAATTAGTACATGACCGGGGTAGTTGGAAAAATATGGGAGAGGCCTTTGCCCTGCAGTGGGCGTAACCAGGCTGATGATGATGATGATGATGATGATGATGTATATATGTATGAAGAAACTTTTGTAATACCGCTGTGTCAGCGATCTCAATTTGCTCGCGTACATCACCACATGGCAATACAATACTGTATAAGGGAATGCTCACTGCAAGAACTCTCCTTTCCACGGCTCCGCACGGTATGGAGTCAAACTCTCGTCGGCAACGTACGCATTGGCCCGCAGCGCCGCCTTGCTGTGCACCCTTGCGTGTTCGGAGAATGCTCACTCCACCTTATCTACATTTCCATCCGCTTGTCCCCTTTCCTCTTGTGCAGTGCAACATAGAAATCGTGTGCCTTTAGTTGACCTCCTTGTCTTTTGTTGCTTCTCTATGGCTCTCTCTTTCCTGTGCCAAATCTCACTAGGCTAAAAACACTCACGTCGTCTCCTCTCGTCTTCGAGAGAGAGTCTAGTCAAACTTGTGCATTCTTTCACGGTCTCCGCATGCTATGTGAAGTTGCCTTGAGATGTGCACACGATCACACCATTGTCACATTATGGAGAGTTGCGCGTCCCCATATGTATTGCTGTTCACGGAATACGGGAACATCAGAGATGTGTGCGACAATAGCATTACAACAGAGCTGGTAGCAACATCCTGGTGCAGTTTATTATTGCGATAGCAATTATATGGACACTCCAGGCGCGTTTTTGCCGTCGGCATCGCCGTCGCCGTGATGTTCTGCATAAAGTCCAAGGGCGATAACACCGCCGCCGCGCGTCGTATGTTGAATGTGCGAGTGAAAGCACGCAAGGGAAGCGGATGATCGCGGCTCAATCTGGCGCGCGCGAAGGAGAAAGTGGGGAGTAAACGCACCGTCTTCCGTCGCGCGAAAGGCCGTGAGGCTATGAGCGGCGTTGTGCTCCGGCAGCAACTGCGCATTTCGCAACCGCACGCAAGGGAAACTGACGATCCCGGCTCAATCTCGCGCGCCATGTATGGAGGAAAGCGGAGAGGCAGCGTTAAAAGGGATCTGCAGACGGCTCATACTTTTGTGCGCACTGTTTTCACGCCGCTCTTGCGTTGAAGCGATAGAACGCACGAAGGTCACTTCGCTCGCTGCTGCTGCCGCGCCTGCTCACACCGGCTAACTTCTAGTGTTTTGCAGCGAGTGTGCGCGCTCGTCGAGTGCGATGTGTTCATGTTTGCTTATGCGCGCTGACACAATGTTCGTTAATTCTACTATTAAGAGAATGTTTACAAGTTTATACAGCCGATAAAACTACTAGCTTCGTATAGCTGTCTACTAATTTGCTGTCGTAATCGATGCTTCGCCTTTCGAGCAAAACTGCTACTTTTTGTTGCCGTGAGGATGTTTAAGTAGCGTTTGTTGTTTAATTGTGCAATTCTTTGGTGAACAGAGCCGTTATAACCAGTGCGTTATAACCAGTGCTACAGTGCACCTGTACCGGTAGCATAAGCGGATTCGTCGTATGTGTGTTGTCTCCAGCGGCGTGGGCCTCGGCGTAGAATTACGTAGACTGCGACTGCCGTCCTCCTCTTCAGCTGCCGCCACAGGGAGCGAGGGTGGGACTTGTGAGCGAGGGACTTGCCGGCTGGAGAAGAGGAGGGCAGTCCTTCTCGAGCACTCCACCACAGCACGTAAACCTTCTGATGTCCCGAAGTCGCGCGGGAGAACGTGTGGTTTACGGCGAAGAACGAGCCCCACAAATCGGTTGCGCGAGAATACGCGCACTTTGTATAGGCGCCTTTGTATCAGCGATGAAAGTCCGACCACCAACCACCTGAATGGGCGAACGAGCCAAAGGAAGCTGTTCGCTTTAAAACAAACTTTGTCCACCACTTCCACGAGGGGTCGAACTCATGTCCATGCAGCAACGTGCAGTCCGGCGGCTGCCGTGTATGGCGCCGCCGCGCGAGCCCGATATTGAAAGCGATCTGCGATGGAGACAAGAGTCTAGGCGACTAAGCACACCAGGGGCCGATAGCCTCGTGTGCGCTGTGTTCTCGCCGCTTAGTTCGTGTTTATGCGGGAGGCAGCACGAAGGCCTATTCGCTCCCTCCTGCTGCAGCGCTTCCTCACTCCAGCGTTTTGACAGCGAGTTTCCGCGGCCATCCAGTGAGACGTTTTCATGTCTGCTTGTGCGCGCGTGACACCATGCTTGTTAATTTACTTAGTAAGCGAACATTTACTATAGTTTACACGGCAGACAAAATTACTGTCCTTACTTCGTATAGCTGTCTACTAATTTGCTATCGCAATCGATGCTTTGCCTTTCGGACGAAACTGCGACTTTTAAGGCGAAAACCTTAGATGGCTCAGGGGTCGAAAAATTGGCCGTCCGGTGTTATGGCACCAAAGTTCAAGCGCATGCGCCAGTATTTCATAAATAATAAAAAAAGAGCTCGATTATTTCTGCTCGCGTTGAACGGACACCCTTCTAAATAATCAGTGTGGCCACAAAAGTGTCTGCGTGCGGTTTTCTCGGTTTTGCTCTTTGCCGATAAATGCACACGTGTCTTATGACGTTTTGAGGAGTATAAGTACTGAAAGCATATTTAGCGCCAGCAAACAAGGACAGAAGGGAGACGACACACAACGATGCGGGCCTACCCGCATCGTTGATTTTTTTTGGCGATGTAAATAAACTTCAACTTCAACTTCAACTCCCTTCCGTCCTTGTTTGCTGGCGCTAAATATGCTTTCAGTTTACCAACACGCCCAACAAATGGCAATGCTGAAAAGTATAAGTACGCCTGCGAGAATTGAAAATAAATATGTTGTTAAAAGTTAGCGCTTTGTGTTTGTCTAATTTGCCTTTCCGTGTCCCTCTCATTCTAAATGCGCTACAAGAAAGCAGAAGACACCATATATACAAGCCCATGCAGCTACCCTCGTCGATGAAAGTGTTGTTATTTGTCTTAACGGTCTTCATAGACTTGCCACGATCGTTCTAACGTGCCATTAACCATGCAGAACCAGTGGCGATGTCTAGCGACCGAAAAAGAGAACAAGAAAAAACAAGTAACAAGAAGTAACAACGCATACGAAGGAGAATGTCAAAGTAATTTAATGAATGCTTCATGAGCGCGCAGGCTTTCACCTTTATCCTCTTTAGCTTATGCTAAAGTGGCTGTTTTATTACACGGGAGTATAAAGCAATCTAAAGAAACACACACTCGTGCAAAATTAGAAGGTATTTCTATAAGCACATGTACTCAAAAGTCAGACAGGCAAATGCAAGTGTCAAATAAAAACATCCAGTCCGGCCGAGTTTCTTTACTCTGCATGGACAGCGCAGAACGTAACTTCCCGAAAGAACGACCGAGCTCTCGCGGTGTTTCATCGTGCCTGTCACGCATTCTATACTGTCGGCAAAGGCTGTGCAGGTCAACATAAACATGTCGTGTGGTGAGTAGTATATAGTATATAGTCTTTCTTAAGCGTTATCTGAAGAATGTCCCGGTGGAGCACGGCATCCCTGCAGTCTACATAACAGTGAGCTATCGCGCATCATCGGCGCTTCGAAATTTCTGCGGTGCCTTGCGCGGCACGCAGACTACGTGACGCCAGTGCCTGTGTTTAGGATGCCACAGCAGGCAGCGCTGTAGCGCACGAAGACGGCGTTGCGTGCATTGCGACGAAATTATTTTAAATCTGTGTAGTGGTTACCCTTTACCTCAAATCGCTATTGATGCGAAAGCGTCGAATGGCTCATTGAGCGAGAAAGCCTCGCGTATGTCGCCTGTAGCAGCAAAACGACGCCTAAGCTCCCATTGCTTTTGGCTGCGACGCCACGTCACGAGCGCGCCTCGACGGAGCAGAGCGGGCGAATTCGCGGCACACCTCCCTAGCGATAACGCGCCTGTGTTGTGTGAGGCGAGAGGGCATCGCCGCGACGCTATGTCACCGTCGCTCTCGCTCTTGGAAGCCTGTGTTGTCCGCGCAAGCTCTCGCCTGCGTTCTAAATGCGTTTTTTTTAAGCTCTTTTCGTTATTTCTTTTTCTTTGTGACTTACGGGCTCTATTACGCATTATAAATGCGAAGGCATTACATGGCTCATGAAACGGAAAATCCGGCGGCGTGGGCGGAGATGGTACGAAAAGTCACGTGGTCACAGAGACGTGCTTGTGCCACTGCTCGCGCGTTCGTTGTCGTCTTGCACAGCTGGCTCCGATGCCGCCACCGTTCCCATACTGTCCCTCCCTCTGCGAAGGCGTTGACGGCACTGGCCCACTGTCACTGGATGCGGTGATTTCGGTGAGTTCTGTCGTGCGCTCCGATGAACGAACCTTCGACTTCGACGTCTCAGTCAGTGTAGCTGCGCCCGGTTGCTTTGCACGTCCACTGAAGTACGCGAACGAGGTCGAGGCACGTGATGCAACAAATGATACCAGGCAACGTGAAAACAATACCATTACGTTTGGTAAAAAAAGTCGTCATCGGGAAGACGTCGCAATGCTTTCGCATTCATCCATAAAGGGATAGCTAAGTGCCCTTCACTTTTTTGTTTGGGTTATAACATATATAGGTTTCTTTTGTGTATATATATATATATATATATATATATATATATATATATATATATATATATATATATATACACATTGGTTGTCATAATAACCACACGGTTCCTGGCCTGACCCCAAGGTAGGTTTGTGTCATTGTTGAAGACATCATCATCATGGTCGTCATCACTATTACCAAATTGTTTTTGAGAAGATAGCACCATCATTAGGAATGCAAGCGAGCAAGCAAGCGAGCAAGATGACGGCGTCTTCGCGAGAGCCTGTTAGTGTCGCCGTACATTTCAGCGCTGAAGGAATCGCCTGAACGTCTGCTGCCCCCCCCCCCTCCTTTCTTTTAAAAAAGATATATTTACGAGGAAGGACTTTGGTCGCCGCATTGCAGCTATTGGCAGGGAATTTATAACGTAGACATGTAAAATAAGAAGTCTTACCTGTTGAAATGAGCATAGTTCGACGAAATAAAATACCCGCTACTATTCCTTACAGTGTTTTAGTTCGTTCAATTCATTGGCGATCAATTACTATAATGTATTGCGCGCCGCATGCCCGTATACCGACTTGTGGAGCGAACGGGTGCCCGCATATAGGATTTAAAGGCGAAGGTGCCCTTCAACCATTTCTACTCAACTGTGCGCCACGACCGCCGCCCCGAGAACCAGCCTCGTTGGGAACAGCGGCACGCAGAAGGGATTCAAATTTAGTGCGCGGCGGCTGGCAGAAGTGGTTTGCGCTCCAGATGATTGTGCCGCGCACAATGTTCGCGTGAGCGCCATATACAACTGCACAAGGACACAGTGCCGCCGCCTGCTCGCGGAAGTAATTAGGCAAATGGGAGTTCACAGCGCTTAAGCGCCGCTGTATGTACAAAGTCCCAGCATGCGAATAGAACGAGCCGTGTTGGACAGCGCGTGTATGCAGGCACCGTATAGCTAGCTCTCTTATAGGGCGAACGCGTAGCGAAGATTTCCAGTGAGGCAGATTCTCGAGTCAAAGTGTACTTTTTGTTTTAACGGCACCATTTCCAGGGTTCTCAAAGTAACTAGTGTACTTTGGTGGTGCAGTACTGAACGATGCACACTCAAAGGAAATTTGGATGGCACCTCGGATACAGTATAAGCGTATACTTCCACTAGATACGCTCTCGTTATCTTTTGTTTGTTTAAATAGAATGGGTCAATGTTTTCCATACATGGCATAGATAAGCTTCTCGAGAGATCCAACGGGGCGTCACGAAATAGCCCTCGGGAACTTGCGTAAACATGTTAGTAACCAGCAAACGAGTTTAGCATCGATAAGCCTGAACTAAAGTTGGTGCAGATAAACATACGGCTGCAGCTATAAATGTCGCAGCACCCAAACGGTGTACTCAAATAGAGAAACTATGAGGTCTTATAAACGAGCTCATTTAGCCCATTAGGAGCAGCAATCGTTATGTTGCATTTTCCCCCCTTTCACGTCGTTTGGTATACCACTTGGTTCATAAATAAATACCGTCAATTGCATTTCGCGATGATAACACAGGTATCCGACTTTATCCTTCCGACTTAGGCTCCCATGGTGAAGGTGCACAAACTGATAGGTTTGGCGTAAAAGGCACTGAAAGATTTCGTCGAACGCGAAGCCGTGGTGTGATGATTAACGAAAGGTCATTGATGAGGTCACGTTCAGAGACACATGCCACACACTCGAGGGTCCAGTTGGCGTCTGCTATACATGTAGCTCGGTGGCGGTGTTCTTCCGTACGTAACGCATACAAGCCCGGCATAGCCTAACAATATATGTCTTCAGTCAGACCGCGAGGAGGCCGCATGAAATGCTGCTGCTTATAGAACGCCTGTCAGAGACGTGCTACCTCAAATAGAGTTTCTTGCTTAGAAAGGTTCAGGTAAGGAAAAGCGGCGAGAACAATGGCCGACTCCTCCGGACATGTCGAGCCGAAGGGTTAAACTCGGGTCGACGCGGGATTCTAGCGCCATGTAGACAAGCCGCAAATCCACTTGGCGTGGGCTTCAGGAAACGTCTTCTATAGGGAGGCTATGGGCGCGCGCCCGCACGTATAAAACCGCGAGCTTTTGTACTGCCCGATGCCCCCGAGAGCTCGCGCGTCCTTCTTTTTTTCCCGCACGCTCGGGAATATAGTTTTTATCGTTGCACCGCCGGGTCGTTATCCCGCATGTCTACAGACGGCGCGGCGCGGCGCCGATGAGATTTGGTCACGGCTCGATGTATATACGGCGGCCCATCGACGACGCATCCTCTCCGGGCTGGCACGCGCGAACAAGCAAAAGCGAAACTCGTGGCCCCCGGTGGCCGCTCCGGGACGTCGTCTCACGCATCCGGCAGGTGCTTCGACCCCCTTCGTACGTAACGCACGTACGTACATATACACCGCTTTGGCAGAGCCCGCACGGGAGTGCGGAAACGGCTTCGTGCTCCGAACCCAGAGACGCGCGGGAGAGCCGTTCGCCCCGTGTTCCCGCGCGTGCGCGCTCATGGCACAGTACACGTTGTGAGGCAAGAGTGTAGATATACAGCCCGTCCGCGTCCGAGCGAGAGACGAAGACGCAGGCGTCTCGATAATATGGCACGCTCTGCCTCGAACGCCACCTCCCCTTCTCCGGTCTTCCTTCCTCCCTTCCTTGTTCGCGCTGCTGCTTCTTACCTAAGATCGGTGGGGGGAAGCTGCTATGTATGGGCGCTGGTTGCGGAGGGCGGCTGTGCGATATTGCTTTTTTTCGGAGAAAAAGAAAACCAGTTTCCTTATCTTCTCGGCAGGTTTGTTTGTGGGTCAACGGTATACATCTGGGAGGCTTCTCTGGGTCGTATTTCGGAGGTTCGTGCAGAAGCACCGGGAGACCATTAATTCACACGTCTTTCTTTTTTAAGTGTCGCGCAATAGAAACGTCGCGCGTTGAGACAAGCGTGTAGACGCTGGTTGACAAAGAAAGAAAGAAAGAAAGAAAGAAAGAAAGAAAGAAAGAAATGAGAGAAATGAAAGGTTAGATTATTGAGATGTGTTGCGAGCGGGTCGAAATACGGCGGGCTGAAATGCGGCCGAGCCTGTCTAAGTTGTTCGAAGTTTGGCGGCCTTCGTTGTCGGAAGTGCTAATGCGTGGTAACATGTCTGACGTTTACAGGAGTCATAAACAAAATTCGGGCTGATAGCCCATCGTGGCCGTACGTATAAGTTGTCTGCACAGAAGATTGTGCGATTTATAGCTGATGATTTTCGCGTTATTTTTTTTCTTGTCTGTTATTTGTGTAGCTGAAGCTTGTCCCGTGTAAGGTTAGCGAGTCCCAATTCCTCCTTCATCTGTTTTTTTTTCTTATTGAGCCAGTAGGCATAGATAGGAGGTAGTTTAAAAGTAACGAAATTTATTTATTTCCTGCCAACTGAATATATCTAAACAGAAATATTTTTAAGGTTGCTTGTAATTTATACTTGTTGCATGACGAAAGCAACGCCAACATTCAGGGCGACACAACCACTCTATTACAACATTCGCACTCTTACTATACCCTATTTTTCCAAGTCTTATACCTTCCAAGTAAGGGAGGGCGCGTCTAGTCAAAATGTATTTGCATTAAGTGATTAACTCGACCCTTCTTTAATTACGAACGACAAAAAAGATAAGGCTGCTAAGAAACGCGATGTTCTTAATTTCACGTTAAGAGGAAGCGTTAGCTCGGGCCCAACTCCGACGCTGCCTATTCAAATGCATGTAAAACGCAGAAACACTTTTTTGAGATAACCGTTGGACCCATTCTGATGACATTCGTTGCATTTGAGAGAGAAAGTTAAATTCTAGCGACTGTTGGAAGCGGGATTGCGATTTAGGGCCTGAATTTCGTTAAAATTTTTTTCAAAGATTCGAAAGATTGAAAGAGGAAAATAGCTACGCACCAAGAACAGATATCGCGGTTCTGTAAACGGCATCTATTAGGTAATTCAAAGTGGACAAATTCCGTATGTTAATTTAAATGTTACGTTGTGTACGAGGTTTCTGCAAAATCTGTATTTTCATATTACTAAACATTCTGAGATTCGCGTGTAACATATCACTTTTGTATGATTTAGATGTACTATTATATGCAATTAACTGAATTGTGATATCATTTTTGACTGCTGAGTTACAGAGTTGTAAACTGGACAGTTTCGTTTTCTGAAAATGTGCGATCTTTGGCTATCTTTAATAAAAAATTGACGACCTAAATAAAAGATTTGAAACCAACAGTCACTATATTTTAGGTTGTTACTTTAAATGCAACAAACCTTGTCAAAGTTGGTGCAGCTGTTGCAAAGAGAAACAAATTCTTCTTTTACATGTATTTAGATGGGAGCACCCGAGCTAAAGCTTCCTCTTAAGAGTGCATCATGAAATGCGCAACCAATGAAACACGATGACACACATGTTGACGAGAACGCATGCCGCTAAGCGCGGTATGAGAAAACTGCTCACGGCGAAACTAGGCATGCGCAAAAAAAAAAAAAAAAAAAAAAAGAAAAGCTGTACATAGACTAAGAATCCGGTGGGGTCAGTACGCATTAATAACTATATGCACGGCGCCAAACGCACGAGGACACGAGAGAGCTTGTGTCGCACAGCGCCCGTAACAACGATAAGAGCATCTATGCTTGCCGCTGTGTCGTATTGTGCTGCTTGCACCTCGCTTTGTCGTCGCGCCATTAATTCGTGGGCGGCGGCCCACTCGGCTGACGCTTGCCGTTATCGTAGACACCCGCCCACCTATAGCAACAGATTCACACAATCCCTTCACACGTTGGCGATTTGCTTTTCGTCGCACGTACAGTCGTCGTCCGCTTCGGCGCCCTCGTAATTTATGCGGCGACGGTGCATTCATTGCCTGTAAATATGACACTGCTGTTGTCCCAGTTCGAAGCGGCACACACACAAAATATATATAAAATATTTTTTTTTTTTTAAATTGGAAGAAAAAGAAGTAGAACACGAAAAGTTGAGGACGGCCCTTAAAAAAGGGACTAACTGGTGATAATTTGTCGTTGCCACTGACAACTATAAATTATCACTTGCTTAACGTCAAGCAATACGCAGGACACAAATAGGACAACAATCGAAGCCGTACAGAATGAAGACTTGATCGAGCTAACCGCCTTGGATCAAAAAAGGAATATCAACAGCAGCGCGGGCATCCCTGTGACAGTGCCTAGGTGCAGAGACTCCGAAAGAAAGGATACAACGGGCACGATCAAATATAGGCAAGGACAGTGAAGTGTAGCGTTTATGAAAAAAGGAGAAGAAAATAAACTTTAATGAAAAGAATGGTCTGGCAGTTTTGGTTGTGGTGGCCTCAGGTGGCGGCTCGAAGTCCTTGGACTCGGGTGGCATCTTCCGCTTGCCAAACGGCCCAGAGCTTTTCTGAAAGCTTAATTTTTATTGAGAAAGAGAAACGGCTGCTAAAGGCCAAAAAATAAATTATTAATATATTTTCGTTTAATCACAAAATTAGCCTTGACATCTTAACTTTCGAAGTCTCGCTGCCCTTTCTTTCTCCTCTTTGTGTAGCTGAGCACATCTGATTCCCAGTTCCCACAACAAGTGAGTACCAACAGATGACGATTAACGCAGATCACTGCAGTGACACAAACGCCCGCACAAGCATGTATACATACACATTCACGTGCGCGCGCGTTAAGGTCGCTTAAGTTTCACTATGACCGTTAGTTTCACTTATATTGACACCAAAGCGGAAAGGCGGTTCCACACTTCACATGTTTGCGGAGCCAAGAAAAACGCAAGAACGTGATGGACCTACGTGACGGAAGGCTGAAATTGTGTTGTTGAAATGCGAATGAGGCGCTGCGTGCGTATGTACGGTGAGGTATACGACACGCATACATGTGAACGTTGCCACGTTGTGCTCACACTGCCAAAATGTGCTTATGCTGTTATTGTTGACGAGGATGAATGAAACGCGAACAGTATGTCTCTCGCATTAATTTGATTGTCTAGCTGTTTTCTGGTTCGCGCAAGTCCACATCGAAATCGACCGTCACGATTTGAGGCAGCCCCTCTCGTCTTTGTAATTATCGTGACCGGCGATCGTAGTACCCGGAGAGTACTCGGCAAAGCGAAACGCGAGAAATGCTTTTACTTTCTCTTTGGGGGTGTTGGGCCTAATTAATGTAAACTGTGGCAACGGCGAAGTCTTCGGAATACTACTACACCGTCGCCACGTGAGGCGTGTCCCACGCTGTTTGTGAGTCGGGACATCAAGGCACTGGGTGCGGCAAGGTGAGCTCGTGTGGACCGGCCGAAAGTCTCGTTGCCCTGTCGTTTCTGTAGAATGGAACTTCCGCGCGTCTCTGCGATTCCTGGTTCGCGTGGCAGACCATCTCGACGCCTTGCGTCTCGGACAGCACGATGATGTCGGATTTGAGGGCGACTAAAACGGCTTCGATGTCTGCAAGCGTGTGCGACCAGGCTCTGCAAGGTAAACTCGCCAGTCTTTACCGAAGTGGTCCCCGCATCAAGAGCTTCGTTGAGGCAAGTGCTCAGTTTTGGCTTTCGGAGCTCGTTGAGCCCATTCTTTTGTCTGAATCTTTGCCGTTAGTTCGGTAAACTGCCTGCAACTTGGTGGCGCGTGAGAACCCTACGTTGACGAGGCGCCGAGGGCGCTTTTGTCGCAGTCGTATACGTCTTACGCGTACGTAACAGTTATGACTTACGTACGACATACGCGTACGACACTTGTGCATGGCCATTTGTGCTTGCGGGGACAAGGGGAATGTTCGTTCTCGTGTAGGCAATGTTTGGCAATGCTGTTGTAGGCAATGCAGGCAATGTTGGATGGTCTCAGTAACGAACTTCTCCTGTGTGGGCCCCCCATTACCTTGGATCTCCGGGTTGTGTGGGCGCTAGGGCTTGGCCTTCGTCCTAGTTCTAGTGAACCGACGGAAGCGTTTTCGAACTGTAAAATCAAACGGCACTCGGCGTCTTAATGCTCCTTATCGATGCAATTGAGCATTCAGACGTCCCAGTTCACGAGCCCGTTTGCCACATCTACGTTTGTGTTTGTCATGTCCGGCTTGTCGATGGCCAATTGTGGATGATGAGTGGCAGAACGGCAAGGGCGATCGATTTCATTTTGCTGGACATCCTATGTTCGACGTTCATTCACACGGCATCCGTAGTTGTGTCTATGAGCTCTTAGGGTGCACTTGCAGTGATGACCGCCTCTTCGCGTTCCACACAGGAAGCGTTGTACAGCCCAGCGTGGGCGTTGGTGTAGAAGAGCCGCACTCCCCTGGGACAGAGGTGCGTTATACGTCTTATCGAATCTGCTCTAGAGGAGCTGTACACGGTCTTCCGAGAACTTTTCGCCGTTATGCAGGTGAGTAGAGAGAAGAACATTTGGCCCTATTGTCGCACAACCTGCACGAGCGGATGGAAGTTTTACGCTGATCCAGGGGTTCAAGGTTCTCAACGGGATCTGGCTCTTGCTGCGCCTGTAGATTATGGCGCTTCGCTTTGAAAATTTCGCTTTTAATTATGCTTCGCTTTGAAACCGTGGTTATATCCTGCGCTTTTCTATAAACAAAATCTGCTCACATGTAGCGGACGCTCTACCGAATTCTGCGCCGGGTCAAATAGAGCTTCTGACATATATAGTACTAATTTCTACGGAAACGCCATCATAATATCTCCGGCAGGTGCCTCAAAAGCTTGATAATTAAGAGGCAGCGTCTCCGCCTGTTTCGGAAAGGGAGGGTATAGCGACGAGGTGTGACACTGCGTTCGCTCAGATGGCGATATTCCTGTGATGAGCTAATAGACGGGACAAACACTGTGCGTTCGTATTGAAAGCGCAAGAATAGCTGCCGTTTATGTCGGGAGGAAGATAAGTCTCAGAAACCAGACTGGCAAAATAATAACTTTGCTGTGCTTGATTGTGCTGCATACTTATTCAGGTCAACTACCACTAAGAACACACAAAGCCAAACGAATGAACAAGACATGCTAAGTGTTCCTGGTGGGCAGAGTGACCGGATATGGGGTCAGTTCTTTCGCAATGTTGTTCCCTGAAGTTACTGTAAGAAATGAAACGAAGTAGAAAAGGTAGAATAAAAAATAAATAAAATAAAGATAAGATACTTTCGCCTTGGATAGAAGGAAGCGTCAGAGGAAGACTGGTGGTGTCAAAACAACCCGTAAGAAAAAACAAAACACGATCAGCGCTCCATTTAGAGCGGTAGTGTAAGAAAAGAGGTGATACCAGCTATCTCCTACCGGGCTCGTCGTGCCTGCCACGCGCGTGTAGAGCTGGCCACCGCTTCTCCGATCTCCTTAGCCGCACTTACGTATTTCTTTTTTTTTTTCAGACTTCCTTCTGTCTTTTTCAAGCACGAACAGGCTTGATGTAGAACGAAAAAAAAAAGACAGACAGGAAGTGCAGTCTGTCTTTTGCTAAAGCGGAGTGATTTGGAGATCGGACACAGCTTCGATATAGTCAGCGGGGCCACTTCCGCTCGACAAGGCATACGCAGCGCATCTGTTCCTCCATGCAACGACGACGTGAAATCGCGGCTTCCTATGCAGAAGCGTTCTTACGTTAACATCATGAAGACGGGTAGGCCAAACGCTTCCTATACCAAAACCAGGGCGGCGAAAAGTGGCTCCGTGTTTTCATCAGGACGTTCAGCCTCGGCCGTTCACCAGACTATATACAGGGTGTTTCAGCAAACACTTTCAAACGGTTTTAAAAAGTGCCTGTGGCAGATAGCGCAATTCTAGTCCGCGAGCTGGTCTACTTGAAGATGCAGACATTACTTCCACAGAGGAATCGAAATGCATAATCGAGTAACTAACAAGCATCTGATTACCTTATGGCACATATTGCGATTTATAAATTCTAGCGGATGAGACTGCAAGGCACGTCCACTTGAAAATAATTGTGTGGATGACACCATCTACGAGACATGCGCCGTCAAACTTGCGGTAAAAAATGCGCTGTCGTTCCACTTACTTTCTTAACAAGACGTCGTTTTATGCATTTAAACACAAAAGTAACTGGAACGCCAATGCATTTTTTTCCACAATGTTCGGGAATTAATATCTCGAAACTGGTGTCATTCCGAGAGTTCGCTCCAAGTGGATCCGTCTTGCGAGCTCCACGGCTAGAATTTGTAAATTGCAATACGTGCCATAAGCCAATCAGTTAAAATACTAATTAGTATTTTGTGTTAATTATTCGTTTATGCATTTCAATTTTTGTGCAAGCATTGTCCGTCTCTTCGAGTAGATTAACTCGAGGGCTAGAATTGCGCTATCTGCCACAGGCAATTGAAAAACAAATTTGAAAGCGTTCGCTTAAACCAGGTACATAATTAGCGTTGGGAAACACTTACCTGTGCATAAGGGCAATAGGGCATGGCACTACCACACTAGAACAGGAATTGGCCTCCACGGTGCAGTATTCTCCCACAACCTCCCTGATGATATCTACAATTAACCCACGGCCCTCATACCCCAGCAGCCGCGGAGCACCTGACCAACGCGGCGGTCAGACCTGTAACGCAGCAGAGGGTGCTAAGAATATCTGGGTCCGGACAGGCCGCCAATGGAAACTAACCCTGTCAACCTTTAGCAGCCGAACTCTTTCGAGCGAGGCTAGCTTAGCAGGACTCTTTGAGGAACTATCAGACGTTGTTTGGGATATTATCGGCCTTAGTGAGATTAGAAGAACTGATGGGGCTTATACATTGCTAAATAACGGCCATGTCCTCTGCTATAGAGGTTTCCCTGATAAGAAGCAATACGGGGTAGGATTCCTAATCCATAAGGACATAGCGGGCAACATTGACGAATTCTACTTCATTAATGAGAGGGTAGCAGTAGCCGTAATCAAACTTAATAAGAGGTATAAATTAAAGGTAGCACGAGCCTACGCTCCAACAAGTCACGAAGATGAGGAAGTAGATCAGTTTTATGAAAATGCTGAATTAGCGAGGAAAAAAGCGCAAACTTGGTATACAGTAGTAACGGGTGACTTAAATGCAAAAGTGGGGAAAAAAGCAGGCGGGTGAACAGGCAATTCTAAACTACGGCGTCGATTCTAGAAACGCTAGAGAAGAGATGCTGGTAGAATTCGCAGAAAGGAAGAAGCTGAGAATACTGAACACCTTTTTCAGGAAGTGTAGCAACAGAAAGTGGACTTGAAAAAGCCCTAATGGTGAAATAAGAAATGAAATTGACTTCGCACTTTCTGCTGATCTAAGCATAGTGCAGGGTGTAGAAGTGATAGGTAGGGTAAAGTGCAGTGATCATAGGTTAGTGAGGGCTAGGATTCACCTCAATTTTAACAGAGAACGAGTAAAATTGGTCAAGAAGAAACAGGTCAACCTAGAGGCAGTAAGGGTAAAAGCATACAAATTTAGGCTGGTACTTGCGAAAAAATATGCAGCCTTAGAACATAGAGCTGATGATGGTGACATAGAGATATAATGAATGAAACCGTAACGAGGCTGGCTTCAGAGGCAGCAATTGAAATGGGAGGCAAGGCACCAAGGCAACCAGTAGGCAAGCTTTCCCAAGTAACAAAGAACCCAATAAAGAAAAGACAAACAATGAAAGTGTCCAACTCAAAAGATAAGATAGAATTCGCGGAACTGTCAAAACTGATCAACAAAGCGAAAATAAGTGATATTCGAAATTATAACGTGAGAAAGACTGAAGAAGCCGTAAAAAATGGACGCAGCCTGAAATCACTGGGAACGAAACTTGGCATAGGATAAACCAAGATGTATGCACTGAAAGATAAGCAAGGTAATATCATCAGCACTCTCGAAGGTATAATAAAAGCAGCGGAAGAATTCTATACTGAACTGTATAGTACCCAGAAGACTCAGGAGTACTCCATTCGAAAAAAAATAATGAACAGGGTACAAAAAATCCTCCTATAACTAGATATGAGGTCAGAAGGGCCTTGCAAGACATGAAACGGGGAAAAGCGGCAGGAGAAGATGGAATAACAGTTGATTTAATCACAGATGGAGGAGACATATTGCTAGAAAAACTGGCGGCTGTCTATACGAAGTGTCTATCGACTGCAAGGGTCCCAGAAAACTGGAAGAATGCAAACAATATACTAATCCACAAGAAGGGAGACGTCAAAGGACTGAAAAAATAATAGGCCCATTAGCTTACTCCGAGTATTATATAAAATATTTACCAAAGTAATCTCCAATAAAATAAGGGCAACACTGGACTTTAGTCAACCAAGGGAACAGGCTGGCTTCAGGAAGGGATACTCTACAATGAATCACATCCATGTCATTAATCAGGTAATCGAGAAATCCGCAGAGTGCAATCAGCCTCTCTATATGGTTTTCACAGATTACGAAAAAGCATTTGATTCAGTAGAGATACAAGCAGTCATAGAGGCAGTGCGTAATCAAGGAGTGCAGACCGCTTACGTAAATACCCTGGAAAATATCTACAGAGATTCCACAGCCACCTTAATTCTACACAAGAAGAGTAGGGAGATACATATAAAGACAGGGGACAGACAAGGAGACACAATCTCTCCAATGCTATTCGCTACGTGCTTGGAAGTATTCAAGTAAATAAACTGGGAAGGTTTAGGAGTAAGGATTGACGGCGAATAATTCAGCAACCTTCGGTTTGCCGATGACATTGTTCTATTCAGCAACAATGCAGACGAGTTACAACAAATGATTGAGGACCTTAACAGGGAGAGTGTAAAAGAGGGGTTGAAGAATAATATGGAGAAGACAAAGATAAGGATGAATAACCGGGCAAGGGAACAAGAATTCAGGATCGTAAGTCAGCCTCTAGAGTCTGTGAAGGAGTACGTTTACCTAGGTCAACTAATCACAGGGCACCCGGACCATGAGATGGAAATTTACAGAAGAATAAAAATGGGTTGGATCACATACGGCAGACATCGTGAGCTCCTGACTGGGAGCTTACCGTTATCATTGAAAAGGAAGGCATGCAATCAGTGCATTTTACCGGTGCTGACATATGGGGCAGAGACTTGGAGACTGACAAAGAAGCCTGAGAACAAGTTAAGAACCGCGCAAAGAGCGATGAAACGAAGAATGCTATGCATAAATTTAAGAGACAGGAAGAGAGCAGTTTGGATCAGAGAGCACCGGGTTCAGACGATATTCTAATTGACATTAAGAGAAAAAAGTGGCGGTGGGCAGGTCATGGAATGCGCAGATTAGGTAACCGTTGGACCATTAGGGTGACAGAATGGGTACCAAGAGAAGGGAAGCGCAGTAGAGAACTGCAGAAGACTAGGTGATGCGACGAAATTAGGAAATTTGCGTGTCCTAGTTGGAATCATTTGGCGCAGGACAGAGGTAATTGGAGATCGCAGGGAGAGGCCGTCGTCCTGCAGTGGACATAATATAGGCTGATGATGATGATGAAGGGCATGAAAATGCCGCGCCCCATTCTGTACCCGTTTCTTTTCAACTTAAATGAAAATAAATTAAAGAGATTCCGTTACTTTACAATGCTGACGACTACTCGAGTTTTTTACGTGATAAGCGAAAAATAATATAAAATAAAGAACAGCGTTACAATTTCGGAAAATCAAGAACGTAGAAGGTAGTGAAAGCGTGATAACAATAAAGAGTAAGCGAAAACAGTAAACTAAGTCCCAATATAGTCTGAGGCACACTAGAGCAAGCAAATACCGAAAGCGAGGACTAGTTGCGCCACTCACTTTACTGTGTCCCGAACGGGCCCACGAGGCCGCGATGCGGTCCGTAATCAGCAGGCTCTCAGCTTAGCATTTTGACACTGTTGAGTCTTGGAGTTCCAGATATATGACACGGTGATGGATATATGACATGGGGATGGATATGATGGTGATGGATGGACATGGATGGCCATTTACGGAAGCGAAGGTCTTGGGAGCCTGGCCTCACAGTTCATTAACCCAGAAAGCAGTTCGAGCGCTTTTTCACTACCTGAAGGCAACAGACTTGAGTGCCCGACTATAGACATCCTACACCTTAGTTCTCTCTCTCTCTCTCTCATTCCCCTCCCCACCTGTAGGGTAGCAAACTGGACTTAGTCTGGTTAACCTCCTTGCCTTTCCTTCTTCCCTTCTCTCTCTCTCTCTCTCTTCGTGGCTCGCGCTGACTGCGGCCATTTCTCAGAATGCATTCGTCATTAGTAGCAACTTCCTTCAGCTCCACAAAGGGAACATTTGTCTAGATGTGCGTTTAGCTGCGGCAGCAGTTAGAAGCATGAAAGTGTGTTTGCTGTACACGTCCATTCTTTCCTTTACTGACGGCCGTCGTCATCATCTCGCCGTCGTCATCGTTATCGTGTCGTCGTCGTCTTCAAGCCACCTTCTCATCCCGAGGACAACCAGCGCTCAACCTTAGCGTGCCAACAGCAGCGCCTTGACACACAAGGCGGAGAAAAAAATTGGAGGACGCTTAAGCTTCGCATTTAAAGAGTGGAACGCGACAGCATTCGAAGATCCCTGACTGCTTCTCACACTTCCCAACAACTACAGCTTATGCAACCGTAATATTTACTGGAAAACTATTGCGGCGAACGCTATGCACGAAGGCAAGCTTTCTGGTAGAAACGCGGCCTCTTGCGTGGCCCATCGAGGAGGCAGTGCACCGCCAAGTCAATAAAATTACATAATTTTATTGTTTCGCACCTTTAATATATAAGTCTGAGAAAATTAAGATAAAAGGCATGCGTTGTCGGTGTTTTGTTTCATGACAGTCTTTTGTGGGCTGTCAGTCTCAAGATTCTGAAGAACAACTTTGTCAAGAATGTAAGACAAGGTATGAGTAACTTTAGCGAAAGACTGGTGTGGCAGTATAACCCGCATATACCGCATGTCATATAGCAAGGCGTGGCATACACATATACCTAAATATATACCGCAATTTTCGCTCACGGAGAACTCCGCCGACGCCGACGCCAATACCGGATTTCCTGCGGCACGGGGCCCTTAACGCTATCGCGTTAAAACAGTGTTTAGTATTCGATTTCGCGTCAGGAAATTCACCGCTGATCTTCAGGTGCATGTGTCCGACGTCTGACATGACTGGCCACCGCCTTTCTTGAACGTATTGGAGCGCATGCGGTGCCCGGAGCCCACATTGCTACGGACAAAGCTTGTCTGGACACGCCGGGGTTTATCAAGCCTTGGTGCAGGCGCGCATCTGCCAAGATATCGTACCGTTTTCGTGGGGCCCTATCGGTCGGCGTCAGCGTATATTAGTAGGACACCCAAACTGGCCAGCGCTGGTTCCTCAGAGGGCGGAAAAAAAAAAAAAAAGGTTCACCGACCACCGCCACTCAGGATCGAACTCGTGCTCCAGCGATTTCAAAGCGAAGCTTTCTATGTCTCACTTATTCGTCCGTGAGCGCCGAATACGCACCGCCGGAAAGCCAACTTACACATCTGCTTAGAACCTACAGTTTACATTCGCAGTACCGCACCAGCGTCGACTGGCCGGCCGGACAGTGCGTCATAACTGTGCGAAGCGACGAACTCAGCTAGAGTATCGCATGCGCACCAAGTTCACTGGAAGCGCAAGTTGCGTCTGCCAGGCATCACAGCACCCATGTCGCGATTAACTGAGCTTTTCTGATTGTCGGAGACAGGAAGTGCGCGTGAACACGGGCTCGTCCTGGGATCTGAAAAAAGAAAAACCCAGAAGAATTGTGTATATCTGCATTGCATTACGCGCGTCACGCAATGCATTCGTGGCCGTCACCATGGGTAGGCCGCGGGTGTAGCGCACGGCAGAAGAGGCTGCCGTACGCGAACGCAAGCGCGAGCGCGATTGTGCCCGTGAGGCCGATCCCGTGTATAGGCAACGGCATGAAGAAACCATGTGGGAGACGCTTGTGCATTAGAGATGCCTACTCGTCTTGTGATAATCAGCGTGTGCATCAGACCGCACAAGTCTGGTTGTGACGCGGAAACGTTCCTGGCAGAAACGATCAAGACCTTAAAGCCACATAGTACGTCTATCCTCGTGTGCGGTAACATTAACATCTATGTGGCGAAAGAGCACGGCAAATGGATCGAGAGTTTCCTGGTAAATTGCTACTCGATGAAACTGAACACGCTACAGAGACCCACGACACAACACCGTTCCTGCATTGATCTCACGTTTGCAAGCATGCAGGCTGTGTCACGTTACGATCGCAGGTCCTCTGACCGTATACCACAGCGATCACAAGGCAATACTGTGCAAGTCTAGAGGCGTCCGTGAAAGCGTGAATGTGTGCGTGTAATCAACGGCTACATGATCTAAAAGAAAGGCTATGCAACTTAACGAAATGTGTCTTCATTCAACTTCAACGTGCAAAAAATACAATCCTCAGCAAGCAGTCAAATCACATATGCATAGCATCAGGTCACTCAGAAGTTCTTGGGTTCGTTGCGTGGTCGTTGTCTTTGGACTTTGATTAAGTTTGCATTGGGGGAAAGCTTCGCGTTCAACCATCTTTCTTTAAGAAAGGGGCTTTCATTTCTTGTCGCCATTTACGCAAGTCTATTCAGCTGTTTATCGCTGAAGCACGACATTGAATTCCAACGAGAGAGAGAGAGAGTGAGAGAGAGAGAGAGAGAGAGAGTCACTCACAAGAACACACAGAAAACAAAAACAAGAACAGACAGACTCAACTTCAGCTGACATCTATGCAAAGCGATGCATTGTTGGTGTGATTGGCTAATGAACTAGTTGTGTGTGTATGCACGGTGTCCCAGCTAAAGTAACGCAGGCTTTGAAAACGACTGAGTGTGCTAGTGGGCTGATAGGAACTAAGTGGTGTTGAGAATTGTGCGGGCTAGTCTGCGGCATTTTTTTCGTTTTGCAAAGTCACTTAATTAGTATAAACTAATTGCCTAAATTTTTAAATATTGACTTCAGTAAGAAACTCCCAATATGAAAGTTGTAGATCAGATTTAAATATAGCCGACTTAGGTGTTTGCAACTAATTATCATTGATGGAGCTTCTTGTACTTGCCCTTAAATAAAACCCGCGAAATACAAAAACAACGTCATGATAGCGCCACTATTTCAGCTCTCTCAGACGACCGATCAGGAAACGGCGTTCGATTGTCTCTGCAGCGCTGTCCAGGACAGGCTTGGTGTTTGCGCCTCTGATCTCATTCTTGGCGCTGTGCCAACCTTGATCGCCGAGCTTCATACACCCACATCGTGAATCTTCAACGTGGGGCGTATACGCTCACGCGTAAAACTGCGCAAATGCTTGCCGGTGTGTGCTAATTGGGTGCCAGACGGGCGCTACGTTCTCCATAGTAAACGATCGCACGATTTGCGCTGGTCTCAGTAATTATTACGCGAGAGTAAATTTTTATGCATGAACGTATATGGGGACACAAACAAACAAACAAACAAACAAACAAACAAACAAACAAACAAACAAACAAACAAACAAACAAACAAACAAACAAACAAACAAACAAACAAACAAACAGCAAACAAACAAACAAACAAATGGCGCTAGTCCTGTAAGTGGCCTCCGCGATTTTTCAGCGCTTCGCGGCCAGCCGCTGGTGTCGTCCTATCTCGGAGGTAGTGCTGACCAGCCGCACATTTTTGGAGTCGTGCGTCGCTTTCGGCGAGCGCTAATGGCGGCGTTGCGTTTTTTTTATTTTCCATATCAAAACAGTCTACTTTTGCAAGCCTTTAGTGATGCATCCACTCGTATGTCAAAAACTAGAACATTGCACAGAGGCTGCTCGATATCTGTAATTATCTGAAACTAGGCTTCTTCCGCGCCCCAAAATTCCGTTGCATTTGGCCTTTAAGGTGTATTTTAGCAAATTACCCTTATTCCAAAACTATTACTCTTACAGTGAGAGGAGGCTTCGGTAAGCCAGAGAAGTCGCAAGAGCGAAAGTCGAGTTGGCGACGACCTCCTGCAGTTCTCGTACCAGTTTGCCGGCACCTCACGGATTTTGACAGCGTTTGCTCACGGTTATGGTTAACTGTTTATCTATAAGGAAAGGCTATATAGATGCACTACATTCTAAAGGACCAAAATATCAACCACGATGGGGGCGAAATGCGAAAACACCCGTGTACTTACATTTAGGTGCACATTAAAGAACCCCAGGTGGTCGAAACTTCCGGAATCCTCCACTACGGCGTGCCTCATAATCAGGAAAGTGGTTTTGGCACGTAAAACCCCATAATTAAAAAAAAAATATCAACCCTAGTAAGTTTCGAGCAGCTTTCCTGAGGCAAAGGGGCGCAAATACGAGACAATTCGTTGAAGTTCGTGGCTCGAACTGACGTACCGGTGCTGATTTTTCGGCAGGAAATTCGAGAACGGGCGAATTTTTGGCTTTGATTTTCTCTATTAGCAATGATCGGCACAGCTGGCGCCGTGCGGAGCTGATGGCTTAAGCGTCCGGCATAACTCGGCGCTCGGATGTTGTTGATGGAGTGAGGTAGAGAGTGCAACGCCTGCTTTCTCTCTGGCACATCTTGGAAGAGAAACATGGCTTTTCCGCATATGCAAAAAAAAAAAAAAATGAAAGTGCTCACGGTATGGTTGCAGGATCAGACAAAAATTGAGCAGTACATCTTGCGGATAGTAATCAGCCCTTATCCGCCAAGGGAAGTAAAATTTCTAGAGAACACGTTACCAGACTGAAACTGATTATTGTTGCTCGTTAGTGTCTTCTGAATTAGTAGGAAATTCTCACACTTTATTCGAAGTTCTTAGGCATCGCCTCAAGGAAGCGTTACGCCCCAAGTATCCATACCTGCACGACATTTGGGTGCAAGTGCCTTGCCTCTCTTAGCAGCTGCCTGCTTGGACCTAAAGTATTTCCAGGAGCTCTGTTTACGTCTAACACCTCTGTAATGCTAAGTTCTTCCAGATCAGCGTGTTATTTATTTCGCGCAAATAAGGTACTAGTCCGCGCCGTGTAGTCCTGCGTCCTTCATATATGCATCTCAGTTCCCAATGAAACGGACAACACTCGCTGTAGTTTTCTTTTCGTAATACAGAAAATTACTGGCCTTGTGCACAACGAAAAATTGAAGCTGACAGTTATTGCGTTCTCATATAAGACGTTACCCTTGGAACAGCAGTTCAAAATGTGGCGCGGTTTTCACTAGCACTTCCCCGTGTAGGCGCTAGATGGGGAGAGCTGCTTGCCCGTACGGGAACGCATGCGCCAAGGAAATACGTGGCCTTTGAGACTATCAAACAATGTGGAAACCCAGCTTTCGTATAGGTCTCAGAGGCCACAAGAAAGGCTATGGTGGCGTTTTTTCTTTCTGCAACAGATGGCGACACACACTGAGGTCTTTCTGCGCCTTGATTCTTCACAAAATGTGAATGGCAGTGCATTGATAGATCGCCAGTGCAGACATCTGAGGACTAGTGGGGTTCACATTGTTTGTAATCAAGCGAGAAGTGAGGGCTGCATTGGGCAAAAAAACACAAGAGTCGGCAACCTCGAGTAAATGAGTGCACCAAGCACCTCAAATTATAACGTAATCTTCCCCATGATCTAGGAACCCAAGCAATGACCAGCCGAATGTGTGCGTGTGTGTGTGTGTGTGATAGATAGATAGATAGATAGATAGATAGATAGATAGATAGAGAAGATGTAGAGCCAGACCAAGTTCAGCAGAACATCTTGCGGGCCTAGTTGGTCCATTATTTAGATAGTTATTGCGCGAGATGGGAAACAGACACCACAAAACGAGAAGAAACATGGAGAAAGCTTGAGCGCAAAGCCTCCTTGCTTGCGCTCAAGCTTTCTTCATGTTCTTTCTCTTTGTGTTGTCCGTTTGCCATCTGCATTATTGTTACTTACAGCGCTCGTGTTTCGTGTCTCTTCCGTGTCCGTGTTTTTAGCGCGCGCTGTAAGTAATAACAATGCAGATGTACCGACTCCCCCCAGCTAGCTACCGCACTACAGTTGTTTCCCATCTCGTGCAATAATTGTCAGTTCTTTGTCAGACAAAGCATGCACAGAACGTCCCAAGCAGTCTGATAAGCAACTCGAGAAACCTCGAAGCCGTTGGAGTGCACCGAGCTGATGGTAGAGTACAGTGATTCGAATGTGCGTAAGCGTTCGTGTAGGTTTAATTGCAAATATTAACGTGCAGTTGGTGGAAGACCTAGCCACCAAACAGTTCTGCATTAGGAAAGGACCAACACTTCACTAATTCAATATATATGTTAAACTAAGCGTGCTCTCACTTGGCAGACTCTGAAACAGTTGCAACGAACATTGTTCAAAAGCCAAATTTACGGCTCACTGACGACGTAAGCAAGACGTGTATCACAGTATTGGAAACGGTCACTTGATAGAGAATTTAACTGCAATAACATTCCACTTATTACTCGATCATGGCTTCACGCGGGTGGACTTGGGGTCCATTCGACGACCTCAGCGTTCATCAGAGTGATTACACACACACACTGCGCTGTGAAAAATTAGGGCCCGTATTCACAAAAAGCTCTTGCGCTTAAATTTTTCGTAAGAGAAAATTCCAGTCAATCCTGACGCTGGATGGCGCAATCGGCCACAAGCTAGTCTCAGCAAGGAGCGTATCGGCGTGAATGCGCTGCGTCTTCATATTATTTATTTATAAAGACTGTTACCCTTAGCGTTGCGACATTACCTGTTGTACTCGGGTTTTGTATATAATTGGATATCGTTACGTTACAACGATATTGCAGAAGCAGCGAAGCGCGCGTCTCCGCGCAGGCACTGTTACGGCGGGAAATCTATTCTTGGAAGTATGTATCATATACGTGCAGACACGTGTGAAACGATGTCAGTATTTGCATGTAGAGGCTCTCGTCTGTCAAAACGAGTTGGTTTAATGACAGGTGAAGCCTTCGTCAAAAGAGCCGACGCCAGTGACCGCACTGTTCAAAAGCTATGGACAAAGAGGGAAATAAGGAAAGTGTCACGCTCTCAATGTCTAACTCTGGAATTTCTGTGGCGAGGCCTCAAGTGTATCAGTTTGCAGGGTTTTTTTATTTTATTTTTATTTTTTCCGAACTGCCAGCCTGTTTTAGAGGCCCTAGGCAGGAGTGGGATATACATAAAGGCTTTAAGAACCTAATAACATGTGAAACACAAGAAAGAAAAAAAAGAGAAAAAAAAGGTGGAAACAAGCAAAGCGTCATCTTGGTACAATGCAAAAGAAAGAAACAACAATAAAAAGGAAGGAAGATATCAAAGAATTCTGCAACACAGCACATGTTTACACAATGGCTTACACACACACACACACACACACACACACACACACGCACACGCACACGCACACGCACACGCACACGCACACGCACACACACACACGCACACGCACACAGAGAAATTAACGGTACCCTTAACATGATATGATCATGATCTTAACATGATATATGAGTGTATGGAATAGGATAGAAATCGTGGGAAACGTTTCGGTTCATATATTAATGAGTGCGTACATGAAGGACGATATGGTTGAGTTTTGAAGAACGTTTTCAGGCAGGGCGTTCCAGTCATGGATGGTTCGGGGGAAAAAGGACTGCTTAAATAATGTGGTATGGTGCGAATACTCGTCTAACCTGAATGAATGTGATGAACGCGTTGGGCGCCGGCTACAAGGGGTAATATACAATTTTTTATCTAGTTTTACATGCTCCCGATGAATTAAATATAACGTTTTGAGTCTCTCTCGATACCGTCTTGCCTCTAGGGTTTCTAGGTTCGCCTGCTGTAAAAGAGCGCTAACTGATGTATGACGGCGGTAGGAATTAAAAATAAACCTGACTGATTTCCACTGTATCATTTCAATCATATTTATGCTTGCTTGGGTGTAAGGATCCCAGACAGGAGTAGCGTACTCTAACAATGGTCTGATGAAAGTCTTGTATGCTAATAATTTTATATTACATGTAGATTTAGCCAAGGTCCTCCTCAGGTATCCGAGCTTATTCATGGCTTTCTTCTTAATGTGTGTTTGCAATGCCTTGTTTGGACGGCAAATCTTTATCGCATTGTCTTTCATCAGCCCCCTCTCCCTCGGAAATGCGTCATTTTTGAAGAAAACTGTACTGACCATATATCAATCGGCTTTGCACAAGCACATAATCTTGGTTTTGTATTCTTGATTTGTGCGGGGTGTATTAAAGCTAATATTTATTTGCCTACCCTGCCGGGTATGGCGCGGGGGCTGCTGGGTCGGCCACTATCTCGGCGGACATATTTGTGTATATATATATTTTGTGACGCACCAGTTATCACGACGTTTATTCCGTGTCAAAGATGCGGCGAACCGACCACGCCCACAGCACGGATCACACTCGCGAGACAGCCCCACAAGCGATGATGAAGATGAACCCCATATGAACCCCACATGATGATGATCATGTACAGATGTCAAAGAATAGCTTATAAATTCCCACAATATATATACATATATATATATATATATTGCAAGAATACGACGTTACTATTACCTACAAGTGCGGAAAAAAACATCAAGATGCAGAAGCGCATTCTCGCTGTCCGCTTCCTACGACACCATGCAATGGACCTCAAACTACCATCCGTGACAAGCTTTTGCACGAACCCTCCTCCCCTCCTCACATGCTTTCTTGTTGGCCACTGTCGACGAGATGGCTCCACATGACAACAAATCCTTCCAATCTCATAAACTTGCCGCCTCTTACTGTCGGCGCATCATAAGCCGCGTTTACATGAATGCGAAAGTGTCGCATCGTATCGCATTTCTAGCGCATCACATTCATGTAAACAGCAGTAATGCGCTAGGAAGGCGCATCGAAGTAATGCGCCAGGTGAGGGTAGATTTACGGGCGCTAGTCGACTCTCGCGGAGCATGTAAACGTGGGATCGTCGCATTAGGAATTATGGGAAGGAATTAGCTGCGGGACTGCCGCGCTGATGAAGCTGCAACACAGCAACGCCCGAAACCACGGAGTGCCCGAAACAGAAGCAAAATGGCGTCCCCCACGGCAACTTCGCACGCCGCAGCGTGCTCTACGCGAAAATATTTCTCGGCACTCAGCCACCAACATGCACTCGGCCCACTACCGGAAGTCGGGTGCACTTCCCTTATACGACACCATGTGGCGCTACGTTCTCGCAAGAGTTAATGCGCTACATGCAAACGGCGTCGCATCGTCTTTCCAGAATGTGCTTGGAAATGCGATGCGCCACTGTCGCATTCATGTAACCGGGGCTTATTCAAGGAGCTTCGCGCCCGCCTAACGCTCGCCTTCGTCGACAGCTGTCGCAATTTAAGATTGGCAACCGCGTCCTATACCGTCATGTCTATCACCCTGACGGTCGACGCTGGGTTCCTGTCCTACCACGCTCTCCACGTGCTCATGTCATGCAGGCTTCTCACGACGACATACTGCTGGTCACCTTGGTTTCCAGAAAACCTATGACCGCATCAAAGGTCGCTTCTACTGGCCTGGATTGTCCGCCAGTGTAGCGAGGTATGTCGCTTCCTGCGCCCTGTGTCAGCGTCGAAAGCTCCCTATATCAGCTCCAAGCGGACAACTGCAACCGGTTCCTTGTCCGTCGCAACCATTTGAGGTCGTTGGCATTGACCTTTATGGTCCTCTTCCTGTGACTCTCACCGGTAAACGATGGATTGTGACAGCCGTTGATCACTTGACACGCTACGCCGAAACAACTTGCGTGAGTTCGGCCTCAGCCTCTGAAGTTGCTGCATTCGTACTTCAATCCTTAATACTGCGTCACGGTGCTCCTCGCGTCCTCCTGAGCGACCGTGGAAAGGCATTCCTCTCGCAACTACTAGACGAAGTTCTCAGAGCCTCCGGAACCACCCACGAGACTGCCTGCAGTTACCATCCGCAAACCAACGGCCTCACAGAGCGATTTCATTACACGCTGTCAGACATGCTAGCCATGTACATCGAACCGGATCACAGAAACTGGGACGCAATTTTGCCATTCGTGACTTTTGCATATAATACCGCCATTCAACGCACGACCGTTTACTCGCCATTCTACCTTGTCTACGGTCGTTCGCCCTCTTCCTGTCTTGGCGTCTCTTTCTTCGCGCCAACTCTCCATCAATGTCCATCCTCCTGTGAAGAATATGTGTCCCGCATTCTGCGTTGTCGCCAGCTCGCCCGCATCAACACCGAAGCATGGCAACAGGACCGCAAGCAGCATTACTACGCCTCTCATCGCGTCGTGTGCTTCCGCCCTGGCGAGGAAGTGCTACTCCAGACACCAGTTCGAACTCCTGGCTTGTGTGACAAGTTTCAGCTTCGTAACTTTTGTATATATATGTATACATTTAGTGCCATCACTCCGCACCTTTATTCTGCGTAACAACAATATATTCCTACATAAAACTAAATATACAATGTCGACTCACAGGTATCTTAAAGCAAACCGCCCTTTTAATGGAATAGCGCATTATATTGAATGAATTATTTGATTTGTCGATTTTCCTTGACTTAGCCATTAGGTATGCACCGGTGGGTGTGTCCCCTTACTTGGTCAACCCTCTCCAGAATGGATATATGCCAATGTGACACAAGAGATACATAATTCCTAAATGTAGCTACATATGTGCCGCACTTCTTTGTTCCCATACCTGCCATCGCCATTCTTCCCTCGACAGGCATCACATATCGCTCTCGTCCTCGTCACATCGCTGCGTACACATCTGACAGCAAACACTGAATTGGTGTTTGCATTTCGGCATACCTTGTGAGCGATGCAGTGCAGAAACATAAAAACATTGCGTGAGATTTAACATTGTGACCTTTGTGGTGGATAAAAATAAACATTGCATGAGATTCCACGTTGCACTGGTTAAAAAAAAAAGTTGCACGCATCGCCGTTATATTGTAAAGTTTTTAATTAACCGCTTCACTAGAGCTTCGCTTCCCATACGTTCCAACACGTGCGTTGTATCTGCATAATTTCTTGCAAGAATATTTGTTTTTTTCATACTTGTCAGAAAACTCAGCGCATTTGTGAGCACATTTTTGGGTTTTCCCATTAAACACCTCTACTATAAGGAATGCAGCGGGACGTATGGCTTATAGCCGGCCATGAAAGTAAGCTAAGCGCCCCGAGAGTCTCCTTTCCCTCCGCCTCCTGCCCCGCCGTATCTAGTGTAAATTACCTCTCCACACACAGGAGAGGGTCCGGTCTCGGCGATGGCACGCAATTTCCCAGTTGGGCCCTGGTGCGAGCTCTGCAGCAGTTCGCTAATTGGCTCCCTCCCAGCCCTCTCCTCTGTTCGGGCCTGGCTTCGCTTTGCCTTTGGCATTGCCCCGTTGTTTGCGAGCTGATTACGGCAGGTTGGTAAACGGCCCACTGTATGCATAGCGGATGTCTGTGTGCACACATGCCACGACCTCTGTTTATTATATTTCTTGTTCTTCCTCAGCCATGTTTCTTTCCGTCGCTGCTGTCTGTGCCCGGTGTTTGGCGGGCGCAAACTTGAAACTGGTGTTAAGTTTGCGGAAGCTGCGAAGGATCTTCAGTTATTGGCATCAACCATTCTTTGATCTTTTTCATTACTCCGCATTTGTTATTTTTGTTTTGACCATCTCTGTTGCGGAATTCTTAACACAAAATATTTGCAATCAATCAATCAATCAATCAATCAATCAATCAATCAATCAATCAATCAATCAATCAATCAATCAATCAATCAATCAATCAATCAATCAATCAATCAATCAATCAATCAATCAATCAATCAATCAATCAATCAATCAATCAATCTTCAGTTTATGCACTCAGAAACAACTGCAGGTCTAAGTACTGAAGCATAGAGAAATTAGAAAAGGTAAACCTACGGCCAAAGGCCATGGGATGCGAAATATAATGAAAAGGGGAGAACAGGGATGAACAGGTACATAGTGAACGATAATTCAGCAATAACAGAAACTTGAGAAACCGAGTACAGACATGCAGAATTAATGACACAATGAGTAACGGTTCTTGAACACCACGATGGCTAGGAGTGTACGTTCGATGAGGGTACATATACGGAAGAAGAGAGAAACTATGAGAAAACAGGAGGGGAGTGTAGCTAGAAAGAAGGCTCGTGCAATAAGTGCGAAGCTCGTAATATAAAAAAGACAACACGTTTTGAAAGAAATCAAGACGAAGAAAATGACTGTTGTAGACGCCTGAGAAATTCGCTAAGATTCTCGTCAACGAGTACCGTCCTAGAAGTTCTAGCAAAAGGGCGTGACTGATGGACAGTGCTGTCAGTCGATGGTTTATATAGAGGGGAGAAATGAAAAGCAAAAAATATGAGCGACTGCTTGAACTTTACCACCACAGGAGCCCAGCAGACGGATACGTTCTCCACGTTTGCTGGAGCGCATACGGAAGCGTCTCTATAAGTCTGCCGGCCGATAAGAGGCGCTCTTCTCCAGTGACTCACTGTGAGACTTGTGATCCCGCTTGTGCATAGAGGGACCTCAAGAGGCGGGATGCTCTGGTTCGTTTGTTAGGCTCGGGACTTTTGGATTTTCTTTGGGCACTCTCTTTATATTTCGAGCAGTTCTACGTTCCGCTGAGAACCAATGGGAAAATTTAGATAATTTAGGCTTGTGCTGGGGGACAGAGCCATGCATACCATTCAGGACGATCTCAGTGAACCGATTGCTCGTCGACATTGCAAACACTAGTCACGAAAGACCAATCAACCGTAGACAAGAGAAAGAGAGAGAGAGAGAGAAAGAAGTTTAATGATACGAAATGCTGAGAGGTCGGCCTGAGGTATATTCCTCTAGCCAGCTACTCGGCATTAGGGGAAGGGGAAGAGGGAAAGAAAGAGGGAAGAAAGAGGTGCATGATGGGTGACGATGAGGATAGAAGGAAGATGTAGAACATATGGCAAGCAATTTGGCATGCTCAAAGTCTGCAATCCAGGCCCGTAATTTTTAAAAAGTTCAGTAATGCCTAGATGGCCTTGAAACTCGATTGAGCATCTGGCCAAGGGCCTAAAATAACATCCCCCGACAACGGTGCGCTGTCGAGACGCGTAAGGTCGTTGTCCAACCTTTCACGCTCTTCCACGTACTTAGGGCAGTCACAAAGCACATGACCTATAGTCTCAGTCACATTGCACACCTCACAGTGTGGAGACTCGGTGCGTCGCATGAGGTGCACGTATCCGCGCGCAAACGCTACCCCCAGCCTTAGTCTGTGCAGAAGACTGGCACAGCTTCGTTGAATTTTCGGTGGTAGCCTAAAATTCATGGTAGGGTCCAATCTCTGGAGTCGTCTGTGGCGATTATCCGGATTGTCCCAGTGCTTTGCTGTCACTTTTCGGATGACACTGGAGAGGAGACAGTTGGCAAAAACTTGACTAGGCCAATATATTCATAAGATTTGGAAGCGAAGCGGGGAAATTTGGCGGAACCATGTGAAACGTTATCGCGTAAGGCCGGCAAGGACGCGGGCATGTTAAGCGTGGGATAAAACTTGCCAGGAGAACAAGAGAAATACCAGTTGCGGCACTGTTATATTCGGTAAATTTGACAGGCACATGCCTAAAACATTCCCGCGTAAGTACTCGGTTAAGTTATGCAGCTCAAGGCAGTTAACAGTTAGGATGTCTAACAATGAGCAGCATTTGTCCGCTATGAAATTATTGTAGCGGGAATAGGTACAGGGTGTTTTACTTAACTTGAACCAATGTTTAAAATATGCTCATGCCACGTAGCTGGGCAGGACCAAGGTAATTTTGTTTGCCATCGCTTGGAGATACTCAGTTTATTTTTTGCATTACGCCTAATTAGATAATTAGTCTTAATTAACGAATAAACTTCTCAATTATCATAGTTAAACGAAAAGAGTAAATGAGAAAATTGAAGAGCAACGTGAGAAACTCCCTGTACTACTTTCTGTTACTCAGTATGTGCGATATATAAAAGCGCTTTTTCTGAGCGTGAAAGAAGCCCGCGAATACACGCAAAGTGCCTCGAGCGGCCAGTCGCGCGGCAATTTCGCGTGTATTTGGGAGCTTCTTTCACGTTCAAAAAAACACGTTTATATAGCATGTATTGAGGAACAGAACTTGTATTGGGAGTTTCTCATGTGGCTCTACAATTTTCTTTTCGACGCTTTTAATCCAATTATAGTAATGGACAAGTTGATGAAGTAAATAAGACTAATTATCTAATTAGGCTTAATGCAAACAATAATCTGTGTATCTCCAAGCGATGGCAAACATTACCTTGATTTGTCCAGCTAGGTGGCTTTTGCGTATATTTAATGTTTTGCTCAAGTTACGTGAAACACCCTGTATAGTTGCTCCATTGGAGACCAGTTGTGTTACAAGAATAAGTAGTTGCTGCTCTAAAGGCATAGTCAGAACATGTTCAATAGATGTTATGACCTCATAAAGCGGGACAGAAGTGAAGTTAGGCGTCACACAAAAAGCTCCAAGGAACTATTTTTGCCAACGTGCCAGATGTATTCTAGCCATACCGATTCCTGTACAGTTTCTATTTCGAGGCGTCTAACAAATTTAAGGAGCCGCCCACAGCAATAAGATTCCGCCCACTTTTTATAATCAATCAATCAATCAATCAATCAATCAATCAATCAATCAATCAATCAATCAATCAATCAATCAATCAATCAATCAATCAATCAATCAATCAATCAATCAATCAATCAATCAATCTTTTGTGTATCCAGGAACAACCGGAGGTCTAAATACTGGCGCGAAGAGAAAACAACAAGATTTAATTCATAATTCAAAAAAAGCGAAATATCAAAACTATGAAAAAAGATTCTCGCGTATTCATATCAGTTCAAGAAAAAAATGGCAGGAAGTTAGGAATCTGACTAGAAAGAAATATAGCTCTGAAAGACTCCGGACGTATCTCCTATTTAAATGTCACCTTTGCTGAAGTTGAAGCAGTCACTGCCCTAAACACTCACTTTGTTCTATGTTGTAGAGAGGCCGTTATCGAAAACCGAGATGAGGTAACATTTACTTTATCAACGTACTTATATCGAAGGTAAAATGCACCTGTATGCCGAACGTCAACAGGAGCCAGAGCCTCTGTCAGACCACATGGCCTTGAGCTCTTGCTCCTCCTTTTTTGTACAAGAAAGAAAACAAGGAATGAAAAAAAATTGATCGTTGACACTCCCGGAGCAGGACCTATCGAGGAGATAGCCGCGTGGCAGAGCTGCACAGCTTCAACACCTATAGTGCACAAGCTTCTCGAGCAGTCTGGGATGACGGACTACGTCAAAGACCTTGCTGAGGTCGCGTTGCAGCGCATCAACTTGCCTCCTTTGCGTGACGGGCGTGTAAACTTGCTTCATAAAGCTGACAAGGCTGGCGGTCGTTGAGCGGCCAGATATACATCCGTGCGGACTTGAAACGACATCTTTTTTTACACTAAGCAAGAAATACAATGGGAATAGCTAATTCGAAACGCTTGGAAATGTCAGAAAGAAGAGAAATCGGCCGATAGTTCGCGACATCCGTTTTAGCACCGGATTTAAAGACGGGAAAAGACGTGAGCGGTTTTCCAAGCCCGTGGAAAGGCGGGATTATTCATACGGTTTAATAAATATTGATGTCTGCACAGTAACAGAGATACTACTGTAGCTTTGATAATGGCGGACGGATTGCGGCATCTAAATAATAATAATAATAATAATAATAATAATAATAATAATAATAATAATAATAATAATAATAATAATAATGCTGATGATGTTTTTGTTCGTATTCGTAGTAATAGGCACTATAATGGGCAGTTAATGGGCAGTTTAGGCACATTGACACGTGTAGATGGATCCACACACACACACACACACACACGCACACGCACAGGCACAGGCACACGCACAGGCACACACGCACACGCACACGCACACGCACACGCACGCGCGCGCACGCACGCACATCTAGACACACGTGTAGTGCGTCTAGATGGAAAGCCGTTCACCTTGAACAATATCTTGGGATCATGGCCTCGCATATCACAGCTACAAAAGGCCACAAAAGCGCTGCTGCGATATTTGAAAGCGACCGGATTGAGTCAGCGTCTGTGATCCGGACTGAGTGACCGACTGATATCTCCAGTGGACTTTCTCTTCTTTTAATCTTTCCGTCCCCCTTTCCCTTTCCCCAGTGTAGGGTAGCCAACGGGGCTCAGTCCTGGTTAACCTCCCTACCTTTCATTTATCATTTCCTCTCTCTCTCTCTCTCTCTCTTGACACGTGTACTTTTTTATTGGGTGACCGCGTCCCATCTTCTAACAAATGTTATCGATCAGCGCAGGACGCACCTGCATGTATCGGAAGCTTCTCGAATGTTATCGATACTTCCATCCGCTGTTTGTTTTCACCGAACCTTGTGTATTCTGGTTGCGTGTATGCGCGACGTGAATTGTGTAGAACTTTCTGGAAGACACGCGGCCACCAGCGATTACTCTGGAACGTTCGATGGCTCGTGTATAAAAGCCGACTTCACCCGCTGATCAAATTTTCCACGATCGCCGACTGCGTTCGCGGCTATTGCCGTGCTTTGAATGTAACTTGCTTTTGTGGGCGCAAGTTCGCCCAATAAAAAGTTAGTTTTTGTGATTCATAGTTTTACAGCTGTATTATTAACCGTCACTACTACGTGACAATCTAAAGGAAGAAAAAATATTGATTGCTTCCCGGGTAGCTTTCATGCTGCATTGCGATATCATGATAGGAAAGTAGTTTGGTTCACCATGTTGCTTAGCTACATTTTAAATTCCTTGAGCAGGATGCCGTGTGTGTGAGCCGATAGCTTGGCCCTCTTCACCAGGCGATGCTGGTCCTCAGGGCTCGCACAATTCTACCATCGGCCACTTCTATAAGTTTATTCCTCCTCCTTTTAAAAAGCAAGTGGCATACTGTGCAAGTGAAAGTGTGCCCATTTACAGCATCGTTGCATGGTGGCTGCCTAGACAAACGGAAAATTAGGGAAGCCGCGGCTAACGAGCAGCATCTCGATGTTTTCTGGCCTAAACTTGTGCCTTGTGTTGCTAAATATCAGCTTATATGCAAGAAACGCGCACTCAACGTCCACAGAAGTAAGCGGCGCATACATGTACAACGGAACGTTGAGCGGCACTGAAAACTTCTGACATACCCTTGAACAATAAGGTCCTGGTGCTCCTTTCCCAGACTGACTGAACGTTGCGGCAAACTCATTTGGCAACCAGTTTCTTTGATATGGCGGCGAGCTTCTTTTGCTCTGCCGAAAGAAACGAACGTTTCGAGCCAGAGAGAGAGACACGGATATAAGGAAGGTAGGAATGTTAACCAGCCCAGAGTCTGGTTGGCTACACTACGCTGGGGGAAGGGAGAAGGGAAAGAGAGAGAATGGAGAGAGAGAGAGGATGTAGAGACATGCACAGACAGTCATTGAGTCAAAGCCGCTCGTGCAAACCAGACGTTCTCAGAAAGCACAAAAGTGCCTTCACTGCCTTCTGAGCCGTTGATCGGTGGGGACGGTGCTCTAGTACTGTCTGTTCACTCAGAGGGCCATCATCTAGTTTCCTCAATGTGTTGGACAAAGATTGTCTTTGTGCATGAAATTGAGGACAGTGGCACAATAAGTGGTCAGTGTTCCCCTCGCATCCGGAAACATCACATGCAGGACTATCATCCATTCCAATTCGTGAAGGCCACTCCCAGACACAACCGACACAGAAGGGACGCTTCGCGTCGGTGCAGTCAGGCCGGAGGTCTGAGTTGCAGTGGAGGGTTTAGTCTGTGCAGTCTGGTGCGCCTTGTATGTGCGGTGTTCCACTTGGCTAAGGGGAGCGTGCGTGCCAGAATGCGAAGTTGTCTCGCAGCGTCGGTTCTCGAGGGAGGAATGGGGACACAACAGTCTTCTTTGACGTCCGAGCTGCCTTGTCTGCGTCATCATTTCCAGCGATACCGCAATGAGTTCGAGCCAGGGTTCTTTTCGAGCCAGGGTTTCTCTAGAACCTTTGAGCTCCTCATTCGTATCAGCCAAAAATGTTGAGTGGCCTCACAGATTCGCCAAGTTGCCTGCTCACCGAGTGCAGTTTGAGCATTTGTGGTGGTGGTGGTGGTGGTGAATTGTAGCAACAGGCGGGTTTAGCCTCGCGATCAAGGCCGGCAATTGTTCCGCCCGAGCGTCTCGCACAATACCGCTGAAGGATTTCACCATATGTCCATCAAACCAGTCTCTCTTAAGAATTCGATAAGGAGACGTGAAGTTTCTTTGCGGGCTATAACTGATCCCTCGGGAAATATAAGGTGTTGCAGGCACGCATGCGGAAGGTCCTTGTTTTGCAGATTATTCAGGAGAGCGTCCCTTTCATCTTAGAATTTCTGGCAGGACCACAAAAAGTGCTCAATGTCTCCTGTCTCGTTGCATGCTGTACAGTTCGGATAATTGATTCGCCCCGTCTTAAATAACCAGGCCGGTATATTAGCAGAACCTGTCCTTATTCGATATAGAAGTGAGGCTTCCTCTCGGCTTCCTCTTGGTTACGCAGGGCATATGCGGTGGAACCCAAAGCGACGCAAAGTGATTTCGAATGTCAGATTTTTGCACTTGATTACTCTTTGGAGCCTTGACTTTAGGAGGATGGTAGAGCGCTGCATATGCAAGCGCATCAGCTTTTTCGTTGCCAGAGATAGCAATGTGGGAGGGAATCCACTGAAACTTTACTGTGAAGCCTTTGTTGTTGAGTTCTTTCATGATGGCTAGTGATTTGCGTGGGAACTCGAGGGATGGCAGACCACGGTATACTTGTTGTAACGCGGCCTTTGAGTCCGTAAGGACAACTACATTCTGCGGAGGCAAAGTCTTTAGTTCTCGCGGAGTAGAAGCTATTGCTACGCCTTCCACAACTGTCGACGAGGCTATACTGTCCAGACGGCCAGACCACGTATATCTTAGAGAGGGAATATAGAATGCAGCTGCGCAGTGGTCTTCGTCTGCGTTGACAGAGCCATTTTTGTATACTTGTAGGTGATTTGGGTAAGTCGTGTTCAGGTGTTCCAGGACTAATGACTTGGCTTCTGCAGATGGAATGCAGCTCTTTGACTGCAATCGTGGTACACTTGAGCATTTCTAACTGCCGTGACCTCGTCTGCTGCAGAACCACTGGTCACTCTTCACGCCAGCAAAATCCCGCGGTAATATTAGATTACTCTTGACCCTCAGCGTGTGACTTCAGGCTCAGGGGGACGAAGCACTTCCAGTAACTCTTCCTTGTAAGCACGAACGAGAGAATGCGACTTTAGCAACATAGCTATTCCCGCAGCGATCAGATCGTTTACGTCATTGTAAGCATGTCGGACTTCCTCGTAGACACGATGCAGCTCATGAGCCAGGCACGTGGCGTGTAGCATTTGTGGGTAGAAAACTTTCAGGAGTGAGACCGCCTTGTGCATATAAGGTGCTGAATCGGGGTACAGTAGAAAAACCTTGATTCCATCAATTCTATATGGCTTAATTAAGCGACTCTAACAAAAAGATGACAAAGTACGCCATCTTCTCGCTTCTTGTTTTCTCGAAAGCCTTTGAGATGAATTAAGAGATTTTGTTTTCTCACCTTCACCTAACTTCCCAACTATCGAATGTGCAAGCAGCCATCTGGTGACGTTCGTGGCTTCATCCATAGCGCAATGGTCCACAGAAAACAAAAAGTATGAGTTCCTCAATTTCTTCGTTGATGTTTTTCTTTGTGTCCTCATACAAGGGGCGAAGGTAGTCCTTACGCAGAGTCCACTATAATGGCGCGTTTTGTTTGCAATACTACGAGAATTTTTTTGATGGTTTGCATTCGACATTAGCCAAAAGATGTTAGCAGAAACAGGTTCTGCGCACAAATCTGCACAGAAGGCGTTTTCTATCTCGTCCACGAAGCTTTCGGGCAAGTATTGCTTAGATATTGATGGCTGAGCGCGGCGAGTATTTCATTGGTGCCACACCATTTTCTCATGCCACACCGTTTTCTCTTCTTTTTGCACGGTACCTGGGCAAAGAATATTTATGCCACTGTGATCTTGCATATTGCTCATAGATTGTGGTTACAGTCTTAAATATTGTACCCCTGGTTCAGAAGCCCGACATCTCTGACGGGCTTGCATTGACTCATCCTTCAGTCAACAAGAACACGTTTCAGCACTTTATTCAAGAAGAACGCTACTTGATGCGCTGACCAACATAAGAGCGCA
The DNA here is from genome assembly GCF_023375885.2 of Dermacentor andersoni. Lineage (NCBI taxonomy): Eukaryota > Metazoa > Arthropoda > Arachnida > Ixodida > Ixodidae > Dermacentor > Dermacentor andersoni. The sequence goes on from NC_092815.1 coordinate 36,090,201, forward strand.
TGTGTTTAAGAACCGACCCTATTTCCTTGTTCACCGCGGTATAGTGCAATTCTGCAGAAGTAAATTCCCAACACTCTCATAGTCCCGTGTTTACGACATACATATTCAAAGTAACCTGCCCCAACGTGCATGAAAATCGTTTTCGGGTAGCACCTCACTTAGACTTTAGCCCTCTGCGCTACGGTTTACTTCAAGCGCAAAAAGAAGCGCAATGTTTATCAAAGCTAGAAACAGAGTATGAGACGTGAAACATGCTTGAATTGAATTATGGAGTTTTATGTACCAAAAGCACGATTTGATTCTGGTGCACGCCGTAGTGGGACACTCCGAATTAATTTTGACTACCAGGGGATCTTTAACGTGCCCTTAATGCACGAGACACGGGCGGTATTGCATTCCTCCCCCACCGAAATGCGGCCGCGGCGGCCGGGATTTGGACCCGTGACCTCGTGCTTAGCAGCCCAACACCATACCCTCTAAGCCACCGCGGCGGGTATGAAACATGTTTAAGAAGCCAGCTGAAAACCAGGGTGAAATATATATATATATATATATATATATATATATATATATATATAATTGGCATTATTGCAAACGAAAACTTAAAATTTATTATACAAGCAGTTTCCAGAGGGGAACTCTATTCGTCAGGTCAGTTTCAAGATTTATGTGGGCTTTCGTTGTGGTAGCATGGTGTCTCCGCGGCCACGACTCTCCTCACTATCGAGCACATTTGAAGAAGAGGGCGAATCGCCCGCCCGGCCGCTTTTTGTTCGCTTTTACACCGGAGGCCGTTAAGGGAACTTGAACGTGTGGCATAAGTGTTTCGGCGCAATGTTCGCGTCTACATGAGCGTGTGCGGTGGGTGGCCGTAGCTGATGAAGATTCACATTCATACATACATACATACATACATACATACATACATACATACATACATACATACATACATACATACACACATACACACATACATACATACATACATACATACATACATACATACATACATACATACATACATACATACATACATACATACATACAAAGGACAAGCTCTTGGCAGATTATGAGAAAATCATTTAGCAAGCGTGCACTTCAACTACACTGTTCAATTTCAGCACACAAAGAGCCTAGTGCTGCAGTGGCTCCTCACCTGCTTCCCGCATGGCTGACAGAGCACGGTTGGCAACGCGGTCGGAGTGATGAGGCTTTTTCACGGTTGAGGGCAATTAGCTTAGAAAGCGATGGAGCCGCAGTAGAGTGGCCTGCTTGCCGCATAGAACTTTATACGGCCGATCATAACAGTATATAACAATTAAACATTAAAGGAAACTAAGGAACGAGCGACTAGAAAGCGTGGATTGCAGGTAAAGCGCATGTTTAGGAATAAATGCATTAGCCGGAAATTCATGCAAATGAGCTACGAATAGAGGTAAAACTAGAGAAAGCATGAAATAGCGTGCAAATAGACAGCGTGATTAGAAGTAAAATGCGCGTACATGATGCAAGTTACTGATTTGGACGAATTGAAATTGCAATTCCATGTCCGGCTTTCAGAGCATAATTGCACTGAAAACACTCAAAAAAAGAAAAAAAAAAAGAACAGTGCTCTGGCCTCTTCTGCTATTACATTGTATCCAGGGTTGGTGCGCCGACTAGAGCAAGCCGATCCTAGAGAAAGTGCAACAGTAAACTGAACTTTACTTGGCCAAAGATCGATCAATCAGATGCGCCAAAATGCGCCAAACCCCAGGCCCTAAAATAAGTACTTATATAAATGCTTCCTTTATTAAATGTATTGTGCTTTTGGTGACGTAGATTTGTTGCAATGAGGCTATTTAGGTATTATTTGTTTCATAACTGAGTGATTCTTTTGAAAACGAGGCCAGCAGCCAGGATACCTCTAAGGGTGGTAAAGATGGCAGTGCTGTCCTGCGCGGCACAACAGCAGCACCCAGCCACGGTCAGGTAAGTCCGGGAGGGTACGCTTTGAGCTGCTGTCATTTCTGTCAGCGGAGTTGTTCTTTCTTGGGGAAGAGGAGTTGCTTCGGCAGTGGTCATGCTGTTTCCTTCCAGTGGCTGATGGACGCGTATGGCTTAATTTTCGGCAAGCCTGGTTCTTGTAGCCAGGCCATCAAGGAAGGAAGGAAACGGGAGGGAAGGAAAGGCAGGGAGGTTAACCAGTTTAGCTTAACCGGTTTGCTACCCTACGCATGGAAGCGGGATGGGGGGGATGAAAGATGGGGAGCAGAGAGAGAGACCATAACACAGCACACACATCGTCAGTTACAGTCCGTCACTCTTGCGCGGTACGGGACATCACTGTCACAGCCGCTTGTCCAATCCCGTCTCTTTCAAAAACCGAAGTAGTCCCTTCGTCGCCTTCAGCTGCCATATCTTCTGTCGGTGATATGTGAAAATAGTTGCAACTCAAAAATATTCACTGAATATACAAGCATGTAGATGCCCGTGATTTCTGTGTGCTCTCGTATGCATGATCATATATGTATATACACATCTCGTACATGACAAAGCGTTTGGCCACCATCGTGGACCTTCTTGCATTTCTTGGCGGGAAGTCCTGGGGCGCAACAGCACCATCAATGTTGCAACTATATAAAACACTGTTTTTGGGCTTCCTGCGGTGCAGCTTACCTGTACTAGGAAATACTTGCGCTACAAATATCCGCAAACTTCAGAGTGTGCAAGCACAAGCACTCAGAACTTGTCTCGGTCTCCCTAAAACTACGTCATCGATTGCGACAGTAGCCATTGCCGGAGACACTCCTTTGACAGTTTATAAAGATACAGATGTCCTGAGAGCCCATATCGGACACCTGACTCGGATCCCCTGACACCATGCTTGCTTGCCTGCCAGCAAAAAGGCCACATTCAAACTTTGCCAAAAGTGTTGTAAGACATCAGTCCTACTTGCCATCAGATTTTACGCCTGCTACATGATTATATTTATTTATTTATTTACAATACTGCTACTCCCATTTGAGAGCGCGGCAGTTGGGCGATACAGTATACATGAATATCAGTATGCATCTAAGCAGAACAGTTAATTGAAAAAAAGGAAAAAAAAAGAAAACAATTACCCAAGGATGGCAATATAAGAAGGAAGCTGAGTTTGGGAACAAGAATGCATGTTTTCACTTGGCAGTTAATTAACATGATACTAGCAGTGAAGAACATGTAAATAACCAGTTATACATGGAATAGAAGCGAACCTAAAGATAACACTCAACGCGTAACGAATTGAAAGAAAGAAAATCTAGATCCATTGTGGTGTCTGCACCGGCCGCAAGTGCAATTGACAATTCCAGGAATCAGAAAGAAAGCTGGAGCGCCGTTGCAAGCTTTGAAACAAGCAACTTTGGAACATATTCACAACGTATACAGATTCCGGCAACATGTCTACACAGACGGTTCCGTAAAACTCAACAGCTCAGCTGCTGCAGTCATCATCGCGGCAAAATCTGAAGAAATCAAATTAAAAACTTTATGTGTGACCACATCAACGGGTGTTGAAATTACGGCACTACGTGCTACACTTGATTTCATTAATCAGGAACCACCGCAACAATAGACAGTCTTTAGTGGCTAAAAGCACTTCCGTCATTTGTACAAGATACGCCCCACCGGCTGAGAATTTTAGAGAACATTAATACTAAAGGCACACTACCCCACAACACAATTCTCGCAACACTAGACGTCATGGCGCTGTACACCAACATTCCAATCCCTCATGCTTTATCTTCGCTAAAACAAACGCTGTCTAAACACAATGCACAACAGTCTACTGAAGTCTACTTGTCTCTCCTTGAATTAGTTCTAACACATAACTACTTCGAATTTGAGGAGAGTTACTACCTAGAGATACATGGTACAAGCATGGGTACGCCTTTTGCACCAACGTACGCGAACATATTTTTGGGGATTCTAGAAACAGGTCTCCTATCGCGCTGCCCTACCAAGCCCCACGCATACCTATGATACATAGACGACATACTCATAATATGGGGACATGGTCAAGACAGTCTAGATAAATATGTAGCATTTCTAAACTCTGTTCACCCAACAATAAAATTCACATCAGAATCCTCAACTGAGCGCATAAACTTTCTGGACACAACAATATACATTGACAATGGTGAGCTAAAGACAACGCTGTGTATAGGAAACCTTTCGACAAACAACAGTACCTAGAATATACCAGCCACCATCCCAGTCATTGCAAACAAGGCATCTTTAAAGGCCAAGCCATACGACTACGTCGCATTTGCGTTGAAAACCAAGACTACATAGATAGACTCGATCACCTTAAAGAAACCCTATCAAACAGGAACCACCCAAACAGTGACCTTCAAACAGCCTACATCACTGCAACCAAACTTTATCGAGCCGAGGTCCTCAAGCCCTGCCCGAGGATCACAAGAATAACAACGCCTCTTCTTACAAGTAAATTCTCAAACGCACTCCCAAACGTGAATAACATCCTCAGTAAATACTACCCAATTCTCACCAGCAACCAGAAACTTAATAAGATTTTTCCCGACCCTCCCACAGTAGCCTACAGACGCAACACTAATTTTAAAGATGTTCTTGTGCACGCCAAACTACAAAGAGGAAGTTGGGAACCAATCCCTGTGGCCGCCCCCAGTGCTCTACATGCAAACATATTCAATCTACTACTACAGTAAAAAGTACAGCGTCGAATTACGCACACAAGGTAACTTCGGCTTTCACCTGCACATCAAGCAACGTAGTCTACTGTCTAGAATGCGCCGCTTGTAGCAAACAATACATAGGTGAGACTGGACAACAAATTCATACAAGACTCAACGGTGACCGCGCGGACACTAAACACAATTTACCCAAAGCAGTAGCCAGCCACTTTAGTGAACATGGTCATATATTTGACAAAGCAAGGCTCTATATACTACAAACAAATTTCCGTTCCCCTCGCCAGAGGAAGTATACGGAATCATACCTCATACACAAGTTTAATTGCCTACACCCGACGGGAATTAATTTGGCACGCGCAACTTCGAATCTTTAAAAGCGGTAACTTAAAACTGAAATTCCCATATTATCAACCAAGACACAAAGCACATTATTCCACCAGCTAACCTTAATTCTTAACCTCACCTACTCTTCCATTTCGAAAACATTTTCCTGCCTACTACTCAATTTAGTAGTACGTCTATATCAACTATACGACCCCCTTCTTCCATGTACACTTGCCCCCGCCCGCTTTTGCGCACGTCACCTTTCTGTTTGTTATTCAGGTTTCGATCCCCCCTCCCCTTCTCTTTTTCCTTCTCTTTTATATATATATATATATATATATATATATATATATATATATTTTAAACCCCTTCACCAACACATTCCGAAGTCAATATGCCTTTTTCGGCGCCTCAACCCTGAGTATCGCCATTTCTGGATGCCGCCGTAACGACACCTACGTTGAGCGACTGGGGCAATGCCCCTTGAAAGACCATGCCGCTGCCTTTCAGTCACCCCATACATTGCACCGCAGACTCCTCGTCGCCATCTTAACTATTTCAAAATTACTCGACGTATTGCTGCTATGCTACTCAAGTCACTCTTTCAACTCATGTTTTTTTTTGTCTTTTGTGTTACTCGCGCACTGACCGCCTGACCGGCTTTTCTAAGCCACAAAAACATGCCGCCAACGATACCCCTGAATGCTTCCTAACCTCTCGCATCCCCAACACGCTCCCAGACCCCCTTCTTTCTTAAAATTTTGTTTTTCTCTTTCTTGTTCTTTCTCTCTCCCCCCTAATTTTTTCTGTCTTTGTGTCATCCTGGCTTCCCCCCTTTTCTTTTTCTTTTTTCCTTTTTTCCTTTTTTTCTCAGCTTTTCTTTCTTTTCTTTTCTCCCCGCGTTCCCACTCTCCCGCTCTTCTCCCCTCGTCTTGGGAACGAAGCTCACAGACGTCGGACGACAGCGCTCGTTTCCTCTGAAGTCTCTCTCTTTAAAATCAGCCGCCATCGACAACACCCGCACGTGACGTCACTGCACTAACCCTTTAAGACTAACACGCCGAGGATGACGAGGCCGCCTTTGACGAAGATAGGTCCTCCTATCGAAACGTTGGCCAGCCTTTCTGAGGAGCCTTATTCCTGTTTACAAACTTTATTCCTTATTGGAATGGCCGACAGCCCCACGTGCGCCACATGCAACATCGATGAGACTCTCGCACATATTATCTGTGTCTGCCCACGATATAGTGCCCAGAGACAAGTACTGTGCAGAGTACTGGACCAGTTGGACAATCGTCCACTATCAGAATTCAAAGCTTTAGGCCAGTACTCCCTCAGAACACCCACGCTAAAGGCCTTACTCGCGTTATTAAGGTTCCTGCGGTCTGCGTGGCGTCACGATAGACTAAGAACGCCGCCCCCTACCGCTCTGTAGTGTACGCGGTTTGGTCGTGCTTGTCTGTATTTCTTTCTATCTCCCCCTTCCGCTCTCTTTCTCTTTTTATCCCCCTTCACCAACCAGGGTAGCCAACCCTGGTTGGGGGTAGCCAACCCTGGTTGCCAACCCTGGTTGGGGTAGCAGGGTAGCCAACCGGAACTGCCTCTGGTTAACCTCCCTGCCTTTCTATGCATCCTTTTCTCTCTCTCTATAATGTCACATCATCATTGTACATAACCATTGTGTACACTGTATATATTGAACATCATTTTGTGCAATGTGTCAATTAGTTTATGTGCAACTGCGTTTCCGTGGGTCTATGTGGTTATATGTTAGTGAGTGTGGACTCGGACACTTCTTTCAAAACGTGCCATGTATACAATGCTTCGTACTTTGTATATGTTATCGTCCTGGAGGAATTGTGCCGTGATTGTGACTCATTGTTCCCATCGTCTCTTGTAGTAATAAACATTTTGTAAACGCGCAAAAAAGCTTCGATTTAAGAGCTTCGTTTTAAAAACTTCTTTTTTTCATTCCTGATATTCTTTACCTTGTGTCGCATTTGACGTGTAATAGGCTACGTTGTGTGTACAAATTTCTTCCTATTTACGTTTTTTGTTGTTGTTCTTAAAAGGAAACCAATACTTTTGCTCTATGCTTATTTTCTGTCTACCTGAATTCACCAGGGGCTTAGTCGGGCCGTTTTGTGGCTTTTAGTCCACGGAGCTCGACATCGGTACACTTTGGATTGTGATGTCCAAATAAAGCGATTTGATTTCACTGATGATTGCTGAAAAACTAGCGAGGGGAGGAAGGTGTCATGGAGAGAAGAATCAAAATAACGAGCCGAAAGAGAGAGAGAGAGAGAGAGAGAGAGAGAAGATGAATAAAAGCTCTACAGTAAAGATGTTAACCAGAGGTATATTTCTCGTCGGCTACCCCACATAGAAAGAAGGGCCATGGGGATACAGAGGGAGAGACAAGCACAACGGGCAGTGAACAGTGAAGCAAATGCAGAGGCACCAACGAGCTATCAAATTATACTACAGCAACAATGCAGGATTGTTTATTAAATTGCTGTTTCGTTCTTGTGGAAACGACACGGAGCAAACCACACAACAAATGTGTTTCGGTGCCCGCGCCCTTCGTGTACACGAAGGGCGCCAGCACCGAGACACATCCGTCATGACCATTAATCTTTCTCGAACCGACGTCGCGAGTGCGCTGCCGACAAAAGCGGGGCGTTTTAATTGAAGCCAGCGTGCGCGGAGGCGACCGACTCCAGTCGTCTAGCTGGCCTTCGTTTTGGCTCACTGGCCTACGCGATGTTTTGCGAGAGCAACGATACACGCGCGATCAGGAAGGGAGGGAAAGGCCGGATCGGCTCGCATAAGTTGTTCGTTAGCTCTACTATAGCAAACAGGGGCACACAGTGGTGGTGAACGTTGCCAGGCTCGGCGGCGACCTCGATACACTCGACGGATCGCTGCTTTCGTATACAGTTTGGCTACAAAGGCTGGGTCTGTTGATGGGCAGATACACATCGACGCGGGTCTTGTGTGCGAACTGCTTCCGCGTGTTTCTGATCCGGCTGGGGCTGACATTTTTTTGCTGTTCCATGACATTCGGCCCCGGTTGTCTGCACAGAGAGAAAGAGATGCCTGCGCGAGATTTAGTTGAGACGAACGGGATGACGTGGAACTAGCGGGACGAATTTATCATCGGAGGTCATTCGCATAGCCACGTGCTGGACGCGAGAGGTTCACGCAAAAAACAAAAACAAAACAAAACAAAAACAAATAACAGCGCGTTGGTTTTGTTGGGGGATTTCTGAACGCAGTCCAAAAACATATTTATAACCGATATAAAAGGGTGGCCGGTATGAATAGTAGAGTATGATTGTGGGGTGGTAGGAACCATAACTTTGTACCGCCGAGGCAAAACATTATAAATCAAGCTTGAACAGGATTTGTGTAAGAGCTGATGTGAATTCGTACGTCCTTCACAAGTACGTTGAATTGAATCGAATTCTATGGTCTTACGAGCCAAAACCACGATTTGGTTATGAGGCATGCCGTAGTGGGTGACTACGGATGAATTTTTACCCCCAGGGTGATCTTTAACGTGCCCCCAATGCACCGCGACGGTTAAAGTCGGAGGAGGAGGAGCGGCGGTACAGTGATGGTGAATGCCTGAACTCACCGGCACGAGAACGAGGCCGGTACTCGAAACAACACCCATATGTCGGTTCGAATCCAGATCAAGATCCAGGTCCAGATCCAGATCCATAACGAGGGTCCAGGTCAAGGAAGACATGAAACACACTGTACCTCAGTCGAGGCCCATTTCCCAGGCCCAAGCAAAATCCAGGGCCGACACGGCTCATCAACGGGCAAGAGCACAAGTAAGCTGGACACAATTCGTATCCCCCGCTTGCACGCCTGTAACGCCTAGCACAGAATATTTAGAGATCATAGACGAAAACAGACTACTTAAGGCCAGTTTGGCCGAAACAGAACAAGTGTTGGCCCCCCTCGAACAGCCCCGAACGCACGCGGAAAAACAAGCCCCCGTAGAGACAATACTGAAAACGCAAGCGAGCAAGAAAACGGATATCGCAACACAGCTGTCCAACATGACACAACACATGCAACTAATACACGTTAGTTGCTACCGCGTTCGTCCGTCGAATCGAATGACGCAGCTATTATGCTATCATCGTGCATTCCAGATCACCTCAGAATAACCGCTCAAGTTCGAGAGCGTGTTACTGTAATCAGTTCTCACTTGTAAATTGTATGCTCTCCGATAGGAGGCGGCTGTCTTTCCTCGAGTACCTGTGCAAAATTCTAGATGCACGAGCATCCAGATTATACCCAAATTGCAAAGCTATCTAAAGCATACAAACAGATCGCGCTAAGCATACAAACAGTTTCCGCCAACGACGTCCAACACTACATAATCACCGTATGGCGACATAAATGAGGCAAATCAAACACTAACATAGCCCACTGTAAGAACGGGCCGCTGATTTCACAGAAATCATCACAAACACTAAGTTAATAGCAGGATTAAGGGAAAAAATAATAAATTTGCGAGATTTCAATGCGCCCCCCACCCCTCCCAGACTGACTCAACTCCACTGACTTCCCCACAGTACGAAACCTCTTGAGGGCAACGGAGAAGCAGAACCGAGAATTAATAACGCTATTCCACCAGCTAACACGGCTAGGTAATAGCGTGGCAAGAGACACCTAGCTCCCCAGACCTCACCTTTGCAAATGACCCCAAGCACATTACATGGACAAATTTTGAACAAAGTCTGAGAAGCGATCACTATACCATAGGCATATCCACCAATTCACCAAAAATCAGAAGGGTAGCTGGCACAGCCACATTAACGGATTGGACAGCTACCGAGCTGAAGAAAAACGCATGCACCATATAGAAGTCGCCATGGAATGGGCACAAACTCGGCGGTATATGCACGAGAAAAGTACACGCACATTAAACACCAAACAGAAAAGCTAGCGGTTGACCGACATCTTCTACACTTATGGGAAGAGATACGTAGGTTAACTAGGAGAAGGAAGAAACAGAGGCACAATAGGAAACTCAAAATCCGAATAGCAGAACTAACACAGCAGGCAAACGTCTATGAGGAAACGTTAAACAATAAGAATCGGCTTCAATTCTTTGACTCGCTACAAGGCAACCCCTGCAGAAAAAAAAGAAAAGCTATATTGATAAGCATGATGGACCTCACAAACACCAGAATGGTAGTGAGCACCATCCTGCAACAAATAAGCATTTAGTTCTAGGGAACAGACGCGGAACTCATAGAACACCTCAAGAAGACTTATCTTGACACAGAACAGACATCACATACGGACGTTGCATCGCGGATGTACAGGGGCACCAAAAACGACAAGCTCGACAGCCCTATAATGGTGGCAGAGGTTTATGCCGCGGTACAGTCCTTCAATAAAAACACTGCCCTAGGTAGTGATCGAATCGCGAACGAGATGATTCGCAACTTAAATCACGACACATTAGCTAAACTAAACTAATGGACTTCTTTAACGACAACGTATGGAACCTTGGTACAGTGTCACGGGAATGGAAGGAATCTAGCATAATGCTTGTGCCTAAACTAGGAAAACTCAAAAATATTCTAAATCAGCCACCTAAGTCACCCACGTCGTGTATAGGAAAGCCTTTCGAGAAGGTAGTCTAAACGCGGCTTAGTATAGTTACGTCGAAGATTCGGGATTCCTTCCACATTCCATGTTCTCTTTCGACCACACATTTCAGCGCAAGACGTCTTCCTACTCTAAAAAGAGAAGGCACTCAACCCAACAAACGGAGGTGAGGATGGTATAATCCTAGCGCTAGATATAAAAAAAAAGCTTTTTATACCATCTCCCATGTCACTATCCTAGAGGAACTTGAGTAAACTGGATGTGAAAAACGGACATGACATTACATAATATCTTTGTTATTGAACAGAACGGCAATGATAGATACAAGGTCAACGAGATCCGCACACATGCCACTAACCAACAAAGGAGCTTCACAAGGCGCCATACTATCTTCACTTCTCTTGAATATAGGAATGCAGAAATTGGCACTAGCTCTCGGAGAGGACCAAGACCTGGGACTCGCCATATACGCAGACGACATCACGCTATAGGCACAAAGACGCTCATACGGAGAAAGACAGGACGCATTGCAGAAGGCGATTGAGAAAGTCTAACACTTTTCTCGAGAGGCAGGCATGAATTGCGCACCGGAAAAATAGGAATATATATGAGTGAAAGCCAAACGCTCGAGGAGAACTGAGCACTCGGATATAAACTTAATGATTGTACGCGCAGCCGATGAGAGAGGTGCAAGAACTCAGAATACTAGGCATGTTGATAGAGGACAACGGCAGGGTATGGCACGCGCTGGACACATTAAGACAAACAACAGCGAACATGACCCGAATGATCCACAGAGTCACAAAACAACGAACAGGCTTCAAGGAAGCAGGGACGGTCAGACTCGTGCCAGTATTTCTCATAAGCCAAGGTGACATATAGCCTCTCATTTCAAAAGCTAAATAAGACCGAATCGACAGAAGTGAACTCCATCATCAAGGCAGCCTATAAGGCTGCCCTGGGGCTGCCAAAAAACACGAGCACCGAGAGATTAGAGGCTCTTGTTATTTACAGCACATGTGAAGAATATGCCACGGCGGCGGTCTTGGCACAAAGAGAAACTCTGAATTCAACAGAACAAGGAAAGTCCCTGTTGCAAAAGTTGGGATATCCCCTGAAAGCGCAGTACGGCGGGAAAAAGTAAATAGTTTTGCTATCCAGACAAGTAAGAGAGAAAATTCTAGTTTCACCAGTACCAAAGGATATGAGTACGGAACGCCACCAAAGCTGAAAAAAAAAGCGCGATCAAAGGCTTTAGAAAACAAATATGGAAGAAATCCAGACATATGCTACATGGAGGCGCGTAGAGCGGCAACAGACAAATTCACAATAGTGGCCCTCATTCAGTGCACAGCGATAACGGCCTACATTCGGACCCCTTGGACGTGCACGGAGGAGGCAGCAGCCATTGCGCTGATCCTTCGAGAAGTAGAGGGAAAAGAACAATCTGCATTGGTCATGACGGACTCCAACGCAGCGTCTCGTTCGTTCATGACGAGTACCTTCCCACGCACAATTCACAGAATGCTAGGCGCCCCCCAAGAAGGGTACCGCGCGATAATGTGGCGTCCGGCGCACTCTGGACTCGAGGGAAACGAGAGGGCGAACCGGCTGCTTGATGAAAAAAAAAAAAAAAAGCATTCAAGCACCGGTTGGGCCTTTCGAGGAACTCCCGATCCACCCACACGACATCCTAGAGAACCAAAGAAAAGAGAGACAAAATATAGCCGGCCACACGCCGACCTTACGGGATGACACGCCAGGGACTGGCGCCGCATACAGACAAACACATATCCACATCTCCAAATAGTTAGTAAGATACACCATGCATTCTATGGGAGGTACCTGTCCTTGGTGCTTGGAGCGGCCAGCTCTTGCCCACGTAACGTGGACGTGTAAACTACGGCCTTCAAATTCCAATCCGCGCCTTAACGGCACAAGTGTCGAGTAACAGGCAGTGGGAGGTTCGGCTGGCCCGTGAAGATCTAGAGAGCCAGAGAGCTCTTCTCGATCAAGCCTAGCGAACCGCAGAGACCAGTGGAGCCCTGAAACGAGGGACCGACCCACCGCCCAAAACTCGGAACATAACTAAAGTTTATATTGCTGCTACTACTCGGCCCGCACTCACAAAAAGCTCATACGCATTAATTGTTAGTAAAAATAAAATTCAGCCGCTCCTGGCACTGGACGAATGGAAGTCGCATTTACGAATGTGACTGACCAATGGTAAAGGGAGCTTACAAATAAGAAGCTTTGTGAATTCGGCCCCTGACCTTGCGTCCTTTGCTTTCGAGGTTGCCACATCGATGAGCTAAAAGCCTAAGCTCATGTATATGTATCAGCAGAGCGATGAAAACGACGTTGTTGTATACACACGTTCAATAATTCAGAGAAGAGCTGTATGTCCCTCGCTAGTATACGCAATGTTGCTGGGGAAGATGAGAAAGCAAGTGGTATGTGTTTGCCGGTGGAGAATAATAAGGCATAATGTAGGCAGGATGGGGGCTTAAAAACAAAATGTAGAAAATATTTTCTGTAGAAGATGCTCGTGGCTCCGTTCAAGATGCCATATTCTAATTATCTGCGCTATCATCAGTGTTTTTTCACAGGAGCAGCTGCGGTCAAAGTCTTGCTTTGAACGCCTGCCGCATTTGATGCACATCATCTGCATGCATTGCATCATAGAGTTTCATACAATAATTACCAGAGGAAACTCTGGCCCTGCGATCGTTGAGCCACCATGGAAATGATGGGAAGTACATGGATTTGTCTGATCTTCGTACTTGTGGATTCAGACGTTCGTGTGGCTTTGCTGATTTACGCTTTATCTGTCTTCATTACCCTAAATTTCAAAGCGATCTATACATTTATAATCGCGATCTATACATTTATAAGTTCATAATACTCTGCGAACTCGCACAATCGCTACTATCCCGCAGCTGCTCAACCTGTCGAGGTGGCCAAATTGAAACGCACCAAGCGCTGCCTTATCCGCAAGAAATTCATAAGGGCCTTCTATGCCACTTGTCGATGCGTGCATCCGTGGCGTAATGGTTTCAATGTCGGGCTTCTGTGCTCGAGGTCCTGTCTCCGAATCCTGCCGTCTGACAATTTGAATAATGTCTATTCAATTATTTGATACACAGTGCTACGTTGAAAATGACAATTATACAAAGTCGCGGAGCCATCTGAAGCCAGAAGGACGAAGTTTAGGCGAATCCATGTGCTTCCCATAATTCCCATGGTGACTGAACCGCCCCGATTGCAGCTTCCGTAGACAGTAGCGCCAGAGTTTCCTCTAGTAATTTATGTATGAAACTCTATTCGGTGTATTAGCTTGGTCAGCTATATATATGATTTCCGTCGGTCGATTAAGCTATGAAAACTTGTATTGATGTCTGCGGCCGCTGTTCTGTTTCTTCGTCGTGTAGCGACAGCGAATAGGCGGGAAGCAGAACGACTCGATAACGACTTCACAACAGATGGCAAAGTGGGCAGAACTCACGAAGCCTCTCGTTCGTAAGGGCTGTTTGCCATTTACCAGCCGCCTTCGGATAACTAGCCGCGGATAACTCTCTGTGGCAATGAAGGGAGAGCTGCGGAGGCAAAGCGCGCACAAGCGAGATCGCTTCTGAAAAGAGTCCCGTGTTTTCATCCACGTTAGTTTAAGTAGGGGAAGAGAAAACATAAACACCTTATAATCAACAGTGAAATAGGATGTAACACACCACTGAATGCAAACTTACTTAATGTTTACTTATTTGGGAGGGGGGGGGGGGCGGCTGTTCTCTTCCGCGTCTGCGCAAACGCGATACCGTCGCGTGCACGTGGAAGCTGCGTCGATTAAGCGTGTGTTCCGAGCAACGAAAAGCACTGTACAACACTGGCCGATTAATTGGCGCGATAGCACATGTGCAGAAGCTCCGCCCGCGTAGTTTTCCCTTCGTTGCCACAGAAAGTTGTCCACGAGATAGCCTTCGGAATCGGTAGAATTTGCTCATACGAACAATTCCGGTGTGAGCACCCTGCGAGTGCGATAGCGTAAGGCGTCGCAGAAAATCCAGCATCGGCGTCTTGTGTGTAACGTCGGCCGTTTTTTTCACGATAAATAATTCCGAACCACAAGGTATATGAGCACCAAAGTTGCTCATACTTTCTCTTTCGTTCTTTATAAAGTTATTCCTTGGAATTTTAAGAATAGCAGCAGACAAACAAATGTAATAAAAACAAGACATCGACAGCGCATGCCTTTTATGTTAAAGCGTTGAAGCTTCTCAGACTGAAGAATCAAAAGTGCGAAACAATCTCAGAAGATCGGATCACGCAATATCGGCCCACGCAAGGTCGGCTGCGTTTCTACTAAAAAGCTCACCTTCGTGCATAGATCTCGCATAGATTCCCGGCAAACATTACGATTACGTAAGCTGCAGGTGCCCGGGAGCGTGAGAAGCAGTCAGGGATGTTTGAATGACATCGCGTACCACCCTTAAAGAAAGCTTAAGCATCCTGGAAATTTTTGGGTGACCTTTTGCCCTCTAAACTTAAAAAAAAGGAGAAAGCTGTTTGTCTCGCGGTGCGACAGCAGCTACCGCGTTCGTCGGTAATCGAATCGAATAACGCAGCTATCATGCTGTCATCGTACATTTCAGATCATCTTGAGATTACCGCTCAAGTTCGAGGGCGTGTTACGGTAATCGATTCTCACGTGTAGATATTGTACTCTCCGATAGGACCGGGCTGTCTTTCCACGTGTGGCTGTACAACTGCACGAGCAGCCCGGTATCGTGAGCGCATCCCTTGCGCGATGGCATCCTAAATGCGATAACGTGTATCACGTCTAATCCGGACAAGCGTACGCGGCAGTATGCTACTCTGCTTTTCGGGGTCGTAGTCGTCGGGTCTCACCGATTTCGACCAGTTTTGAGCGCTCAAATAGCCTTGAACCAGGCGAAACTTAAGGCCGAACCACACGTATACGCTTGCCAGCGAGGGGCCGCGACGAGTCCGCTGGCTTAGCGCACTGCGGCTCGTTGAGCACAAGCGCGTTTGGCACGTCGTGGGCGTCAAAACCAGTAGTAGTGACGTCTACGTGAGCATCCAAAATCAAATTTGAACTGCGCGCTATGACGACGTTCAGTAGGCGGAGTGTTGTGGGCGCACCTCGCACTACCGTAGCCTGCGTGGTGTAAGCCACTGAAGAAGGAGCGGAAGCACCGCGAAGAGGGTGTTTGATTGCCAATAACTCCGGGTCTGCCGAAAGCGCTGAAATACATTTCGCAGCAAAATACTTAGGAAATAGTCTATTTTAACTTCAAATGCATTTCTCGACTTAATTAAAAATGTGGTTTAGGGCCCCTTCAACTTTTTCGAGATTCTTGCGTGTCAAACGACAGGAGTTAGCACAAACGTAATTTTTGAAAGAGAGGGATCCTCGGCGCAATAACGTTACTATACGAACAACGTAGAACATATTGTTGCGAACCGCTTCATGGTGTGGCCGAAGACGACGAAGGCCAGCCGGACGTTGCGCGCGACATAGTCATCAGCATCACCAACATCATCATCGGCCATCTTTTCTGTGCTAATCTGTAAATATAGTTTGCGCGTAAACATTCTTTTACTTTTCACGCTTTTTCGCCCCTTTACGCTTGTTCGTTGTCGGAATAGAGCTAGGGAATGACGTCGAAGGCAGCGGTAATGTAAGCTTTCCGTTTGCTCGACTTTATTCCCTTTAATATCATCTATCGTTCACGACCGACAGATTTCCGGTGATAACGTAGGGCGAAAAGCCGCGGAGACGACTGAAGGCGCGCTGAAAAGAATAGCTATAGGAACAACATCTGGGGTGCTATAACGTACAGCTACTCCAAACTTTTCTATTCCAGTTCTGCAATTAGCCTTCCGCGATTGGTCAAAAAATTTTTTGAAACACCCCCACTTCGCCTGTCTGTCACGCGACGTCACGAACACTGCGGTAGCTCCCCATCTGATATGACGCGTACACGCTGATTATGCATGATCGGACCGAACAAAAGAAAAATAGTTATTTCTGATTCGATGCCCTTTCGCCTTTAGCCCTCGGCTATTGGCCAAAGGTTTTGGGCTGCATCCAATTCGCCTGCCTGTCACGCGACGTCACAAAACCGCGAAAGCATGCCGCGTCAAAGTGACGTGTACGCGTTAAAGATGGATTAATACGCCGAACAAAACTGAATTTTTTTCTTAATAGCCGCAGGCTGCCCCATTCTGAAAGGAATAAAAAATGGCTGCCGCATATCGCTCGGGTACTGGCTACTCGCACCTGCCGGAGAGCATGGGTTGATGTGCGTACAATAACTCTTTTTGCGGGGCCGTGTAATGTTATCGAGCATTTTCGGCACGTTTATGACTTCACTCTGCCAACTCTTCTTTGCTGACGATCCGTCTTATCGGCATTCATAACCTTTCGTTGCATGCCGCCGCCATTTTTGACCAGTCACCTCAAGCTAAATAAGGGAAAGCGGACCAATCGCAGACACCGGCACCACTCTCTTCATGCGCTTATCGATATTCAGTGCACTGGCTCGGCCCCATCGAATCCCTCTCCGCTTGGGCGTGCTCCTCGCCTGTTGTCAGCCAATTAGATGACAAGCTGCACGGTGCAGTCAATGTTATTAGTTTTTAAAGCAAACAAAAGTAACCTCCTATAAGTGAGGAGAGCGTTTGATTGGTCTGTTCAGACAACACTGCGGGTCACCGCCCGATGCTTGCGTCGGCGGTTACGCAGGTTTGACGTCAGGAGATTGGAATAAAAACATATTAGAATAGGAATACGTTGTAGGGCCCATTCACACTTCGGACGTCGAAATAAGGTTATTTTTATTAGTATAGAACCTTTACATTAATCTTGTCCAGAAGCCGAATGTGTGCTCTTTTATAGCGTGCTGCAGCGACATGCACTGTGCATATCATTTTCGCTTGAAAGCATCCAAACTTATATTGATTTATTCACCAGATCGCCAGTTTTCTTCTTTTCTTCGATTGCAATCTAACTTAATGCATCCGAGAACTTCAGTTACCCGTTTTCATTTAACTTCGCCGTCTCAATTATAGCCCTCTTTTTTTTCACCACTCGTTGTATATACAACCGGATTTCGCCGTATGAGAAGCTTTGTAATGGCTCATCTGACAGCGTCGGTCGCATGATAGCTGCGCACATAATCTGCGCGCAACGCCTGCGCGCGTATATATACGTGCAAAAGTCGGGATATGTGAAGAGTCTTCTCCGTCAACGAATCGATTATACGCACCCGTTCATGACTGTAGTCGCTACGTGTGATCGGCGGCAATATAGCGGTCCCCATTCCCTCTGTAAGCCGTATACGAATCGAATAAGCGCGCTCGTTATCTCGTTTCGTCCGCGCCAGGGATCGTGATTGTTTTTAAACGTCGTAAAGACACGCAGGCCCTGCACTGGCCTTTTGCCGAAGCCAACTCTCGTTCCTTCCGGGAACCGCCCCTGCCTCTCGCGTGCGCTTGCTCGCGCGCCATCGCACTCACATTTGTGACCTATAACGTTCTCTCCGCGGGGCCGTCCCCTGCTGGGGGAGGAGACGGGAGGGGGGGTCCAACGCGCACTGCTATTTGCAATATACAGGAGACGTGCGTTATTGCTCTGCGAGTATCTTTCGGGCCGTTCGATACGTTCGTCTGTGCACTTCCCCGTGGCCCTTTCTGCGTTGTTTGCTTTCTGGCGCGTCGTAGATCTTCCTTAAGTGCTCTTAATTTGTTATCGCTATACACGCAACGATAAAGCTCACCTCTCTCTCTTTCTCTCAAACTTCCCTCTCCACCCGCGCGCACACACGCAGTCACTGTTCCTTTCTGTCCAGTAACGTTTCCCTATTGCCCTGCAGTTTTCCCGCGTACGATTGATGACCATAACTGATGACCGAAGCATCTATAAGCCTCTCTTACTCTGCTGCGGGAGAAAGGAAACGACCTTCATTGTTCACATTTTTTGTGTGTGCTTCGTTTCGGTTTCTTTCGGTTCCCGAATGTGGCTTTGAGCGAAGAAGAAGCCACGGGTGCGGTGGCCACGTTTCGCGTGCGTTACTTTCGTGACTCGGTCCCCGTGGTCTTCTTACTTGTTCCTGGTCGCAACCGAAGGAAGAAAGATGGCGAAAGCACGTTGCGCCTCGCTTGACTCGCCCGCCATGCCATGCGCGCTCACGATAGCCCCTTTTGTCAACCTCAGGGATTACTCTTCTCCCACGGACGTCGTTGCGCCGCGCCAGATTAATAGGACGGCGGAAAATTAAATCCGCTCTCCCTTCTGGAGCTCCTCAGAAACCTTCCTCAGAAACCAGATGGACGATCTCCCGCGCCGTCTGTTTACCGCAATGCATCAAGGGTGGCGCAAGCTCCAGTTCGGGATGCGATCGCCGCGTCATTGCGTCATGCCGACGGGTAGAAGCGGTTCCACGCGGACAGGCCGCGGTTGGGTTTGAAAGAGAAGCCAACGTATTCAATAGAAGCCCTTCCGATGACGAAAGTTCAGCCTTCAGTGGAGAAACCTCTACACTTCGCAGCTGCTCGCTGCGAAATGCAGAGGCCCAGTCACCATGCAGGCAGCCACCGTTGCCTGACAATGTCTACAGATGCATACGGCGATGTACGCACGCGTAGGTTAACTTGGAATAATCGCGCGCAACTAAGAGAAGACAATGGAAATGAGGGTAACTTATTCAGCACGCATGGCAAATATATATATATATACACACACACTCCAACGCTTCAGTGCATCTTGCGAGGAGACGGTGCGTAAAATAACTCTAAATTGATTCGCACTGTGTTCAGTTGCAGCGCTCTGCGCTTGTGGTTTACGTCTGGCGGAAATCGATTTTCGACCGGCGCATCTGCGGATGCTGTCTGCAGAAATACTGTGTGAGGACAACATCCGCAGAGCAAACTACGGTTCACGGATGCATTGATAGTTTAGCCGATTGATAAGTGGGATGAAAACGATAGCTTATGCGAACTATTACAGTTTTAGGGTCTCGTGAGCTTCGCTTTGTGTTTATTCTCCGCTGTCTACTCTGTTTTATCGCATGCCATGTTTTATCGTTTGGAGCTTTGTATTTCACCCGCCTCAAAATGCAGCCGCCGCGTTCGGGATTGATCCCGCACCTTCGGACTTAACAGCGCAACGCCAAAGCCACTACGCCACCACGGCGGGACGGCCCTGATGTTAGGCAACACTGTGTGTAGAACCGTGTCAAGAGACCGTGTGAGCGCGGACGTGAGACGCAAGTCACGGGAACGGCGCTTTTGTCCGCTGGGTTTCAGCTTTTGTTTCACCCACTTGTGTCCCCAGTGTCACGTTGAGGCGCTGTGTGCACGTGCAACTTCTATGAACAGAGCGGCCCACTGCAGTTCCTTGCTAAAAAAGTGACAAGAGAGTGCGCAGTATGTGCGTGCTGCTCATGAATTTTTTTCTTCCCGTGCTTTAGAGAGGCGTAACGTTTCCAGCCCGAGCAATCCTGGGCTAAACGTTGACAAATCCTTTTCTTTATAGCATGCAAACACTCTGTTCACAATACCGCCTGCAGTCATTGCTCAAACTGTTACTGAGGCCAAGCCCACGTACTTCCATGGGTTTGCGATATCCGCGAACAAGGTCTCTCTCTCGCCATCTCTGCATTCGCTGATAGGTGAATGTATTACGGGAATGTTTAGCGCGGAAATGATCTGATGCCGGTGGAGCGAAATGTACGGTCTGACGTTCTCCTCTGGCATAGTGGCCATGGGGCGTGGTCCAGAAATGCGGCCTTCGATGCTGGCCACTGGCTGGCCTCGTTTTACTCGTCCTTCGCTGCAAGTAGATTCGATGTGTAATGTCCGTCTAATTATTTGTGAATATAGATTAGCTTTCAACGTCGTATATCTTCCAAGGACGCCATAGAGGAGAGATCTATCTTGAGATTTAGGTCGACTTGGCCCAGGCAGCACAGCGTACGATTTTTCGTTCAGTGTCCGCGTTGAATTTTCTACGCTGCCTCGGGATGTGACGTCTTGAGTGGCCTCGGGACGTCATATGCTGGAGCTTTTAACCGCTGTTCCGGAGGAACTATGCATCGCTGCGAGAAAGAACAACCGCACGCATTGCTCTGTGCCCAAGGGCGTGATGGTGATACGCCCGAATGTTTATTGAACCCGCGGGCAATACAGGTTGCCAAGAGTCATGCGCTTGAACTTGTTGAAGAGGTCTAAAAATTGGGACTAGGGCGCTTAACCGTAGTGCTTGCCGGCGAAGCCATATCCGAGACCGAGTCCATAGCCGTGGCCGTAACCGTGGCCGTAACCGTAGCCAAGACCGAGTCCGTAGCCACCGTAGCCACCATAGCCACCATAGCCAAGTCCGTGTCCGTAGCCGACGGCGACAGCGGGGGCGGCGACAGCGACGGGGGCGGCGACGGCGTGGGCGACGGGAGCAGCGTGAACGACCTGCGAGACAATGTAGACAAGAACGTTTCAAATGTACGCTCACGTTGAATGAGCTCCCAATAGAAACAGTGAGGTCCACACTTCCAGCGTGAATCCTGTAAGGGTGCAGCGTGTCGTATTAGACATTTATGCTTAAGCTCTCCAGATTATATCTTTCAGAACGACGCAGAAGTCGTCTGCTTGGAGTGACAGCTGCCATTGCTTTTTTGCACCAACGTTAGATGTCAATGCTGCACTCTCCTTCCATGAGCAACTTTCTGCTCGTTTCATGGCCTTTTCCGTGCGTGGAATGTTCAGCGATTTGCAGGACGCTTTAATGACACGCGTTGTTATAAGCACCTGTTTCAGTCTTTCCTTTTTTTTTGTTGACGCGTGCAAGACGGTCTAAGTCTGAAACTTAAAGTTCTCGATTCCATCGTTGAGGGCTGTGCGGGGGCTATACTACTCTGCGTGCTCTCACCTTAGCGAGACGAGGGGCGTAGACGTCGCTCCTGTAGGTCACAGCGCTGGTCACCTGGGCGGGCACGACAGCCTTGGCGACAGCGGGGGCAGCGACAGCAACTGGGGCAGCGTGAACAGCCACAGGGGCGACGGCGTGGCCGTAGCCGTATCCGCCATAGCCGAGGCCGTATCCACCATAGCCGCCGTGGCCGTAGCCACCATAGCCGAGGCCGAAGCCACCGGCGTTGGCGGTGTAGGCGACAGCGAGGACGAGGACGGCGGTGAGCTACAAGAGAAAAGAGAATCCTTGCATCATTCGTTCATCGCCATCCACAAGACGGATCCTCGTTTGAACCGGAGAGGGGGTGTTTTGCCAGTTATTGGGTCTTTCTAAGAAAAACTAAGGGGGTGTCAGTCACGAAACTGACGATATCGCGAGAGCGAAATGATGCTGCGAATGATACTGAATGGTGGGGTAGTGGTGTACCCTATAGCGGGCCATACACTTCGAAGCGTGACTGTTGTTACGTTCGGTACTGGGTACGCTTAATCGTATGAGGATACATTTCCAGATTTATTTACCTCCTGTCGAATCTAGTCATCGTCGTTCCGCGTCATCGATTGCTGCGGTGCGCATTCTTTCTCCCCACGTGCCAGAAGAAAGGGGTCGCACTGCGCGTAACGGCTGCGCCGTAGACGTCGCAAAAATAAAAATAAAGATAGAGAAGAACTAAACCGAAATAAATGCGTTCTCGGAGGCGCCAAGCGAGAGCCGCAGCGGGAGTCAGTCGGCCCGCCCTGCGCAAAACGACCGATGCGTCCTGATTTCGAGGCTAATCTTGTTTCTCCACACAACGAACGCGGAGCGCGAACGAGGGCCTGGAATGGAAGAAAGAAGAGCAAACGAGACGAGGCGAAAGCGACTCCGCAAACGGAAGCGCGGGCGTGCTCTCGAACACGAACGCTGCAAGGCGGTAATTATATGACAACAACGGTGACGGCAGGCGTGCCACTTAGCGTCATCGAGGGCGTACGACAGCGGAAGCAGGGATGCGGAAAAGCCGATCTTCCAACGCAACGAGAGGAAGTAACAAAACTAAAGAGCGCGTGAAAAATAACGGGTCGCTTCGCGGCGCGCCTGCTTAACGCCTCCGCTCTTTTTTTGCCTCGTCCAAATGACTTTCCCGCGGCGCATATTCTGCCGGCTCGATGTCCCGTCTCTCATCTGGCTTTCCGATGCCGAGAGGACCGTTCTTTACTCCTTCGAGGGGACTTTGCATTCATACTAAAGCGCGGTTCTTCGCGGACAAGCGTGTCCGCAATATGTGGAGGCAAAGAACTACGGGGCTCTTCAGCCGCCGCTTGGAAGATGAACGGTCCACTCCGCGGTATGGAACCTCCAAGGGGCCTTGACGCTGGAGCGCGGTAGGAAACCGTCAGGCCGATACGTCGCTCCCACAGTTCCTCCTTATGGAGCATGGGTGCGCGGCCCGCTTTCACGGCGGAGACCCTCAAGAGAGCGGAGCGGGTACGTTGAGGCGAGCCGAGTAGCGATCGTTCGCGGCTTTACTTACGGCGTTCATGATGATGCTGCTGCTGATTGTCAGTAGACTGCGACTTCCCCAGTGACCGCCGGCCGCTTATATAGTGGCCCGAACAATGACGTCGAAGGCGAGAGAAAGGCAAGGGCGAGTTCCCGCTGGCCGGCAGCAGCAGGTGGAGAGGCCGGCGTGCCGCGCTGCGACCTAGGAGGCCTGCCCGCTGCTGTCCACGCTCCGTAGTGGCGCGGAAGCCCTCGCCGCTTGACCGCGGAATGCGTGCGAGAGCTGGGCGTGTGCTTGCCGCTCGCTCCCGTTGGGTTCCCGTTCATCAGATAGTGCGACGGCGCCGCTCGCTTTCGATGGCGCGCCGGTGCGCACGGGCAGCCCCGGGCGGCTGTAGCCTACCCGCCAGCGTCGGATATATTGCCCGATTAGGTAACGCTTGTTCTTGACATGCTTGCCCGGCGCGTGCTGTCGCGTCGCGCGAGCGGCGGGCCTTGGGAAGGCCGCGGAGCCTTCCGCTGTGATATTTTTTTTTTCAGGCTCGAAATGCAGTGCATATCTCGACTAAAGTATACTCGACACCCGTCGAGCTCCGTATTCGTTTCCTGGTGCAAGCTAGCTGGATTATTTCCAAGTCCGACTGGACGGAGGGTGTATAGTGGCATAGTGTAGCACGACGACCTCCGCAGTGGTCGGGCGTTACCGCTGGCGAGACCTTGTGCAGGACGCTTCTGGATGCGCGTACTAGTGGCGACGATGGCGACGTGCATCAGCTCGATGTATACCTTGATATATTCTGCTGAGTTTGTTAATGGGTACGAGCCACTGGGATTTATGGGTTGAACTAGTGCACTGGAGGTCGCAGCATGAAACGGTGGTTGACGCAAGGCTCATCAAAGCTTTCGTCAGCTAGAAGAGCAGATCGCCTTTTGTAGAGTAGAGACTGCTTATATGGAACTCGATTGTTCTTAAACTATGGCCTGTTTGAAGCACTGTAATCTTGCCGCCGAAAGTACGGAGTGCCCAAATTATTGCAGTGCGCATTCTACTGACACCCCTGAACTCGGGCACAGCGTCCGTATAACGCCCGACCCTTCCTGTTTTACCCTTTCCTGTCCATGGCAACCTCTTTCTACCAGCAGGTAATGTGTTCGGTGTTAAGAGTAAATTTACTTGTCCAAAAATTACTCCAGAAGTGTGGAACACAAGTCTGTGGAAACGAGAATAATAGAGCAGGTCAGAAAACAAACATAACATGTTGCTATCGATTGTAGAGTTCGGACCTACGGTCGGTTGTTTCTCACATAAAGAGCTGATCGCCGACCAGCCGTTATGCATAGGCATCCACGCCTTGAACAGAGACAACCATCAATATATTTTTTCATTTTTCCCGTGTAAAGCGTGTAGTACTATGCCTCCGTAAACTGCACTTCTTTGTACTTCCGTCACCACTAAAACTTTCAAGCGACACCTCGACCTCTTCTAGAACACGAGCACTATTTCCGTAGGCACAATGATAAATTTATCTTGACAGTTTATATTTTTTGATGAGCTATCAGACAACGTTTCACAATTGCAGTTAGACTGGGATACGCAGCTGTATAGGGCGGCGGATTAGTATTAAGCGACTGATGTTGTTAACATGTACCGAAATTTCTGCACAAGGGCGCTACCGCACGTCCCTCCAACGCTAATCGGAATAACCTAGGCTGAGAATCAAACAGATGACCTGGTGCTGAGCAGGCGAATGTCATATATCCACTGAGCGACCGCGAACGTGTTCAGGCTGAATCACGGTCCCCCTGACGAAATGAAGAATAGGTAGATTAGAAAAGGGAAAAAAAAAGAAAAAAATAAAGACAGGAAGTAAAGAAAGCTATTTAGTATCGTCACCGGCTACAGGTCAGCAGAGATACCCCGACGTTACATTATTGGGTGTGCATTTTACGTGAGCGCACTTTCCTATCCCATTCGTGAGAAAACCTGAGGGCACATAAACCCGTATTATGAGTTGCGAATGCGAAAGCATTAATGCTTCGTGTTGTCTAGCGCGGCGCTTTCCTTCGGCTTCGCGTGTTAGGAAGGCTTCGTCCCCTTGCCGCTTAAGACGCTTTGCTTGGCGATCCGCTTCCGCCTCACGCCTTCGAACGGCTTCGTGTAGCCTCCGAGTGCGTTGCGCCGCAGTTAGTTCCACCCACAGTGTACTGGGGAAGTTGACGACGATGGTGGATTTCGCTGCATGCCTCTTCGCTCGTTTTGCTGCGTTCTTCCGCTCCCTTACTTCGTTAACGGCGCACTGGCGTGGGTGGCCACGTTTCGCTACTGCCGACGTTGCCTCCGCCGACGATGTATATGCTTCAGACTGCATAGCGGTACGTGTTGCCCAAGCCAGCAAGCAGCAGCAGCCTGCGGTGCTGCTGCTTGCTGAAGATGCGAGAATGAAGATGACGTGGCGCCGCGGCGATGCCTTCTCCCCTCACGCGACACCTGGCGTGCTAATTCGGCAGCAGATGTAGCCTTTCGCCCGCTCTGCTCTGTCGAAACGCGCTCGTGCTGTGGCGTCGCAGGCAATGGGGAATATGTCAAGGCGTGGCGTCGAGGTGAGGCATCGGGACGTGGCGTCGCAGCCAACGGGACTTTAGGTGCTGTTTCGCTGCTACAGATTACAGACGCCGACTTTTTCGCTCAATGGGCCAGTTGACGCCTTCGCAGCAATATACGTGGTACATGAAAAAGAAAATCGAAGGAGTTTAGCAGCGGTCATGTTTGTCAACACTAGACTAATCTCGCCCAGTCCCGTCGTCGTCGTAACCATGACCATTATCTGTCTGTCAACTTTACTGGCTTTCTGCGTAAATGATGGTCGAGTCCAGGATTCCATTTTAGCTGTTGTGAGCGCTATGTCGTCCAGTTTGCTTAGTTTAGCACGCAGAGGCTGTCTTTGCTTGTCGAAAGAAGGGGAAGTTGCAGAGGATGCATTCTACCATCTTGTTGCAACCACAAAAGCTGCGCGAGGCACTGTCCATCATGCCATCACAAATATAGTGTAGGACATTTGTGGACGCCACGTTCACCCGCAAACTACACAGTAAAGTCGCCTCACAACGAAATAAACCAGTCTGATGTCTCAGACCCAACGCAGGCTCAAAATAAACGGGAAGTGGCAAATTGTGCTGTATTCCATGGTTCCAATACAAACAAGGATGAAGTTTGCAGTTCGCAGGAAGCCGTGGACTTGAACTGAACGTTCGTGGCTCCACAACGGATGTCTCAAATAAGAGATAAATTTTCGACAATGGATCTTCTCTTCCCTTAGCGGCCAGAATCCTAGGCCAGAGAAAGTTAGATAAAGACGTTCAATAAATTTGGACTCCGGCACACAAAGCCGTCCCGGGAAACGAGGCGGCCCATAGGCTGGCTCGAGATCTCTACAGCCGAGCCGCTACGGGGCCCCTCGATGACTGAGGGAGCGAAGAGCGCACGCTAAAGTATGGGGAGATGACGCAGAATTATAGATTGCATGGTAGACTGGTATCCTCACCAGACCCGTGGAGACGACTGCAAATTTATACGTATCCGCACCCGGTTATGGCGAACCACATGTTCCTCGAGGCCAGAAGCGATAGGTGCAAACTTTGTGGGGCGAGAGGGACCCTCGACCACATAATAAGGGAATGCCCGTACTCTTCCGGGGGGACGCACACTATAGGTAGTAGAGACAGCTGGGAGACCCTGCTGTGCAGCTCGGACTCTGAACTCCAGCTCGTCCAACTGGCTGAAGAGGCTGCTGGGACCCAAGACCTCCCAGACTGCATCTGAGGCGGCGGCAGCAGCCGCCTGAACTGCGTGTCGGGGGGTGGGTAGATCACCTTAGCCGTTGGATAATAAAGTTTGTTCTGTCTATCTATCGGCCTTCGTTCGGGGAAAAACTAGCAGTTGCTTACCTGACGAAGGCAAGTCTTATTGCAATGTTGCCTCATGCCTGAGACATCCTTTGTTGGGCCGCTGTTGACCACTGTTTTATTTTAGTGCGACTGGCAAGTAGGCGATGTTGGCGCTGTGCACCAGGCCTTGACCATGGGACGGGCAGAGGCTGGACTTGTTGGTAGGCGGAGCGCGGCTGCTTCGTCGGCATTTTTGTTACCGACTGCTCCACGATGCTCTGGGAATCACTTAAATTTGATGATGTGCACATTTGTACTTTTACAACAGCACGATGGCAAAGGTTCTCTTTGAAGTTCAGTGTTTGACGGAAGCCCATCTGGTCGGGATGACGTCTTCTTTTCTTTTAAATCTTTATTTGGTCTGCGAAGTGCCCCGGGTTTTTGTTTACCTTTTAACCAGGTTCTCGTTCTTTCTCTTTTTTTTTCGTATAATAACTGCGACAGTGACTTCGATATTAGTGTTGTACTGAGCACTTTCTTTTTTTAGGAGTGAGGAGAGGGGGGGGAGGGGCGTCTCCGTGACAGGCTACCAGTGTTGACGGACACATCTAGGTCTAATCACCCCGTAACACAAATCACACAAGTCCTAGCACTTCGCGCTTGTCTCAGCCTTCCTCAATATGGTCCAACCGGCGTAAGAATCACGATTGCCCTGGACCATTCGGTGTCAACAGGCAGAGCCTCCGTCGAAGCGCATAGAATTCAGATAGAATTCACATGTGGCACTTGTTCCGCGTTCAATGCCACCACCGAGCTTCTCTGCCAGCGCGACGACCGCGCGCTGCACTTGCCGGTATTGTGGCTAATTATTGTGCCTCGAGTATATCAGGCTTCACTCCCGTAACGCCACGACCTTTGTGGTGCCTGTGCCGAGCCTCCGTAGTATCTTCGTGGTCCTGGCATTCGAAAGAAAGTCAACTTGCTGTATGTAGCTTTCAAGCAAGTCATTTAGCTACACATTTATCGGTCCTCTACTCTGACAAACATCTTGTCCAGTGTTGTGGTCGTCCCATTAAGATCGGCACCTATCAAGTTCAAGTTCTCTCATACCAAAACATCAACGGGACCGGAATTTGAGGCTCACAGAGCATACATCAGCAGCAAACTAGCTGGCGAGTCGTATTTTGTGATTCTAAGGCGGCCCTCCGAAGTTTGCAACGAGCCCTGCAACACGGCTGTCATGATTTTATGACATTTGTACGAATGCGCGCTCGGTCACGTGATCGATCTGAACTTCCGTCTCTTCCCTTGTTTATTTCGCTACCCCATTTCCTTGAGCGCCTGTAGGACAACCAACAGCGCGGAATCTAATTAAAGGAACAATGATATGACGTTATGGACTTTTCTTTCCTTTCCTTTTTTTATTTAAGAGGAAGCTTTATCTCTAGGCCTCTGTCTAAATAGATGAAAAAGGAGAAATCGTTTTCCTCGGCAGCCTATGCACCAAATTTGATTAGTTTCGTTGCATTTAAAAGAAAAAGTTAAGATGTAGTGAGTGTTCGTTGCGAATTTTTGAGTTATGTCGTGAATTTTTTAATAAAGATTGGTAAAAATCGCAAATTTTCAGATAGCTAAACTATGGAGTTTGCAATTCTGTAACTCGGCAATGAAAGGTTATATCACAGTTCTGTAAATGACACATGATAGTACATTTAAAGCGGACAAAATTGGTCCAAAATTGGGCAAAGTTAAAGCGGACAAAAGACCACCAAGTTGTGTGTAGAACTTTTGCACAACCCTTGTAAACAATTTAACAGACTCACGTGAAATATAAATTGACGTATAAAATATGTCTGCTTTTGATGATCTAATGGTTGTAGTTTACAGAACTGTGATATCTGTTCTAGGTGCAGAGCTACGATTTTGTAAACTTCGTGGTTCTATATTTTTTTAAACCTACCAATTTTTGAAAATTCCATTAGAACAATTTAGGCAGTAAATAAAAATGCCACTTCCAACAGTCGCTTGAATTTAACTTTATAACTCAAATACAGCAAAGTTCAATAAATTCGGTCCAGAGGTTATCTTAGAATAACGTTTCTACGACTTAGATGTACTTGAATAGGCGGAACCAGAGTTGGTCCCGAGCAAAAGTTTCCTCTTAAGTTATTATTTATGTTATTATTAACCGAGGGTCCCGTTGGAGTGTTTGACTTTGGGACCCTCGTCTGTATATTGTCTTTTAGCAATTAATTGTTTTTAAAGAATAATAAACTGAAACTGAAAAAAGTGAAGGTCCTGGTTCTCGAAACCATAGAAAAGAAATACTGGCAAGCTCTAACTGATTTACTATGATGGCTTTCTACGAATCAGTTTAGGTTTCGTTTCCCAGGAGATGTACGCGTCTTGACGCCATTAAATAGAAGGTGGTTCGGACATTCCGACCTTTTGGCGCTCGCTCCGGCTCACACGGTGAACTGTTGTGCTATCACATGCAACGGGCGGCTCAGAGTCTGTGTGGAGCGGGTACTTCCTTGCGATGCAAACCCTCTTCCGCTACAGTATTGCCTCTTGTGGCCCTCGAAATGCATATACAGACGCCACCATTATCATTGTCTTGTGGGGCGTGAAACTGCACACAAATTGTCTGCGCCGACGGCTGTCCACCCATCAATTTTCTTGAATGTACATCTAGATGTATACGCAACCTAGCAGATGGCGTGTTACCTAGCGCCACTCGAGCCTTGACGGCGGATCTGAAACATCTATTAAAACCGATAGAGTCACGCAGTACGTGGTTTAAGCATGTGTTTGTGCGCCCTTGTGTGATTGTGTTTCCTACAGCTTTACCTGTGGCAAAGTCTAAGGCGAACAAGACAATAAATCTAAACTCCACGCCGTTGAAGACAAGCAGCTAAACAAATAAAATAGATGGCGACTGACATTCGAGCAAGACCTTTTATGCGCAGATTCTGGACCTTTCAGCCGGCAAGTGATCTACGGGAGCGCAGTTCTGCAAGCGACCCGTGCAAATAATTATTCAAAAAAAAAAAAAAAGAAAGAGAGAGAGATACAGGAACTGCGTGCTTGCGCTGCACGTGTTACTCCTAGAATGGAATTTATTGAGCGAAGTCACGGCGTTATACGTGCCCTAGTTGTGGCTATCGACATTGGCAGCGCAAGGAAATAAAATAATGTAATAGAAATAATGAAACGAAATATCAGCGCAGGAGATCTTTGCCGAGAAGGACTGCTCGAAGAAGGTAGAGGGTGAACGGGCGGAAGGTAAAAAAAAAAATTGAGTATGCACGAGAGTTTAAGAGAATACATGTACGGGTGCAAAATGGATGGCTAAAAGGACAGGGCCATCGAAATTTTCGTTATTTTTGAGAAGAAGTTGTCCCAACTCGCCATAGTTATTCATTTAGTTTTTTTGCTTTGACCCGAATTCTTACTTAGACATCGGTCGTCCATTTTTCACGCTATTCATGCCGTTGAAGAGGTCGGGTGCCGAGCGAGGCCATACACTTATATAAACACCGATCTGCGAGGTCTACAAAGAGACGGGCCGAATTACATTAACAGACCGGGTCCCTCTGTCGAGGCACGTTCGCGTCAGCGTTTTTCAG
The DNA here is from genome assembly GCF_023375885.2 of Dermacentor andersoni. Taxonomy (NCBI): domain Eukaryota; kingdom Metazoa; phylum Arthropoda; class Arachnida; order Ixodida; family Ixodidae; genus Dermacentor; species Dermacentor andersoni. The sequence goes on from NC_092815.1 coordinate 36,120,842, forward strand.
CGTGCTCCTTTTTTTTTTTCTCCCAGCACGTCCGGAGCTCCCCCATGCCCACTCAAAGATACATGTCGTCTCCTTAGCGCCCAAAAAGGCTGCGAACGAGGTTGGTCCGTCGCCGGCAATATCAAAAGCGCATACATGTTTTAGTGCAGCAAGATGTGGATAGTAGCTGCATGCGAATTATTCGTATCCGTACGGTAACGTACAAGCCGTGCACGTCGCTCGGCAACAGTCTCCTGTACAAAAGCCGAGGACACAAAAGTGCCGCGCGAATCGCTGGCCGAGGTCTTTCCTGCGTGATGACACGTAATGCATTGCGCGTTAGAAGGATTCGTTTGCTGTTAAGCGGCAGTATCGTTGATATTATTCCCATGCTCGTTTCTTCTGCGTTGTGGCGTCCGCTACCTGATGAAATGAGGTAGATTACAAAAAAAAAAAAAGAAAAAGAAAGAGATAGAGATGGAAATACAGTAACAACGCAAAGTCGGTGTGACTGGAAGAGAGAAAAGGAAGCACACAAAAGCAAAAAGAAAAGTGAGACAGAGGAATATATGAAAAAAAGAAAGAACAGAATGAAAGAAAGAAGAGACAGGGTGAGCGGAAAAGGCGACGCGTTTAGAGAGAAGCAGAGCACGTTCTGTCACGGCGCGCGAAAGATGATAAGCGTTGAATGATTGATCCTCAAGTGTTTTATAAAGGGGCCCCAAGTCGTGCGGGCATTAGTCTTCTGTTCCGGCGTCGTTATGCTGGAGCTTACGACTCCGTAATCGGGACCAAACTAAGCACGCAGTTAGCAGTTATGCTGATATATATATATAGACAAATGTATAAGGGGAACATCACTGTATTTATCGGGAGTCGAAACTTACGACCTCCTTTCCCTTCGGAGAGTCGACTGCCCTTTTGAAATTGGGAGAAGTTACGAAAGTCGACGTTGGCCAGACCGACAGACCTTTACTTCTGACATTGCCACCTCCTACAACCCTCCCCCCCCCCATTTCCTCCCGCCCCTTTCCCACACTTTCCTTTTATTTTTTATTTTTTACTTGAGCGTCATCCATCATTTATTTTTTATTTTTTTTGCAACGGAAAGGAAACTGTTCGTGTCGTGTTGATTAGTTCGAACCGCGTCGTTCCAGAATAAATGGCGGAGAGCCTGCTTATAATTCGGCCTCTCGAGGGAACCATTTGTCTAGAGTACGCAGCGAGGAAAATTAACAAATGAAATAATAATTTACGTAAACCCGGAGAGAGAGAGAGAGCTTCCAAAAAATAAGAAGGAGAGGGCAGGGGTGTTAACCAAGCTGAGCCTGCTTGGCTATACCCTCCACTGGGGGAAATGGGACTAAAAGATCAGTAGAAGGATACAAGGAAAGTTCACAGTATGGGATACAACCGCACAAGCGTTTGTCCTTAGGTTAGTCACAAGCAGTCACGTAGGATGGTTTGACCTAAAGAAACGCTTAAGAAACGTGGCTTTGTGCATCACCGACGCATGAGGCTACAAATCCAGAACATTCTCTTGTGCGAAAGGCCCACCTTCTAATTTCGCCAAAGGGATGCGAAGCGCAAGCTTTGTTATCTTCGTACGATAGGCAGTCGTAGATAGATAGATAGATAGATAGATAGATAGATAGATAGATAGATAGATAGATAGATAGATAGATAGATAGATAGATAGATAGATAGAAATAAAGTAATACATTTAAATTTTGGCTTGAGGACTATGTGAGGGGGTAAGCGGAAGGGAGATTACGTCAAGTGTAGTTCACTGTGGAAGTTACACATTAAAATTTTTATAATTAATTGTACCTTTAAAGCTCGCCTGTGGCTGGAATCATTCCTCTTAGTTAGATAAGGGATTTTATGTCGCAAGTGGCTCCCAGATGTGTTTAGAAATGATGCACCACCAACGTATCTTCTCTTCGTATGAATTTCCTATGAATTTCTTTCAATTTTGTCAGCTGAGACAAGCTGCTCACATAATGTTAAGCAATACATTAATTCACTGGTAATGCTTTCTTCTCCATGCCTGTTTTTGTGTTCTTGCGTTGAATCGCTTGGATCTAAGAATATTGGTTGCAAAAAAAAAAAAGAAAAAGAAAAGAAATACTTCATTTTTTAGCCCACGCAACAAGGGCGCCGCGAACAATGCCAGTGAATGAGTTAAATTACGGGTGTCTAAGGGAAATGTGCACACGCCATAAGCAAAACTCGTGGTGGAAGTACTGAAATTACCAGTATGCTTGATTAAGTCTCCTAATATAGTGCACGTCTTACTTTTCCTCTTCAAAGTGTGACAGGAATAATCTATCATCTGGTTTTAAAGGAGTACTGACGCAAAAAATATTTTTGATCTAGTTTTTTCTGCTTTATTAAGTAGTTAATGACTCAGTGATCACGGCACGAAAGCTCATTTACTTCAAAGCACGACAGGTAATTATTTGAAGTCTTGTTTGTAGCGATCAGGCCGACTTTCGGTTTCAGGGAGCAACGAGATGGGCCAGACAAGGAATGTAAACACAGCCGGGCACGTGATCGCAAGAAACTCTGACGAATGCTCTGACGCACACGCCAGCGCGCTCTCTGGCGTGCGATCTTCGTGTTACTAGTTCGTGTGCTACGCCTGCACGTGCTTTGCGATGTCTTCGCCACCATTGTCGTCGTGGTTTTCGTCGTCCAGCGGCGACGATGTCCCGGGAGTCGACGCCGTGTTAGACGTGGCCAACCACTTTCAATTCATTTTATTTGGAAAGATTGGTTGCGCTTTGTAGACGATCACAAGAAAGAAGACAGGACAGGCGCAATGCGTCTGTCCTGTCTTCTTCCTTGTTATTGTCTACAAAGCGCAACCAATCTTTCCAAATACAATGAGCCAACTTGCCCAACAACGCATTCTGCTAAACTACACTTTCAATTCGACCCACTAGAAAGCAGCGACTCGCATATTGCCGCCGGCGACAGCGAGGACAAAGCTCGAGACCCTCGCATCGGGCCACGTTCAATGGTCAGTGCAGCGCAGCCAAGCTGATAGTGCGGGAAATCCGCAGGCACGACAAAGACTGCCGCTTGATTCTGCAATTGCAACGACATGGATAGCGTCCCACTATACAAGCAACAACTGAGAAGAGCACATGCAAGCGGCGTTGCAGCCAACGAAAATTTGTGACGTAGCGTTTTCTCGGTTCTTTACCATCCTTCCTTGATGTCGATGTCGCGAGGTGCCGCGTCTTGCGGTTGGCTGCGCGCACGTGCCTTAAAATTGATTTTAAACATGTTCTAAGCTATATTCGCCGTTCATATTTCGCAGACGATGTGAGGGTGTGCCCACATGCGTCGAGCTCACGCGTTATCTCCACTTCGAAATTTTATTATTACTCCTTTAACGAACGTGATACCGCTCGATGTTTACAAGGATGGATGGACGTCGCCCTTTTTAAATTCCGTATTCGTCGAAGTACGCGGAATGGGATATGTTGCCGCGGGCGCTATTAGGAAGGTCCCTAGAGCAAGCGCTGCTGCGGCTTATGGAAATGTGTTCCTTGTTTGTTTAAAAACGAATTCTACAGAGTTTTCGCGCCACTGCATTCGATCCACAAAAACTGTTTTTTTTTGTTGCAAGCAAGGTGTATATGTTTTTATGCTGCGAATCAAAACCACTTCCATCGCTTTGTGCCCTGCGGCAAGTTATAACTAACTGAGGGAGGCGGCTGTATACCTGACCTGCCCGGAACCTCTGCAAAAGGCTTTTCCCATTTCTGTACGAGCTTCGATTCCGCTGGTCAGGCGCGAACAACACTCAGAAATGACATCGTGACGAAAATGCCGCGGTATCGTCTGTTCCACTTGGCGGTGTCTCGCAGTTGCATCTAACAAAACGCCGACTGAATCGATGTCCGCGTATGCACGCGAGTGTGCCCCCCTGCGTGTTGACCACGTTTCGCCGCCCGAAGGCGCAGACGCGAGTTCTTGCTATAGCTTTGGCACTGTCGACAAACATTATCGCGAGATCGTTGCACATTGAGCGCTCTTTCCTTTTTTATTGTGCTTTCTTCTCAAGCCACAATGTCTGCGTATATGCGCAAGCCATCGTGTCGGATAATGCAAGGCCGAGGGAAAGCCCCCGTAGATGCCTCGGGCTGCTGCTGTTGCTGCGGCACGGGCACGACCGACGCAATCTTTAGGGCCGCCGATGAAAGGGAGTACACGCGTGGAGAGAGTTCGGAGTGATTTGCTTGGGGAGAAAAGGTTATTGCGTTCCTTTCACGACGCCCACCGAACGTGCGTCCCATTTGGCCGGAAGGCGCGCATCGAGACGCCGAGCTGAAGCTGCAGCCGAAACCTGCACGTCGCCGTCGGTTGCTTGACTTCAAGTTCAAAACCGTGGGAGGGAACGGGGAGACAATGGAGGCAGGCATGCACTATCGTCGTCCCAGTTTGTTCGCCCGTCTGTTGGCTTCGTCAATATGCGCGCGCGCCTTGCTGGTAAACTCGCGGATGCATTAGGATCGTGCACTTCGTGCAAACACGACACTGAGTGCGCCGAGGGTCCCTCTCTTCCTCCCCGAAACACGCTCGTTTACCCGCTCCAGCTGACGGTGGCCCGAGGCACGGAACGGCGGCTGCTGCTTCTCACGCATTGCGCGTGCACGTGTGTGCGTTTACACACGCGCGAGTTCCGCCTGTTGACGATGGCGGGGCTCGCACGTACTCGCGCGAGCCGATTATTTGAGCAGCACACGCACACACACACATCGTGATTGTGTTATCCTCGTGGTACGAGGCAAGGCAGTGTGTGTCGCACAAAAAAGAAAGAAACGAAGAAAACCGTCAGTTGGGTGTCAGTAATGTGTTTAATGGAGCCCACGATGTTGGTGGTGGCGTATCGAACAAGATGGAGGCGACTATGCGTAGTACAGTACACTCAATAGGGAAACTCTGTTGAGATGAAGAATCCCCTGTTTGCAATTTTGCTGTACAATCTGAATCAGAGCAAATTAACGTTTCTTTTTCATGCTTTAGTCTATCAGGCTAACGTAGATTCGAATGGCGAAAGAAGATGCATGAGTTCAGAATTTAAACCAGAATACAAATTCTCCCTTGCACTATACTGCTTTAGCGGCATTCAATAGAGCGCGCTCAGGCATACTATACAACGAACTTTATCTCTTCCCTTATTTTTCTTCCGCATTCCCCGCGCAGTCTTCAGTGCTTCATTCAAAACAACCCTAACTATGAATGTTGTGTTCATCTGGATGATTTCTGCTTCCCTTGGCCGCCGTACGTGACTCCGAGACCGGCCTGTCCAGTGGCGCCGGACTTAGCAGCGGCTCCGCCGGCTCCTCCCGCTAGCGCGGGATGCAGACCGCCGACAGCGTGACCGGGATGTCCATGGTATCCGGGAGCCGCACCTACCGGCCCGCCATACCCGTGACCAGCTGCTGCTCCTGGACCAGCGACTAGCGATGGCCCCGCGAATCCGGCCACCTGACCGCCGTAGCCACCCCCGTGGCCGAGGGCGTGCAGGGGAACGCCAGCTTGGCCGGCACCCTGGCCGAGAGGGTACTGGCCGACCGGTCCGCCGGCGAACTGGACGACGTGTCCACCTTGTCCTGCGAGACCAGCGGGCAGCCCAGCCGCATGACCCCCGGCTGCGCCAAGGTACGCGCCACCGCCACCGCCAGGATATGCTCCGGCGTGAAGGGCTCCTCCATGCACGTGGCCGCCTGCGGCAGACGGAGGCAGGGCGTAGACGGCGGGGCCACCACCAGCGTGCCCTCCTGGTCCAGCTGCCGCACTACCGAAGGCTGTACCGGGAGAGCCCACGTGTCCCCCGCCGTAACCCTGGCCGATCAGTCCGTACGCCTGAGGTCCAGCCACATGCGCACCTGCCACACCTCCGTGATCTCCGCCGTATCCCGCCGCACCTCCTTGAGCTCCGCCGTATCCCGCCGCACCTCCGTGAGCTCCGCCGTATCCCGCCGCACCTCCGTGAGCTCCGCCGTATCCCACCACACCTCCATGAGCTCCGCCGTATCCCGCCGGACCTCCGTGAGCTCCACCGTATCCCCCCAGAGACACCGGACCGAGAGCTCCCGCTGGACCTGGGTGTCCCGCCGGGTAGGCTGCTGCAGGTCCTCCGGCGCCGTATCCCGGTGCTCCGGCGCCGTAGGAAGGCCCACCAATGGCTACCAGCTGTTGGTGGCCGCCGCCTGCGGCACCAGCGTACGCTTGAGGCAGGAGAGCTCTAGGGTAGCCACCGGCTCCTGCTGCTGGTCCTCCAGCGCCTGCCGGGTTGTAGCCATAGCCAGGAGCGAAGCCGTAACCGGCCCCGCCGCCGGCGGGAGGGGCGCCGGCGTTCAAGTGCACGCCGGGTGCACCGTGGGCGCCTGCGCCAGGGTAGCCAGACGGCCCCGGGCCGCCCGCTTGCGCGGCGGCTGCTCCAGCACTGGAGGCGAACACTGCAGCGGGCACCTTGACCGGTTGGCCATGGTTTGGTGAAGGCCCGAGTCCTTGAGCTAGTTTGTAGACTGGCGTGCCGGATGCTGAAGATCCACCAGAACTGCTGTGGGAAGCATCTCCCGCTCGGACGTGTGGTCCGAGAGACGCGACGAGGATGACGCTCAGGAACTGCGACATCGAACGGTATAGCCACGTGTGAGGGGGCGTAGGCGTGAACCCACTTGTCAGGTGCGCAGCTACATGCTAGACATGAAGGCTTTTGATGACCGCTAAAATAAAGTTGCGCATTTTACAACAGTGCCTAGCCGCTAAAGGGTACTCAATATTTGCTGCTGCTAGTTTCTTTCTCTAAGCTCGCAGCCAAAAAAAAATAAAAGGGGAGGGGGGAGTGTCCGCAAGAGTACGCGTAGTTATCGTGTGTGAGGGGTGAGATGGGGGGGTGGAATTAGAAGACAGGGTGATGTCGACAGGCTGATAGACAGGTTTAAGTCCAGCAGGTAATGTTATGATTGGCAATGTAAACCTAAATTTGCGCACCAGTATGCGGCATGTGAAATTTTTCGCGCTACCGCACGTGTGCGGCGGGCAGGAGGTGCGGCGTGCGGCTCGAGCGTAAATCGGCCTTAAAGCACACGTGCGCACTGGCTCATCTCGCAGATCTCGTGTGCACAGGAGGAGAGCTGCTGCGGAAGCGTTTTCCTTTCTTTTGTTTCTTTTTATTACGCTATCTGCTAAATATACCACGCAATCGTTCACATATTTTGACATTCGCTAAGCGAGAACGCACAATTCCGGCTGCACTCACGGAACCCGTTATCTTGTTTTGATCCCTGCCTTTGCCAGCGAATATATTTGTGTTTAAAAAACAATGTTATAAATCTAGAATTTTGTTATCGACACGGAAGCGGGAAACTATATTTAAAGGGAAGTGATGCTGGCCTTGCCTCTTTCCAGATTCTATAAATGCATCTCTCTTGCATCTATGTAGGATAGCAAACCAGGGGCCTTGTAAAGTAAAACTATTCCAAATTTTTTTTTTCTATTTCAATCTCCTGGCGTCACATTTACGTGACCGCCAACGTAGGCATCGGGCGGTGACCCGCAGCGTTGTTTGAACCAACCTGGCAAACGCTCTCCTCGTTTATAGGAGATCACTTTTGTTTAATTTCAAAGCGAATGTCATTTCCTGCTTTGACAGGTTTTGCTTATCTAATTGGCTGGCAAGAGGCGAGGGGCCCATTTAAACTGAGAGGGTATCGGTGGGGCCGAGCTTGCGCAGTGAAAGTAGATAACCGGATCAGAGGAGCGGTGCCGGCGTCTGCAATTTGCTCCGCTTTCCCTTGCTTGTATTTTGCTGTGGTTGGTCGAAAATCGCGGCGGCGCGCAACGGAAGGTTAAAAAATGCCGCTAAAAGGGATCATCAGCGAAGGAGTGTTGGCAGAGCGATGTCGAAAACGTGCCAAAAGCGCCTGACAACGTTATACTGCCACGTAAAAATGTTTCTTATACGCAAATAAGTTTATGCGCCCCGGCACCTCCGAGTAGCCGATGTCCGAGTGATCACTAGGCAGGCATCTCCTAGTCCTTTCGGAATGGGCAGTCTCCGGCTATTCCGAAAAAAGAAAAGAGTTTTGTTCGGCATATTAATGGCATCTTTAATGCCTACAGGTCAGTTGGACGTGGTGAGATTTCGCAGTTTTGCGATGTCGCGTTACAGACAGGCGCAATGGGCGCAGTCCGCGAACGTTTCGCCAATAGTCTAGGGCTAACGGCAAGAAAGGTGTAGAATGGGACATGATTATTTTTCTTTTGTTTGGTCTAATCATGCATAATCAGTGTGTACACGTCATATCAGATGGGGAGTTCTCGCAGTTTTCGTGACGTCGCGTGATAGATAGGCGAACTGGGGGTGGCCCGAAAAGTTTTTGACCTATTGCGGAAGGATGATTGCAGAAATGGAACAGAAATAATTTGGAATAGCTTTACGCTATAGTTTCCCAGATGTACGTCTGGCTGATGTCTCTGACTTTGAATCGCTATTTCTCGCTCTGCCTCTAAACGCTGCGAGAGGGATATGTGTGTGGTGTTTTATGTACTCTCACTGGACGGTATATCTCCTGCGGCAAATATATAGATATGAATTTGAAACATAGAAACGCTTTTCTCAAGAAATACTGAACCAATCTTGATAAAGAACAGTCCACGAGAAAAAGTCAAACAATGGGGGTTGTCGGTAGCAGACTTTTCGTTTAGGCCAATATACTTTCTTACAAAATTAATGAAAAGACGCAAATAGAAGGTAAATGTTGGATGAATTAAGTTACAGCTTTGTAATTCCTTGCTGAAACTATACGTATCAATTGTGTTAAAATAAACTCATTGAGCATTCGATGAGAATGAAGATTTAAAGCAATGTATACAGTTAATGTGTACTTGAATTAATTCATCCTGCAAGTGCCCTGCAAGTGTCATTTACAAGATAGCGGCAGCACTTATAGCCTATAGAGCAGTTCAATAGTACTCCGTTTGTACACTCCATTAATTAGCGTTTGCATAATCGCGGTGCTTGTTATTTTTTGTTTTTATTTTATTGGGGAGTTACAGTCTCTGAACTTGATGCCTAACTGTCTTTCTTTTTTTTAGAAGGTTCAAATTTGTAAACATTTGCGTAATTTCTGAAGGCCTAAGTAAATATTGTACTTGAAAGAGGTATTAAAGCATGGCATTTCCATTGAAATCCAAAAAAAAAGAAAGAGTAAATAAAATCTGTTCAGCCGTTGTCTAAACAGAACATTGCCGCGTTTAACGGGTATTTGAACAGCGCTTGTAGTGACTAAAGCTGAGAGTCTATGTCTTTGCGATTGAAACAGAAGCAGCACTGCGCAGTTAGCGCAGTGCCAGGATAGCTGAGATGATAGTGGCCAGGCACAGGCCAACAAGTGGGTGTCTTGTTTCGCGAATTCAGCGAACAAGCAGCGAAGGCTAACGCGCTAGCTTCCGAACATGGAAGAGCAAGCATAAGTGGAAGGGCATGTAGCAAAGTCTTAACAGCGTCGATTGTGTATATAGCGTTGTCGTACTACAACTTCATAGGAAAATCGTTGCAACTACAAAAAAAAAAAAGCAAACCGTATTGCGAGTAGCTATTCACTTCGCTATTAACACTGGAACTACCGGAATATACACGGGTCGAGGACGCTTTATCTTCATTACGTATGCGTTAGAAAGAGAGCTAGATGAGCAACCTCACTCACCCATCGAATACGTTACTCGAACACTACACGTGCAATTTTGACATGCCATAAAACACCGTTAAACAGTTACAAGGTATCACGAAGTATACAAAAGCGGACGTGTTCGGCGTCGTTAATAACCGGAAAAACAACAAGGTTGTATGGCGCAATGAATTTCCAAATAAGAAAAAGTAATTACCTACACAATAAAGGAAGCACATCGATCCTTAAATGACGCTTTCACTCTTGACACAATTATCCACCAGCTCCTGCGCCCCCGAAAATTAAGCGCTCTCCGAATACTCCACATGGCTGCCACATAAAGTGTACCAGAGCACACGGAACGAGGAAAAAGAAAAAAAAAACAACATAAACGAAAGCTGCCACTTCAAATATGTTTGGATTTCGCCATAGGCGCATGATCGATTCCGCATTGTCGATGACGCAAGAGGAGCGAAATGAAGCAGGTGAGCGCTGCTGAAAAACAAAGCCCGCAAGTGCCTAGAAGTCGCGCTGCGCCAGGACTGTTCCACCAGCGGCGCGGAGTGACGCAAGAGCTCCTCCGTACAACGCAGCGGCGACGCATACGCTAGCGGGACTCACAGCTATCATGGCGCCCTGGGTGGCTGCGGCGGCGGCGGCAACGGCGAGGGCAGTGACGGTAGCAGCAGCGGCGCGGGGCTTCCGGTGCAAGTCGCTCTCGCGCACTGGCTTCCCTTGGGCTGACCACCCGTCCTTTTAAGTATAAGCGCCGATCGGGGCCAGCCGGCCGCCCGCGGGCGATGGAACCGCCCCGGCGCTGCTACTGCGGAGACGACCTGCTTCTTTGTTCACAGGACGGAGACCACGACGACGACGACCAGCGTACCCACCGCCGCCGCCGCCCCGCACATGGTCATCCCCGCGCCGCCTGCATGTGTTGCGTCGTTCGCCACCGCCGCATTTTTTTTTCCCACAGCGACCCATCGCGAGCTGGCTTTCTCACAGCCTTCCTGCCAAACGGCGTTGCACCGTTGATTCATAACCAACGCAGCGTGGGCGCCCGTTCGCGCGTGGGCATACTTTCGGTTTCGGCCCTTTCTCAAACGGCTTTTCGTTATTCAAAAGTTTCGCGAAGCTCGGTTAGAGAAAAACAGCGCCCCCGCCCCCCCCCCACCCCCCCTCCCGCTACGACCCTTCTCTCAGGGTCCCCACCCTTCCGTTCGATCGAAAGGCGTCACTTCTTTCTTCGCGCAGAAGGTCGCGCGAAGGACGTCGGCCACGCGGTGCCGTTGCATGCGCGAGCTGACCGCACGCTCACGCGTGCGCGATCAGCGCGCGGCGGCGCCTTGCACGAGCGAGCGAGATCGCGCTACGCCGCCGCCGTTTGTCGAGGCCTTCCCTTGTCGCGGCGAGAGTGGCGTCGGCGCCGGGCGGAGCCGCGCCGGTCCAAACGAGTCCGACTAGCGGAATCGGAACGCGCGCCGACCACTCCTCGGCTTTTATAACCACCACCACCACCACCACCACGAGGACCAGCACCGCCGCTTGCCCAGGCCGCCGCTTCGTTCCCCCTTCTTCCTCGCGCCGACCGCGCGGCGACACAGTTCTCCCAGTGCACGGACACGTATGCATCGCGCTCGCTGCGCCTGCGGCACTTTCTTCGTGCATCTAGGTGACGACCTTGCGCGGTGGTTGTGCGTGGCAGACCGCTCGGCGATTGCGCCCCGTGGTCGCCATCTGTACGCGACCGGGGTATGGACACACGGGGGCGTTTCCCGGCGCCAACTGTTCGACTACTCGGAAAAGAAGCATAGTGTTGAACTATATCGATACTGGAAACAGCAGATCAGGAAGGAAGCGCTTTATGATAACTCAAGAGGTAGTGCCCTACTCTTTGAAGCTAGATCAGGATGTCTTAGAACGCGCAGCTGTAGAAAGAAATTTAGCGAAAAAGAAGACACATGTACTATGTAATCTGTAGAAACAATAGAACACCTCATACTAAAATGTGATGGTATCCATCCCGATGTCGATGCGGGCACAGTCATGCTTCCTGAGGCCCTAGGGTTTAGAGATGACAATAGTCATGTAGATAAATATGCGGTGAAAAGTAGCAAAAACCGATTGGAAGATTGCTCAAAAGCAGAGAGGTGACATTCGGTTAAAAGTGTAGGAAGACGTATTTAGAGAAAGTGGCGAATTTTAATAACTTCCAACACAGTTAAACAAAAATAGAAAGTGTACATAGTGGCAACTGCCATCACCCCGTTTCAAAGGGGACGCTCCTACCTTCCATCCATCCATTCATCCATGTTCGACCCCTTCCTTTGCACTCCTTTCATTCCTCACAGGTGAAGGACCGAAGCGCGGCTCTCAGAGAATCGCACCTTACGAGAGTTAGTTGAATTGGAAAGGCCTTTTAATTTCGCGTTTAAAGCCATTGTTGCTTTAAGGCACTTTCGTAGACGGGAAAAGGGCTAAGGGGCGTGCCCCGACGCTGGCTGAATGCCGATAGACAGAATCCTGCACCTTGAAGACCTTGTGGTGCGCGGGAAGTGAAAGGTAATTAGCTGTCAATAGCTCAAGCGGATTGCTCAGGGTGCTGGTTTATGAGTCATACGACCTTGTATTATGTTTTACTGTATGCACGCTGTGGAGATTGATGTTTATAGTTCGCTTTGTTAGCTGTACTACTTCATTTTCAAAGTCTCTCTCTCTCTCTCTCTCTCTCTCTCTCTCTCTCTCTCTCTCTCTATATATATATATATATATATATATATATATATATATATATATATATATATATATTGCGAGACATCTGTTAAGCCTCAACGGTTTAAGACCAACACTGCAGAAGAATAGCGCCGATACCGTGTACGCTGGCGTCAGTATGTAGAAGAGTGGGTGCGGTGTTGTCGAAATGACAAAGCACACGTTCGGACTTGAGGGCACGCTTGAGGGCTTTCAAAAGCAGTTTGGCATTCGTCCGACCATACGTAGGGAGCTCCAGAAGGAAGAAGTTGATGGAGCGGCGCCGCAAAGGTGGCAAAGTTACGTATGAAGCGCCGGTAATACGAAGCTAGGCCAAGGAAGCTACGCAAGTCTTTGGCGCGTTGAGGCCTGGGGAAGCGGAGGACAGCGGTAATCTTGTCGGGGTCGGGTCGAAGGCCCGCCTTGCTGACAAGGTGTCCGAGCACTTTAATGGTTTTGCTGGTGAAGTGGCACTTTTTTGTATACGCCGAAGAAAGAAAGTCCCACCCTAGTATAAGCATGTGAGCACAGGAAGTCAACACTGCGAACTGGATATGGTGGCGTATCCCGTCGATCGAAACTCTAACGGTGCATTGCGCCGAGGGCCGAACCACAACATTACTTACACCACGAAGAAGAGCTCCACTGTAAGGTGTAGTAACTTTGCGTAGACGAGAGCACAAGCCAGCGTGAATAATAGAAATAGCTGCTCCCGTATCAATCAATGCTAGGACTGGTACACCTTCTACACACACAAATAAAGTATTGACCGGGAACGCTGGAGGAATTGTAGTCTGTGCGAGCCATGCAGCTTTCCCTCCAAAAACTGCACCATCTAGTTTTCCGACCGGTAGTCAGGAGTGCGGGTGGCCGATTGCAGGGGTGATGTCGAGCGTCGGAGAGGGGAGGGCGAGCAGCGGCGCCCTGGACGGTAGTTGCGAGGCGCTTCGTTAGGTGGAGAAAGTGAGCATGGGGAAAGCCGGCGCTGGTAAGGACTCGGAGGAAGCAGCGAGTCTCTCTCATAAATATCGTAGCCACGGCGTTCGTCCTGTTGTCGTCTTCGGCAAAAACGCGATATGTGCCCGCGAATACCACAATAATAACAAATGGGGCGGGGCGTAGGTCGGGTAGTGTAAAATGCTGCGGCAGGTGGACGGGGTGGTAGAGTCGCCAGATGGTTGGGGGCAGTAGCAGGAGCAAGGGGCGCTGTCCGAACGAACGCTGGTTGCACAGCCGCAACCTGAGCATACGAGGTGGATGGCGAAGGAGGGCCACAGCTCGCAGCGCAGGTCATGGAGGACAGCTCCTCTTTGATGATGTCGCGCAGGCCAGGGACCGAAGGCTGAGGCTGGAGAACGGGAGGACTGAGCAGGCCACACGCTTGTAGCTCTTCGCGTATGAGAGTCCGAATCAGCATACGCAGGTCGGTATCCGACGAAGGAGACGTGTCACCGGCGACAGGTTGTAAACGGATGGCCTGCAGTGCGCCCAGGGCCGGTATTTTGTAGCGATGCCTTTTCCGATTCTATGCTTTTTCAGGCTTTTCGTGCTTGGCCAGTGGTCAGAGCGACGGTCTGCCCACATTATCAACGGGATCAGGCGGCCGTGTGTGGTGGATGATAAGAATAGCATAGAATAAGGCATAAGGCATCGCTACAAAATAGCGGCCCAAGTGTTGGCAAGTCGCGATCACATCGTTAACGCCATTGGGATTCTTGATCGCCAGTCCCAGTGTATCCCTTTCCCAGTGTAGTGTAGTGCAGTGTAGTGATCCCTTTCCCCGATGTAGGGTAGCCAACCGGGCTCAGTCCTAGTTAACCTCCCTGCCTTTCCTTTATCATTTGCTCTCTCTCTCTCTCTCTCTTGATCGCCAGTGCGTTGAACGCGACGTGGGCAATGCCCTTTAGGATATGACGAACGCGATCAGATTCCGTCATGGTGGCGTCAACACGTTGACAAAAGGTGAGGACGTCCTCGATATGAGAAGCGTATGTTTCCCCGGGAAGTTGCGTGCGTCCATCAAGCTTTTTCTTGGCGATCTCAGAGCGCACTTCGGTAGCGCCAAAAATCTGCCGGAGCTGGTGTTTGAATGCCGCCCAGTCGGGCAAGGTGCTCTCGTGGTTGAGAAACCAAATCCTGGCAACGTCAGTGAGGTAGAATGCGACGTTGCGAAGCGTGTGCATGTCGTCCCACCGGTTGGACTCACTCACGGGGTCATAATTGTCCAGCCAGTCATCAACGTCGTCCCTACGAAGGCCAGCGAACATGGTGGTATCGCGCTGCCGCGTGCTGGCGGTCTATGAAAGAACGGCCGGCGGGGCAGAGACGGTGACGCCGGAGGCTCCTGGAGGGTCTTCTTGGGGCATCCTGGCGGAAAGGCGGAGCAAGCGGTGGCCTGAACGAAGCTCTAGGGAAACTCGAAGGGGTAGAGGACCAAGCGATCGAAAACAGCCTCCACCACTTGCGAGACAGCTGTTAAGCCTCAACGGTTTATTTCGCAGGTCGCGCGCTGAAGATGATGACGCTGGCCATGATAATGAATATGTACAGATAAAGAAGATGAAGGGGTAATAAAATCCTCACAAAAAAAAATATATATATAGAACGATCATATAATGCCGTCAGACAATGAAGCCTAGCATAGAGGTAATTAGATGTGGTTTATGAAATGTCAAAAACAATGTAGGAAAGGGGAATGAAAGTGTACGAAAAGATATAACGGTTTTCTTTCTTGGGGACGCTGCCATAGGCAATGGCATAATTTACACAAATAAATGCCTTTCTCTCATTTGCATCTCTCTCTCTCTATCTCTCTCTCTACGCAAATAAAGAAGGAAGGAAAGAAAGAAAGAATGCGAAGAAATCCGAAAGTGATTAGCCTCAGAACTGCAAACATAGAACTGACGAGCGCGCGATCAACCCAAACTCCTAAGCGAAAGTGAAGTCTATAGGGGTCTCGCAGAATACGAATACTGAACGTAAATAGCGTGTCGCCTATTTACCTACCTAGTGCGTTTATTTGCCGCACGTCAAAAAAAATTTAATCTATCACTATGCAAGAGACAGAGAGAAATTTCCCGACAACTCTTCACTCGATCCGCACCGCTGCGTGTGAGCGACCTGAAAGCTTTGAATGATTTCCGTTGCAATCGCATAGAAAATTAAGAAAGAAAGACACCGCGTCCCATTTCGCCATATAGGTTGCTGTGTGTTTTCATAAAGATGGTGACACTTGTTTTACTCGGCGCATCTGCTTTCAGCCAGATCCTAAAGGTTATAGACAAGTTTCTTTTCTTTTTTCTTTTTGCTCCCACCAGGCGTATTACAGCAACCATGAGAGAATGTTACTTGACGAGGGAAGGTGGGCGGAATGCGTCAGTTGCATTTTTTTGAAGCTTAAGCGCACTCTCGCGCATGTGACGGAGCATGGCATTCCGCACTTTTCGAAGTTCTAATCTATCTCTCGCGTGACAACCTAACGAGAGTGTTCCTTCCATCCATCTTGCAAAGTTATTTTGAACAGAAATTGCGTGTCCTTCTCGAAAGTGGTGCAGCACGCAAACACAGGTTTATAGCCGTGCCGATAAACTGATAACGCAGGTATACAGAACCGGGGAAAAAGCGAGCGAGTTGAAACTCACTTTAATCAAGCATCCACTCAGACAACGACACGCTTGAAACACGGCTTTCTACATCGTTTCTCCTTCTTCTTTTTTTTTTGGCTGGAAAAGGTTACTCCCGCTCTTACAGCAGCACCAGAGTGTAGACGGGGCGATTAATCAGGCAGGATAGGAAAGTCTCTTTGTTTGACATTCGTTTTTATGCGAGCAGGTGAAGAAATTTGGGTTTAAAATGGCGTTGGTTCCGGCGGCCCTATTTAGCTTTTGAAATTACTCAAAAGAACAATGGAAGAGGGAAAAAGAAAACTCCGCAGACGTATGCAAATTCGAGCGACAGACAGCGAAGTTGTATAAGCGAGTTCTCGCGCCCATCGGAACTCCTGGAGGTCTGGCTTACCATTCTGGGTTGATTTCGTTGAAACCAAACGAGTCTTGTGATTACACCCGAGATTTTGTGCACACTTTAAGACACTCCCCGAGATCTATTTCAGTTTTTGCAAAAGCTTCACCATATCTCACGCAAGTACTTCCCTATAGCCGAGGTATTTTCATACGTTTTGCTATACCCGACTTTAGTATTTCTGTATACTCTCCGTTATACCCGACACCTGCTACTGCATTGTGCGCCGGCTCCGCAATGTTCAATGCTCCACTACATGCGGTGCGACTCATTCGCTATACCCGAGGTTTATTCAAACGTTTCACTATATTCATTTTACTCCTTCGCTATACTCGAATTCTTGTACAGACTTAGAGAGATATAACTTTATTATGTCCTTGATGGGGTACAGGGATGGTGGGGGTCGGGAGACTAACCCCCAATCCCCCCCTTCCTCAGACGGCGGCCAGTCCTTGCTTTCTGGCAGCGTCTTCGGCCATCCGGACAGCCCAGAGCTGCTCTTCTGGGTCTAAGCTGAGCAGCAAAGTCTCCCACTGCTCGGCCGTAGTAGAAATTGATCGAAATTGGCCCGAGACGTTGCAAGGGCTTTTCTATATCCGGTGAAAATTCTTCGTTATATCCGAGTCTTTTCAAACGCGTTGGGTCCTTGCTCTCGGTTATAATACGTAACCTTTGCTGTCGCCCAGCGATTACATCGTTCTGCTGCTTAGCGCAAGGTAGCAGGTTCGAATACCAGCCGCAATTAGCGCTCTCCTTCCGTGGAATGAGATGTTAAGTACACGTAAATGAACTTCGTGCGGCAAAAAAATGACCTGCGCCGCCTTCTGATATGTATCTGTCGAAGCCTGGTGCAGTTCAGGACACTAAAAGGCAAAAAAAAAAAAAAAAAAAAGCTGAAGTACTAAAACAGCTTTAGTTTACGCAAGACCTAAGTGCTCATATGTATGACATATTCTATGTTGTTTTGTGCGTTATGTTATCACGCGTACGTTGTTTTTTTCTTTTGCCGGTTACTTTCTCACAGGATTTATCATGCTGTTATCAAGTTATCACTCGAAGCAAGACGCACTGTGTTCGAAATTTCTTTCTTCGAAAAATTGTGCAGATCCAACGCACACTTTGGAACCTACGTGAAGCTAAGCTTCTGGGAAGAGCATATTGAAAATCTAGAAGGCACAGCGCCTTAGCAACAGCGGCTGAACGCGATTGGCTGAAACGCCGCCGGCGACGCTCTGATGTCACGCGCCGTGAGGATTATTGCCTTTGCGTGTCGCCTGCAAAAGGATAGGTTAGGCTATAGGTTACGTTCGGTTAGGTTAGGTTAGGTTTGGTTAGGTGTGGTTAGGATAGGGTAGGTAAGCTTAGCGTAAAAGGTGTTAGGTAGCGCGGCGTATTCTCACAGCGGTTAAAATGCGTCGAGCGTCGCCGCAAGTGCGCTCACCCATCCGTACCAAGGAATGGGACAACTCCCACATTGCCTTGTATTTCTTAATTTCTTCTTATTTCTTTTAAATGTACCGCCCGCTTCTCGGACAATTCGCAGTTGTGGGTATACGTGCCATATAGTATACTATATACTATACTATACTATACTATACTATACTATACTATACCATACTATACTATACCATACTATACTATACTATACTGTACTGTACTATACTATACTATACTATACTATACTATACTATAGTATACCATATACTATAAACCGTCGCCATCGACAACACGCGACGGCGATCATTTCAAAGAGGTAGTAGTTGGTGTTGGCACGATCGAAGTACACGTGCGCTTGTGGCTTAATTTCGATCTGGCACGCGAGTTTTCCATAAACCAATTGTATTTTTGCAGTCACTTTTCATTCAGTTCATTTTACAGTTAAAACACTTCTATGATGAAAGAGGCTTCTCACCGGACAGGTATCATCTGGTGATAAAGTGTAGCTCTTTGACCGCCTTTTAGAGAACTGTTTACTTTGTTAATAAGCCGGTGAACTCCTTTCTTTTTTTTTGGTTTGTACTTGCAACTACGGCTGTGGGACTTCTGGCCGCTATGTATATGCTTTAGTCACGTACTTTCTCATATATATATATATATATATATATATATATCATTATTACGAAAAAAAGAAAAACAAAGTGAATGTGGCGTGTGGTTGGAGCATCGGGCTGATGCGCTTGGGAACGGAGGTTCGACCCCTGCATCATACTCGTCACTCAAATATTTTAATGAAGTTTGAGCTTTTCGGCAGGACAGCAGGAACACCCAGCAGCCATAGTGAAAAAAGTACGGAAGAGTTCGCAAAGAAGACCTTGCTTTTCTTTTTAAAAGAGTCTTGTCTAACTAGATTGCGCGCACGTGAAACGAATAGTGTTGTAGTACATTCTCGGATGAATGCGCGAGGACTATGGTGATTACTTTGGAATATGCGGTGCGGGTTTTCTTGACCCGAAAGTTGAGATTTGACGACAGAAAACTGTGCATGCCGCTGTCGCTAATTGTGATTTGAGTGTTACTTGTGTTTCGGGCCGTACATTCGCCCTATAGAGGGTTAAATTCTCTTCTCGCACTTTGGGCAGTGTTGAATTCTCCGCCGTCGCTACGACTTGGCACTGTCCCGCTTTCTGTGTTTTTTCGTTTTATTCTTTTATTCATTTAGTTTTTGGTAAGACGTCACTCACTTACAATGCACAGACCTTGTCGTCGTCGTTGTCGTCGTCGTCGTTCTCCTCCTCCTCCTCCTCCTCCTCCTCATCATCATCATCATCATCATCGTCATTGTAAACTATGATGCATAACTACTGTAGAAGAGGAGGAGAAATGCAGAAAAATGCAGAGAGGTTACAAAAGGCGGTACTCGAAATTGCGGTACTCTCTCTCTCGCACGCGCGCGCGCGCGCGCACGCGCACGCACGCACGCACGCACGCACGCACGCACGCACGCACGCACGCACGCACGCACGCACGCACGCACGCACGCACGCACGCACGCACGCACGCACACACGCACGCGCACGCGCACGCGCACGCGCACGCGCACGCACACACACACACACACACACACACACACACACACACACACACACACACGCGCACACACACGCGCACACACACGCGCACACACACGCGCACACACACACACACACACGCGCGCGACGGTAACGACAGCGAAGAAAGGCAGGGACAGTGTGATGACACAGCAACGACGTGGACACGAGGAAGACGAAGGAACGACGACAACGGCACGGCAGCCCACACGTCTTGGATCTGGAACCGAATGTTGAACCGGAACAAATGGATTTCTCAGCGTCGTAGGCAGCGTTAATTGCTTCTAAGCTGATATTTCAGGAGACAGGAAGATACTGTTGATAATGACGAATCAGAGTGTGAATTCTCCGGCCTGTTCTTTACAGACGCATTTTACCGTGCCCCCCGTAGGCGTCTCAGTCTCAATGTTTGATCGCGGGGCGACGCGTGTATTGCTAACCTCAACCGGCCTCCGCTGCCTCTGTTTACAAAGGAAGTGCTCAAGGAAGGTGCGGCGCAGCAAGCTGCTGTTTCGGTGTTTGTCGCTGCCAATGACTGCCAATGATTGCCAATGATGTCGCTGCCAGTGGAGGCTTCGCGCAGGTCTGGGTGCAACAAATGTCTAGGCTGAAAATCTTGAAGGGGCAGCGCAATATGACGAAGAGAGAAGGCAGGAACACACAGGACAGCGCTGCCCTGTGTGTTTCTACCTTCTGTCTTAGTCATACTGCGCGCCCCTTCAAGTTGTTCAACCAGTACCAACTCGCCGAAATGTCGATCCTTCTACAAATGCCTAGGCGCGGCGTAATTCTCCATGTGTCTACAGTGAGTGAACTAGCCAGGGAAAGGGGTCTGCAGCATGGGTAGGGCACGGAACAAAGTCGAAGAGGAACGTTGCGTCAACAACAACGACAACGACAAAAAAAGAAAGATGTGCAGCAAGACCGACGGTAATTGTCAATGTAAGCGAATAGCCGAATGCATTTAAAAAGCTATTCGATTTAATAAAGGGATGATCGACTTGAATTCGTAGATTTTAATGCAGTGAGGATAGTTAGCGTTTGTTGTTTCATTGCGTATATGCGTAGAAAACAAAACCGTTCATTGATGCATCTGTAGCGGTGCTGGGGCTTTCTCCTGCAGCCGTCACAGTGGGAGAAGGTAGCGGGAGAAGATGACTGCTATTCTTCCCCAAGCGTTCTGCCAATGCGTCAAAACCTTGAGACGCATCAAAGCTCTCGTGCGACAGCCCGTGTGAAGTAGGCCCGGCTATTCGCTAACCAGCACAATTCCATAGAAAATGGAAGTTTAGTAAACTAAAACAGTCAGTTGCTACATGCGATTACACACTAAATGCTTGTAGCTTGCGTCGGTATATCTTAAATAAACGCTGGACGCAAATTCAAGTCTGTAAACGCAGCTGCGCAACACGTGCTGCGTCTTTACAGACAAAGCGCAGGCTTCGCATTGTGTGTGCGTCTATGTTTCTGTTCATGTCTTGTCTTCCTAGCGCAGTTTAAGATTTTGCTTATCCTTACCATTGCTTA
Organism: Dermacentor andersoni; assembly: GCF_023375885.2. Lineage (NCBI taxonomy): Eukaryota > Metazoa > Arthropoda > Arachnida > Ixodida > Ixodidae > Dermacentor > Dermacentor andersoni. The sequence continues at coordinate 36,141,861 of NC_092815.1, forward strand.
TCTTCGCAACCTCCGCAACAGCCTTGGTTGTTTACAGAAATCTGTAAGGCTATGCCCTTCCATATCACCCCGTCAAACCACCGTGGGGGATGGTTCAACCTTCCGTATGCGTAAATGTCCCCGGCATAGTAAAGAAATCATTGGTTCCCGTCAGTGGACTACAACAACTTGCTCTCGCGTACATCTGGTCAGAAGACCAGACATATATGTTCATGTTTACACAGACGGCTCCGCGTCACCAAAGGCATCAACAGCAGCTGTGGTGATACCAGCCCAACAGATGACTCGAGGTTTCATACTAGACCATAATTCTACATCAACCGCTGCAGTGCTTGTGGCTATTCGGGAAGCGATTCGCCACATCTGCGGGGAAGGACCTCAAGAGTGGTACATTTTCACGGACTCAAAACCCGCGCTGCAAATTTTGCGATGCTTCCTGCGCCACACCTCATATCAGGTTCTGGCACTGCAGATCACCGAGCTACTTTCATGCGCTCAAGAAAAACACCACCGCATAGTGTTCCAATGGATGCCGGGACACTGTGGGCTCAACGGTAATGAGATGGCCAATGCTGCAGCAAGGCGCGCCCTCAGCAATGGCCTGCGAACTGTAGTGCCATTCTCCAGACGGGACATCACATGCCTCCTGTCAGAATTAATGAGGAGTGCGACGAGAAGATACTGGGCCCAGCCAGATGCTCGTCACGTCCGCCTTAAAAGGCTGGATCCCGATATGAAATTTCCTATTCTGCGTGGAATTCCTCGCCCTCATACATGCCTGATACACAGACTGCGATTAGGCGTCGCCTTCACGCGCAAATATTTGCACATTATTGGACGGACAGACTCCCCGGACTGTTCAGTGTGTGGCGCTGTAGAGACTATAGAACATGTGCTCGCGGTGTGCCCTGAGTATGCGCGCGAAAGACTGACAATGGCAGATACCTTGAGACATTGACACAATGGACCACTGTCGGAGGACCTCTTGCTAGGCGCATGGCCACAGAGTTGGCAGACGACAGAGACAATGCGTGCTCTTTCACGTTTCCTAGGTGACACGGGCCTAAACTCACGCCTGTGATACCAGTTGCGTAATGTGTCCTTCACCTCGTTCCTCCCATTATCATCCCCCATTGTGACCCTTTTTCTTCCCCTTCCCTTACGTAGAGTAGCAGGCCAGATGCTCCATTATCCGGCCGACCTCTCTACATTTTCCAGTCATTAAAATACTTCTATTCTTCTTCTTCTTCTTCTGCTGAAAAATTTCGTTACCATTACAAATACCGCATGTTCACAAACTCATAGTTCACAAACTCATAAGTTGGCGAGAACGAGGTCGTATCGAATTTTTTTTAATGCGATGTTGGTGTTCGGTGACTAACTTGCCCCCCAACTTGGTTGCTGCTGAGCACACGCCATCGGTATCGACGTCTTTGTATTGATGGTCAACCACCAACAACAGGCCACGTAAAGGGGCGCAATATCCAAAGCGATTCGCTATAAAAAGAAAAAAAGAAGAAGATAATGATGTCTGGATGCGTGCCGACGCCTGGTTTCTTAGCTAACAGGTGGTGCTTTATTTGTTTACGAGCCCTGTTGGTTATTTTGTCTTGCAAGAGAAAGTTTGGCTCAGAGTTTTTCCACCCGCGAATTCGTCACGCTATGTAGCATGCCGCAACATTGAGCGTCTGCCGGAAGATAGATAAGAACATGACACAATAAAAAGCTTGAACAATAAACGCGGCAGTCCGCTTGAAATTGGACGAAAAAAAATGTTTGTTCGTTAATAGCAACTTTTCGCACAGCTATAGCGAGGGCCATAACATCCATCACGAGGAAGCTCGACACGAAAAATTTAGAGCATAGAGACTGAGCGCAAATATGGAAGCAGGTTTTATTAATCGAGTAGGAGGTGAAAACGGCGAAGCGTTAGTTTTGTTGTAAACGTACCGTTCTTTAGCAGAACTGAGCGATTATAGTATGTCCACATATCCATCAGTTCGCCTACGGTAGAGCTCCGCGTCCCTTGGTAACTTCCTAACCAAAACTTGTTATATAGGCCAAGATGTATCCTCTAATATATATTGGGTCATTCCACGCCAACTATTCCAACCGTGGTGCTCGAGAAACATCATTTCTCTCAAATAACTACGAAAAAATTACAGGTATATAAGCATTACAAGAACAGTATTTCCCTAAAATATTTTGAACGAAAAAAAATAATTTTTGGCCATGTGAGCGCCATTTGAATTTCACGAAATGATGGAAAACCTGGTACAAAAAAGAAATTCGCCCAATATCGACCGTCTTGCGCATTATTTCAAAATTTTGGGTTTTGCGTTGTCTGAACATTGTTCTTTTATTATAAAACAGTTTCACATAATAACTTCAGATTTTTTACTCCTTAGCACCAAGGGGAAAATTAGCAAATTTTAGCGTTATTGCGAAATTTTTCGCAAGAAAGGTCAGAGGAGGAAACCTGGAATTATTTTTATAGAACTGTCACTAAAACTTACTGTCCTCTCAAATTTTATTTTCGCCTACGTGCTGCTCACAGGCTCCGAAATAAAAGCCTGAATTTGGCAAAAATGCTATTTTGGCCTATGTTTAGACGTTAGTAATACACTAAGGTACACTAAGCTACGAAACGTGTGTTTGAGAAGGGTTTGTCGTTGGTCTAGTTGGTACATTGTGTTAACAACAAGAACAGTGCAGGAAACGGGACAAGAGAGATAGACACAACGCGTTGTGCTTGCCTCTCTTTCTTGTCCCATTTTCTTTGGCGCTGTTTTCGTTAGTATAACGTCCGTTTTGGCACTGTTATTAGCTTAATTCAGACTGCGCAAGTATAACCGTCCGTCTCATTTCCATTTTCGTTCACATTATAGAGACCTTTAGATGCGTGCCGAACTGATAATCTGGAATACGCGCGTTTCTTCACGAATTTCGTTGGCCTGTGAAAATTTAGCTTTCTGCTGCCCTACGTGCTGCGCTTTCTTCTTGTTTGTTTGCCGCTCCATGAAGGGCCACCGCAGTCATTAGGTTCACAACGCAACCCTTACTTTTATAAATAAATTTCAGAGAAGATAGCTTGTACAATTACCGAGTATTCTAGAAGACGCATTTTGACTGCAGCCACGAAAGTATACGGTCGGGATGTCTTTTAAAATAAGCTGTTTTGTCACTTGGTGATGGACGAAGCGTGGGACTACTCTGGCGCGGAATGCGTGGGTTTCCAGCTCTAAAAGAAGGGGGACAAGTTTGTGAGATAACACACTTCACAGAATTATTACACCGGCGAGCTAGGTTGAGTAAAGATGACGTATAAGAAAAAGCGAGCCGAAGGCATTCCAGTTGTCTTTCGCCAACAAGTGAAGGTACTACTTTTTGGCAAGTAAATCCAAACCGAGTGTCTGCCGAAATAGTTTCTGCTGCCAAAGAAAAAGTACAGTCTTTCAGGACGACCAGAGATGGAAGTTTCAGTGTCAGCGTTGCTTCCTTAGCATCGGCGAAACGCCTTTTGATGCTCTCAAGTGTAGGTGGCCTGGAAGTCAAGCCATTCATCCCAGAGTCGTACACGCGAAACGTTGGGAAAGTAAAACATGTGCCTCTGCAGTACACAGACGATCAACTCCTAGACTTCTTGAAAGACGCAGGAGTTATATGGGCATGCAGACAGATAAGGTATTCCCGCCAAGAAGATGGAGCAGTGAAGTCATATCCACTTCACACGGTAATCCTGACTTTCAGAGACGACCGCCCTATTCCTGGAAGAATTTACTTGGGTTTCACCAGTCACCCTGTCGAGGAATACCTAGGACCCGCACTTCGCTGCTATAATTGCCAGAGATTTGGGCACATTGCGAAAACCTGCCGTAGCACACGTAGATGCAAAATCTGCTCAGAAGACCATGACCACAAGGAGTGCAAGTCACTTCTTCAACCTAAATGTGCAAACTGTGCGGGGAACCATGCCGCCTCCTTCTCAGGCTGCCCACAGAAAAAAGCAGCGGCACAAATGCGTCGACATGAACTAATTCATGGAAGACAACCGCGACGCAATGAACCCGCACCAAACCTCGAGATTGTTCATCCAGTGCCAGATCACCCACCTCAGCGGGCACCGGAACCACCACAGCCAAGAGCACCAACAAGATATCCCTCCTCTAGAGAACAACCAACAGTGCAACCAAGAGACGAATCAAGAGGATCACAGTCAAGCGCCCAGTCTTATGCATCAGTGCTACAGAAACCCAGACGACAGCAGGCCGAAAGTAATACACAAGAAAGCTCCAGTACTCGCACACGTTTCTCTCAGCGACCTTACGCATCTACTGCAGAAGTAACACCAGCTAATAGCGAACATACCACAGCATCGGTGACACAACTGATTTTGCCAATGCTTTTCGCAGCTTTTAAGGCAATCCTATCTGCTTTGCCGGAAGCAAACAACCTACCAGAAGTAAAAGCCTTGTTGCCTCTAGAAGCACTGTTGTGTCAACAATCCGGGCCGAAACTGCGGCAGGCACTACATGAATAACCGCTACAAAAATGTCTCCATATTTCAGTGGAATGCCAACAGTCTTCGAAGAAAGTGCGCTGACTTTCGTAAACTGCTTGTGCAATACAACTTCCCAATACTTTGCATTCAAGAGGCGGGAATCACTGACGACTTTCGCCTCTCGAATTATGTGATATATAAGACTTCTCGTCAAGGTGCTGTTAGCAGAGTGCTCCTGTACGTGAGAAAGGACTTACCATCTTATCAAATTCAGTCCAGTGATTCAGGCTTCCCGGAATTCATCGCATGTAAAGTATCCTTTGGCAAGCTCTGTATAACAGTGATTAATCTATATCTACAACCTTCAAACCGGATTTCAGTAGAAGCGCTAGTGGATATCTTCGAAATAGCTCATTCTAATGTATTTATATGTGGCGACTTCAACGCACGCAACATCATCTGGGGCAGTGATCATTGTGATGCACGGGGTAATGTTATTGAGTGCGCCATAGATAAATGCAACTTGACTGTTTTAAACGATGGGTCGCCAACATTCCTTCGTGGATATAATTACTCAAGCTGCATAGATGTTACCCTGTGTTCCCATGATCTAGTGAATGGTGTGGGATGGACAACAGATATGGAAACGCGCGGAAGTGATCATTTTCCCATTCTTGTTAACCACCCTAGCATGCACTATGATATCAGGCGTTACAGCAGACTAACCAACTGGCAAGCTTTTCGGTACCGCCTAACGGATCAAATTAACCAACATGCAACAGTGGAAAAATTTACAGAATTTTTGCAGGATAATATGAACATATGCACAAAGAAGGTCCCAATACCAAAAGATTATGCTGCAGTTGACGGAGAATATGAACACCTAAGAGCCATCCGACGCCGATCCGAAAGAGCTTACCGACGGAGCGGAAGTTTAGAAGCATACAGAAACGCTCAGAAAATACACAATGTAATGCGCAGACGAATGGAAAGCTTAGGCAAACGGCGCTGGCGCGATTTCTGCGGCACGCTGTCTCCTCACACGGCTGTCCCACGGATTTTTCTAGTAATTCGTTCTTTAAGCGGACCTTTAACACAAAGCTTCCCATTTCGTGCTCTCGCTGTAGCCCGGGACACGTGTGAAATAATAGTTGCAGATGAATTTTGTGAGCTTATTTCCAGATCTGCTTTTTCATCACAATGTGCAGAATTTGATATTTCAGTAGAGTTGGCTAAGCGAAAAATTACTGCTTGCTACTGGGCCCAACATCCTCAATTAGATCACACTTTCACATTAAGCGAGCTCCAATGTGCAATTGCATCATGTCGCCAAAAGTCCGCTACTGGGCCGGACGGCATTACGTACAATATGCTAAGAAACCTCGGACCGACAGGTACAAATGCGCTCTTAGACATCTATAATAACTTATGGATAGAGGAAACTGTACCTGACTCTTGGAAAGTCGCTCGAGTCATACCAATTTTAAAACCTGGTAAGACGCCCTTGTGCCTTGAATCCTTCCGCGCCGTTAGTTTGACAAGTTGTTTATGCAAAGTAATGGAGAAAATGATTGACGCGCGACTTCAATGGTGGTGTAATGAAACGAAGGTGTTGTCCAACTACTTAGTAGGTTTTAGAAAACATAGATGCACAATGGATGCAATATTAGATATAGTAACCTGTGTGGAGCACGCGCGTGCACGTGGAAACATGACTATAGCAGTATTCCTAGACATCAAGAGGGCATTTGACACCGTTAGTCACGTTCATGTTCTGCTAAGCATGTTGGAACTTGGTCTGTCTGGCAGGTCCTTGCGATGGATTTCTGAATTTTTATCAGGTCGCAAAATATTTGTTCAGACGGGTGAAGGAAAGAGTGCTGAACATATTGTCAAACAGGGAGTACCACAGGGTAGCGTGCTCAGCCCCTTCTTTTTTAACTGCGTCATGGCTGATTTAACGCGAAGACTGCCATCACAGTTAAAGTTTTCACTGTATGCAGATGATGTGTGTATTTGGACATCTGGGTCTAATGCTCAACTTCTCCAGATGGCATTGCAAGACGGCATAAATATCATCAACCAATTTTTGAGAGAAAGAGGAATGGTACTATCACACGCAAAGACTGCTGTATTGCCCTTCACTCGGAGGCAGTTAAAAAATTTCACTCTTAATCTGGAAGGACACCCTCTAATGATTGTCACACAGCATCAATTTCTTGGCATAATACTTGATAGGCAGCTATCCTGGGCACCCCACTTAAAGAAACTCGAAAATGAGGTCAATGCCATAGTGACTGTACTTCGCAGACTTGCAGGCACATCATGGGGCGGATCAGTATCGTCCATGCTGACTGTTTACAATGCATTAATACGACAAAAAATTGCATATTCCGCGCCCATCTTACACGGACTTTCCCACACGTCAGAAGAGAGACTTCAAAGACTTTTAGCTAGAGGACTACGCCTATGTCTAGGAGTTCCACGAGCGACTTCGAGTTCTCTTGTAATAGCTGAGGCTCGCCAATCACCATTTGCAGTTAAGCGAACTACAGAAACATGCCGGCATTATTTCCGTCTTCAAACCCAGCATAAAAACCACCCATTGGCTCTAGACATAATGAAACGAGATAGAAGTTATGTTCATATAGAAATTAAAAAAAATCTTCACATATTGCCAGGAAATGAATTTTGGAACTCAGACATCGAATATCCTCCATGGCTGCTTACAGTTCCAAAAATCGAATTGTCAGTAGAAGGGATATTCAGCAAAAGAGACATGTTCATTCAAGCTGCTCAAAAACTAGCACTATACCAGATATATATGCGGTATTCAGGATACACACGCGTCTATACAGACGGCTCCAGTACAGCAACCTCTTCAACTTCATCATTCATTATACCGCACCTCAACAAACAAGAATAATTTAAGTTATCTCGTGCGACTTCGTCCACAACGGCTGAACTGTTCGCAATCCTATGTGCGGTAAAATTTATATTGTCAGTAACAGAAGCGCAAAAATGGGTAATTTTCAGCGATTCACAGGCGGCTCTAACATCACTCTGCAGCACAAAGGGGAAAACATTCAGCGACAGTATAATATATGAAACACTTAAAAACCTCACAAAGGCAAGCGAAGCGAAACATGCAATAGCATTCCAGTGGATACCAGGGCATTGCAACATTCCTGGCAACACAGCAGCCGATGAAGCAGCACGACAAGCGCACCTGAAAGATGATACGGCTCCGCTCCCAATATCAAAGAATGAATTACGCTGCATTATAAGGACAACGTCTTTCAACATGTCTAGAAACACTTGGTTTGACCAGAATTCTAAGAGCTCTGACTTATATCATATTGATCCATTTATTGAATTAAAATTTTCATTGTCATTAGATAGAACTATGGAAACGCTTATTCATCGATTAAGGCTAGGCACTGCCTACACAAAGCATTTCTTACACAGAATTGGCCGAGCGGAAACCCCCGAATGTGATTGTGGATTTGTAGATGAAGATATATATCACCTCCTTCTAGATTGCCCACATCACGACACACCAAGATGCCGACTTAAATCAGCGCTAAGTAAATTAGACCGCAGACCTTTCAGTTTAAGGAAACTTTTGGGCCCTTGGCCAACAACGGCCTTGCAGAAGAGCGCTTTAAAAGCACTAAAAACTTTTCTTGAAGACAGCGGCATCGCTGGACGTTATTAGTGCTTTCATTGTTCTGTTCATTTCAATGTGACTATATGTCCATCTGTTTAGGAATTATGTTATGTTGACTGCTCTGTTGTGACTGTATGTGCTAATACATTTACACGATGTATATACCACCCGCTGACTAGACAATGTGTTATTAGGCGACAGTATCGTTTGTACTTTTGAGACTTTCGACTACATAAGTGTGGAGACTCTTTGCCATGTATATTGTATGTACCCGCTGACCCGCTGACTAGAAAATGTGTTATTAGGCGACAGTATCGTTTCTACTTTTGAGACTTTCGACTACATAGGTGTGGAGACATTTGCCATAGTCTTCCTGTGGAAACGTTGCTTTATAAGTCCTGGTGCTTGTGTCAAATGATTATTTGATATGTAACCGTTAACCCTGAATGATGTATGACGGAACCACCCAAGAGAAGGAGTAGCCGGCGCCTTAAATTGCGCGCCAACATCTCCTTATATCATATCAATAAAAAAAACAAAAAAAAATGCATAGACGTCCCGGGGGGGGGGGGGGGGGGGGATATTTCGGGTTTCTGTGCAAATTGACATTCCCGAGAATTAAAAGGCACTCATCCTGACCTCAAAGGAACAAACTCCAGAAGAAACGGAAGGAGATCAACGTTGCCAACTACCAACTTGACGTAACTATGAGCTCTAACTAAAGGAAGCGAAAGAAAGACACATGCAGGCAAAGAAACGGCATATTCCATCCTGCCAAGCCCAGACAAGCTCTCCAGGCACTGTTTCTCCGAGGCGTAGACGAGCAGACCTACAAATAATGGTGCGCATCATACAACAAGCCGATCTTTACGAGCCTTCTTGATTTTATAGGGACAAATGAGCTCTATGAATTCATTTAATGCCTAATTCCTAAATCCATGTGTACATTTATTTTCTCTTTATTCTTTTCTTTTCTTTTTATTCATGCAGTTTCCAATATAGAAGCTTCACCTATCACTAAAATCAGGCGTTTCCAGGCCTCTTTTTCTTTACTAAGCGTGAACTATAGGAAGTTCGGCAACTGAAAGAGCCATCTACAACGTGACAATATCTTCACGTAGAAAAAAAAGAAAGAAAAAGAAAAGCAGTCCTCGGAATAAATTTATGAAGCACGGGCAGGAACATAAGAAAACTACATAAGAGCACGCGAGAAATACAACGACGAACAAGTAATAAAAACATAAGAGAATATGAAAGGCACACATGTATTGTTATTCACAGAGATTTAAATAAATCCCTACCGCGAGATAATCACGTAGAGCCTTGAGACCTTATCTCTGTTTGTCGGAACACAAACGAGGTCCAAACACTTTTTTTTTTTTGCAGAAAAAGCGCCTCTGTGTCTAAAGCACTGAGACGACTGCGAAGGATCTCTCGTTGTTTGTCATGTTGCAGGTGTTCCACAGCGTGTGCATTCAGACGATCTCCTTTTCCTTGCACGGCGCCGGATGTAAGGCGGGTATGCTACCTCGCGGCGCAGGCAGTGTAGGAGCACGCGTTCAGTATGCGGTTCATCTTGAAGTTTACAAATGCGCGATGCAAAGTGTTAAAGGTATATAATAAATACGACTTGTTACTTTTCCGTGGTTGTACTGTTTGACAGGTTACGCTTTCCATTCGCCCATGAAGCATGTTTTGTCGGCGCAACGATGATTAGCGCCAATTTTTACTGCACTTTATTGTTAACTGTTGTGCAATCTTCGCTTTGTAAGCTTATAGTGTATGAACTGTTTTGCTTTACACTTGAAAACAATGCTGTCCGAAAAGGTCAAGTTTTCTGCGTGTTACGCAGACGCCTATTCAAGTCATTTCGTAGGATTTTTGCCTGCGTCCCTTGACATGCGTGTGGCGCTTAATAAAAAAGTTTATTTGATTTCACTTGGCTTTATTCGCTCATCAAACCACGTCGCCCGCCATAGCTTGCACAGCAAGCTGAGGAGGACACGAGGCCTCCCTTCAATCCCTCAGGACGTCTTCCGATCACATTCGACAGGCGTTGTCATGACACACGGTAAGAATCAAAGGCCTTGTCTATGTGAGTTTAGTGAATGGGTCGCATGAATTCATCCGCAGGCACACAGCGAGCAATAATTAGATTCCTTGGATGTCTCGCAGGCAAGTGCATAAATGCAGCGTGGTGCTTTCTCAGCATAATCTTAACAGCTTACCGAGCAGTATCCGATTGGTAAATTGTCACGCGCCGGCAATCGATGGAAGCACGGAAGCAACCGTTCTGGTCGGCTGCAACGTCTGCAAATGGGATTAGCAAGTTTGCTGGCTCACAGAACTTTCCACGACTGAGAAGGACGTGGTCAGTTGCCCTGCGTATATGCAGCAGGCACCCCCGCGAAGATAGCAAACAACGGGCTTAGTTTACACGGCCTGTTATTCGCAACGACCCACACATCGCTTTCTCCCAGATGCCGGACGTTGGGACCGGAATTGAGTCTTGGCCAAGTGTAGACATACATAGCAGTAGGATATCGCGTCAGAATGCCTTTACCTAGGCATTTTCGGACAAAGAGCTGCTCCTAGGTTGATTCGGTAAGAGCAGGGACGCGCCTATAGGCGATAATCTGTACGTCACAAGCAAAGAAAACACGTTGGACGTGCTGGCCCGCAGCATCACCCGGCCCGTCACTGCAGACGCCGTCGACTACTGGCGCGCATTGAATTCCATCATGTTTATCATTCACGAGATTTAGAATACGCTTGCGTACGCGAGCCGCTTGGGGCTAAGCGGGCGCAAACCAGACTTTGGGTTCCTGGGTACACGAACATTTTCGTCCCATAATACAAAACTCTATTTTTTCGTCTTCAAATGTCGGTCAGAGGGGGTCGCTTGCTAAAACCACATGTAACGAAAACATGTTATAGCATTATCCCATATCATTTTGCAACCGTACTAGCCTCACGCCTTACTTCTGTGTCGTCCTGCAGAGGAAATAGGCCATTAATCGATGATGCATGTGTCGCGCCCCGCGTGACGCAGTCGGAGCGAAATGTAGCCTCTCGCACGGTGTTCAGAGAGGAGTTTAGCTGGCCAGTACGTTTGTTCATCCGAGCTGAAATGATTGCGTTTGGGATAGCTCCACTACGCCATAGTACGCACAATTTATCAAACTTGATCTGGTGCTCATCAGGAGCCATAAGGCCTACAAGTCTGCAATTTGTTCCAGAAATTCTACGAGTACGGCGCGCACGAGCGGCGCAGGGCAGTCTCGGGCGCCATCGTGTATAGTCGGGGTCATTTTTTACCCTCAGTGCAGAAACACCACCCTTTGCAGAAAAAAACGCGCCCACTACAAATAGGGAGCGTGCACGATTGCTAAATTAGACCGTAAGACCCCCACAAGCTGCTGCTTAAATTAGACATGTAAGCTTTTGAGTGCATAAGTGTAATTTGTGTATTTTCTTACGTCATTTCAGTACCCTAGTGGCCATACGCCCTCTGCCGCACGCGCAAGACGTTTCACGGACCACACTGCGGTTGTGTTTTGAATGCAGCCGACCAGATCTTTTTCTTTATTTTCGTGTTGACGGTGTGTGTGTGGCGGGAGAGGGGGATGGGCAGCGAGCATCAGGAAACAAGACCTCTCTAGTTAATAAGGACAGGCAAGGTTGTGAATTTGACATTTTCGAAAAGTTCAATATAGAACCCGTGGGACAAGGCCTAAGACAAAATTTTACTAACTGATCTATCGGGCGATTGATCGTTCAACAGAGACTGAGCTCATGACACAGAGCAAGCATGGAAGGAAGGAAAGAAAGAGAAAATCAGGAGGCATATAGGGAGGTTAACCAGAATAACGTCTGGTTGGCTACCCTACACCGGGGGAATGGGAAAGGAGAAAACGAAGATGACAGGGAGGGAGAGGAGGGAAGGAAAGAAGGAAATTAGCGGTGAGTTCGCTGACGCGTGTAGTCTAATAGTAATTGCACTAATAGTCACAGACGTTCACACAGGCCCGTCGTCCTCAAGGAGCACAAAAGTGCTTTCACCACTTTATGGGCCGACGAGCGATGGGGACGGTGTTGCAGCAGCACCTCAGAGCAAGCATGGCTCATGAAGAACGCCGTGACCCGCCGTGGTTGCTTAGTGGCTATGGTGTTGGGCTGTTAAGCACGAGGGCGCGGGATCGAATCCCGGCCACGGCGGCCGCATTTCTATGGGGGCAAAATGCGAAAACACTAGGTGCACCTTCACAGGTGCATTAGGTGCACCTTCAAGAACCTCAGGTTGTTCAAATTTCTGGAGTCCTTCATTACGGCGTGCTCCATACTCATTTCGTCGTTTTGGCACGTAAAACTTTATAATTTTAACTTTTTTTTAGGAACGCCGTTGCTAAGAACTCGTGATGACAACACTGTCTGCCGTTGTTTAACGCGCAGCTAAATCAAAATACGCGGATGCTTTTTATTTCGCTTCTATCGCAATGCAGCCGTTGCGGGCGAAATTGAACCCTCGACCTCACGCACAAGTTAAAATTTGCCCTGGAGAGAATCATGAGCCTCAGACGAGCCGTCGATGCACATCGATGGATGGTATCACATAAGCAACGAATTGGGCGCGGACGCTACCAAGACCCAGGTGCCTGACCACGGACCACCACAGGAAACAAAGGAAGTGAAGCGTGTGCACTCGAGACTCGTACTGGAAGAGCCGGACGATAATGAACAAATATTGAAGAAAATCTAGTCTTCCGTAAGAAATCTCATGACAAGATGTGCAATTACAAACCTCAGTAGATAGTGCCCTTTTGGATAAAGTACGTTATCTCTAAGTATGTCGTTGCGTGGGCATGCACGTAACGGAAATTACACTGAAAAGAAGAGGTTCGTTTCTACGCTCTGCAATAATTCTCATGAAACCGAGACGCGCGTCTGGTTGACCTCCCTACCTTCCTTGATTTTTTCTTCTCCTTCTCCTCGACTATACTTGAAAAACAACTACGCGCGACTCTATTCTAGGTTTTCTGGCATTGTAAAGTGCCTTCAGTTTTCCCCTCCTGTTTGGGTAGGTTCATATGAGAGCGGGGCATGAGAAGTCAGAATTGCCGAAGCGAAGCTAGTGCTTATGCCACAGGATCATGGGCAAATATATTCACCCAATTTGATTCGGCTTTTCTTCACACGCCCGCGCCGTTGTTCCTCAGACCCCTGCTTGTACATCATTCCGTCCGGCTTACCACGGTGTGACTAAACACCTGTCTTGCGTCCATTTGTAATGTAACAGACCGACTTTAAATGAGCACTTGAAGCGAAGAGGACAGAAACCGAAGAACTAACTAGTTTTGTCCTCTTCCAAAGTCACGATTTTACATTGTGAATGATGTGGAACCAAATGGCCCAATTTTTGACGTTACTCAGTCTTTTATGTCGCCAATGTTTTCGAGTAGCATTTCCTCATTGTAATAACCGGTAGCCGTGCGTATGTGTAGTTTGTAGGTGTGCACAGGCGATCGGATACCTTCTCTGGGGATGCCCTTGGTTTAGTGTAACACCGTACATAGAAGGTGGCTCTGTTCGTTTTTGTTGTTTGTACAAGTGCGTTGTTGTCTCTTTATGACTAGAGGCATGTTTTATCCTGTGTAAGAAGTGTCTTGTAAATGCAGTACCAAGTCGCAGGCGGTGCACCAATGTTTCAAATTTTCAGTTTTTTCTTAGATTTTCCGGAACTGATAGGTTCATACATGGGTCTATAAAGTATAACTCCGCGTTCTTAGATTAAACCAGGTAGTTTTGCTGAGACGACAGGATATCTGTCTCAGGAGCAGATTGCCTTCACTACGCAAAAGTGGAATATTGATTGTGTCTGCGTTATTGTGCGCCCGATTCGCAGCTGCGTCCGCTGCAGTATTACCGGGAATATTGCAGTGCCTAGGTATCCACTGAAATGCAATTACGTGATTCATTGCGCTAGCTTGCTTTAGTATGTTCTTTGAGCATCTCAGAGAATAGCAAAGTGTTCAAAGAATTATTATGATTGCTTCGTATTAATGTGAGAGCGGCTTGCGAATCGCTAAATATAACCCATTTTTGCGCATTCTTTTCTGATGTTATGAGCCGCAAAGCACACAGGATTGCAAAAAGTTTTTCCACGGTGGAAGATGTCTCTCAGGATAATTTAAATGTTTGCTCTAGTGCGAAATGTGCAATGAGGAATGCTGAAGTCCAGGAATTTTTATGACGTCTGTGTACACGTGGATGTACTGAGGATATAATGAGTAAATTTGGAAGAGTGCCTGCTGATGTGTGGCTACCATGAACATGTATCTCTTAGATATAATCCCATCAACCGATAATTATATTTTAGCGCATGTTAACATCCAATGAGGGTAACTAACATCCACTTTGCATAATTCAAATCTTGGTAATAATGCTTTATGTTCTCGAACAACATCATGAATTTTGCTTTTGTTTCTTTCGGTGAGCGCGAGGTTTAATGGATGCTTCTCGTGTTGGGTTAAGATGCGATAAATATGTCGGCATATTTCAACCATTCGTATGACTGGAAATGGGGGGTGACGAGCTTCAGCAATTACTAAAGAACTCGAGGTAGCCTGCAGAACCCCAAGACACACTCGCAGCCCCCTTGCTAGTAAACGTTGAAGACGTTCCTCAGAAGTTTGCGATAAACGACGGAGAATAGGAGCCGAGTAAGCAATTTTTTGTTTTATGAGTGCGTTATGAACTTGTAGTAGAGAAGAGACTGATCCCCCCCACGTTGCGCCTGCGAGTCGCCGAAGTATGTTTATTACTGCATTGGTTTGTTTTCGATTGCGTGAATGTGTGATACCCAATGTCAGCTGGCGGTTAATAATAACTCTATCAAATTTATGTTCTTTCGTGAACATCAAAGTTTGTCCATTAAGCGTAAGTTAGAAACTAGTCAGCTGTCGTGTAGTGAAAGGAAGAACGGCTGTCATTGCGTATGAGAGACTCATGCCTGTTTCTTGTAAAAGGGTGTCGATACTATCGAGAACCTCTTGCATCGTTGTTGGAATGCCTTGCATATGAGATCCAGAGGCCCATATGCAGATGTCATCTGCGTACAGAAAGTTCTGTAGGCAAGACGGCAGTTATTGTGGTAAGGCTGCCATTACACAGTTGAACAAAAACAGACTGAGAACACTGCTCTGCGGAACGCCCTGCGTGATGATCTGATAATCACTCTCTCCTTTAATTGTTTCCATAAATATTTTTCTTTCGTTCAAGAAATTTGATATCCCTCGCAGTGTTCGACCGTGTACGCCGAGCTCTAACATACCAGCAACGACATGGATGTGAGTTACAGTGTCGAATGCTCTTTGAATGTATAAGAATACTGCTATTGTCACATTTCCACGCATTCGTTCGTGTTCGACGCATGTGACAATGTCTAATACGGCATCCATTGTACACCGCTTTTGTCGAAAACCGGTCACGTAGTTGGAAAACACATTTTTGTGTTCACACCACCATTGCAATCGACGATCTGCCATCTTCTCCATTAGTTTGCAAACACAGCTTGTGAGATTGACAGGTCGGTAATAGTCAAGACAAAAGGGAGTTTTCCTCGGTTTCAGTACCCGAGCTAATTTCCATGAATATGGAAGAGTCTTTCTTATCCGATATCATTAAATATCTCCAGAAGAATGATTCCTCCCGCGGACCGAGGTTCTTTAACATCACATATGTAACACCGTCTGTGCCTGCGGTTGTCTTCGTACGGCATAACATAAGAGCACATTTCAATTCATCTAACCTAAACTCACAGTCAAGTAGAGAGTGTTGTGACATAAAGCACGCACTAACCTTCTGTTCTTATAGTGTTGAGGAATTTGTAAATTGTAGGCAAGTAAGCGGAATGCCTGGCGTGGATATAAGTTGACAGAATTTGTCAGCAACAGGTGTTTCCTGAGTGTTTTGAGCTGCAGCAAGGGCTCGGAAAGGATGGCTCTGGGTAACTGGACCACTAAAAGATGGGACAACTGACCATATTCTGGGAACTGGAGCAAAAGGAGACAACGACGCGCAGTATTCTCGCCATCTTCTCGTTCCTAATTTTTGTAAGCGTCTGCGCTAAGTTCACTGGACTTTCAGTGCCATTTTGTAGTCATCCAGTTTTCCGCTGCGGCTATAAGCACGTTCTGCGCGTATTCAAATTGCTCTTAGACAATCATATTATCGGTCAATTGCAGCGTATTCGTTTGAAACAATGACTTGCTTTGTGTAGATCTTGTAAGGCTGACAGAATATACTTGCAAAACTTTGAAAGTTCGGATTTTCGCCCAATTAGTTACTTAAATAGTGACGAAAACTTTGCCAATTAGTATATTTTGAGTAGCGCCGGGTCCCTTCACTCCGTATGAGACGATGTTTTACCAGAACCGGAAAATGATCACTACCGTGCGTTTCTATGTCCGTTGACCATTCAACGCCATCAAGAAGGTCTTGTGAGCAGAGCGTAACATCTATACAGCTTGAGTAACGAAACCCCGGCTAGAACATTGGATAGCTGTCATTTAACACGATCAAATTATTTTTTCTGCACCGTGACTCATTATGTTCACAGCCCCAGATGACGTTATGTGCGTTGAATTCCCCACAAACCAGCACATGTGAGTTTGCGATACCGAACACATTCTCCAGGATGTCTACAGATGTTTTGCTAGAACATTGTAGATAAAGACTGATCACTCTGACGCTTGTATTTCTAAAAGATATCTAGCATGCTACGAACTCCGGTATATCTAAATCGTTAAAATGTATGAAATAGGACGGCAGGTCTTTTCTCACGCATAACATCGCTCTGCTATTTCCAGCAATGCGTGATGATTTATATATAACATAGTTTGAAAGGCGGAAGTCATCTCGTACGCCTGCCTCCTGTATACATAAAACAGGAAAGTTATGTTAAGCTACTAGTTTGCGAAAATCAGCTGACTTATTACGAAGGCTATTAGCATTCCATTGAAATACCGGGTGTTTAAAATTAAGCTTTATGGTTTTCT
This sequence comes from Dermacentor andersoni, assembly GCF_023375885.2. Lineage (NCBI taxonomy): Eukaryota > Metazoa > Arthropoda > Arachnida > Ixodida > Ixodidae > Dermacentor > Dermacentor andersoni. The sequence continues at coordinate 36,159,088 of NC_092815.1, forward strand.
CAAAATTAGGCACTGGGAGGCACGCGAAGACCATCTGTGCAAATAAGTTATCTACCCAGGGGGACACAAAGTGAGATGATAATTATCGCTGCCAGCAGCCCAATTAACTAAAATTGAGTAATTACCGGCCACGGCGGCCGCATTTCGATGGGGGCGGAATGCGGAAACAACCGTCTACTTAGATTTAGGTGCACGTTAAGGAACCCCAGGTGGTCGAAATTTCCGGAGTCCTCCACTACGGCGTGCCCCATAATCAGAAAGTGGTTTAGGCACGTAAAAACCTATAATTTAAAATTGAATAATTAACTTTTTGTTGACTGCAGCAAGTGGTCATGTTTGTATTGAAAAGTTAGAGGCAGTTGTATTTCCACACAGTGTCTGTTGGAAGAATTCTTCTAGCTTGTCTGTGCTCCGAGATATCCGACTCCAAATTTTAATTGTCATTCGCATGATTACGCATGGAAGAGAGTTATGATCGGCGCAAAGCTCCTCCCTGGATGTGACGCGGCTGTTGCGTGCGGAGTTTAGTCTGACAAGAGGGCGGAGGCCCAGGCAAAGATGATAACTGTTGCCCTTCCGCTGTCGGCTGGCGAAATCAAGATATGACAGCGTGGTGTGCCATGCAGTTGTTGCCCTTGATTTCAATCAAACTTACAATACTTGGAAATTAGCAGTCGCTTTATTTGCGTAGTCCAGGCTCGGACCATGCCCGCTCGTTTAGTCACCATTATGCACGCGCACAGCCCTCCCGCTTCTCCGCTCGCGCCATTAGAGAGTTTTAGCAGAGCGTTTACGGTCCGCTCCGCTCAAACCGGCCTATCACAACAATTGGCAGGCAGCCGCTCAGCAAAGCGCTACTGGGAACACTGACGCGCGTGCGCACAGCACACACAGCGGCAGCGGAACGTGAGACGCTGACCACGTTCCGCTAGGAACCTGATTTAGCGGTGCGTCAGGGAGCGTGTAGTTGCTTTCGTAATCGTTTTACCGCCAAACTGAGAGCACGTCAGTGGCATCTCTGGAAGGCGCTCTTGTTAGATAAGCGAAATCAATGCATTCTGTGCAGCCACCGGCGCGCGTGAAACGTGTGCGGAGCGGAGCGCAAGCAAACGCTCTACTAAAACTGTCTATTATCTCGGCATGACAGCTGCCGCCATCGTTACAGGCTACGCGCTCGCGTGTCACGAGAGTGGTTTCGGGTTCTTCGATTTTTTTTTATTTTGCCAGCCGGGAGGGGAAAGGGGACAGTTATAATATTTGCCAATGCTTGCGGCTCGTTGTCAGGCTAAACGCCGCACGCAACTGCCAAGTCACATGAGAGAGGAGCTTTGCGCCGATCCTAACTCTCGCATGCGTAATCATGCGAACGACGATGAAAATTTGGAGTTGGATATCTCGGAGCACAGACACGCTAGAAGAATTCTTCCAACTGATACTCCGTAGAAACACGGCTGCCTATAATGTTTCAATAAAAGCATACCCACTTACTCCAGTCAACATAAAGTTAATTGTCGAATTTTACTTAATTGGGCTGTTCATAACGATAATTATCATCTCACTTTGTGTCCCCCTGGTCACATAATTTATTTGAACAGGTGGTCTTCGCGTGCGTCCCAGTGCCTCATTTTAAGAAAACCCTAAAGTTTAATTTTGAACGCCCTGTGTAAAAACATTGTTGAACGATTATTCATCGTAAGCCTACCGGAGAGCTGTTGGTGGTTGTCAAAGCAGCAACGACGCCCCAGAAAACAGCGCTTTTACCTCTGCCAGGTTGTTTGCGTGTGGAATGGCACTGAGAATTGCACGCAGAGCTGTGAATAGCATGCGCAGTATCATCTGTGCCACTGGTAAAGACGCGTAATCACCAAACGATGCTGAAGCCCCATGTGAGATCGGAGTAGATCGCTGAAGAGCTGACTGGGATGGTCGCTAGGATGACGTGTGATTGTGACGAATGCTGAGGTGGTCGCTCAGATAGATGAGGTTGCTGTGTCAATGGCTGAGGGCGTTGCGGAGAAGGTCGGCGAACTCGACTCGATGCCTGGGCAAGGTGAGTAGTATTCTCTGAAGATGGATCGTGTCGCTTGCTGTCGGAACGTTTTCGACCTGAGTGCTTTAGAGCTGCAGTATAGTTCATATTGACCCCTTGCTCTTTTTCTTTGTTGGGAGTTGGAGGCGCGTATCTTACGGTATCAAAGTTGGGTGGGCCTGGGCGCATTACGAGGAGGCAGCCTTCCGTCTGTCAACTCGTGTCTATGTAACTTCGAGGCAGCTCTGCGCTGAGGGCACCTGGAGTAGGAATCTATGTGGTTTGCACCACAGTTGGCATACTTTCGCTGACACACAGAGTTGCAGTCTGCATAGTTGGGGTCTTCTGAGGGTATCTTGCACCGACGTGGACTGTGGAAGTTCTTCGCTATAAATGTCAAAATCTCTGGCAGTTTTAGCACCTCAGAGCAGAACCGTGGTATTATTCTACAGGATTACTCATGAAACCCAAGTGCACTCTTTGCAGCATTGGTTTCTCTGAAATGGAGAATAACGAATCTCAGAGGCCGTGATTCTATCATTCCGTCTTCTTGGTGATTGTAGCGTGCCTGATGACGGGCACATGTCACGCCAAAATCATTCAGGAAGTCAACCAGTTGTTCTTCTCTATATTCAGCTGGGACATGGCATATCTTGCCAACATTTTGGTATAAGATGCCGGAATAAATAGTTTGACTCCCAAACGAGCCACTTCACTCGTAGACAGTAGGTGTCTTGCAGATGAAACTGAAGTAAAGCTGACAGAGAAAGTTCCATCTCCATTCACGCGGAATGACGGCACCTTTTCCTTTGCTGCGGAACCTGTTTCTGACCCAATGCGGTTTGGATTCACTTGTCAGAAGTTACGGCCTTCCTGCGAGGGCCGAAAAACAAGTAGAATTCAATCAGGTCGCTTCTTTTTTATGCACTATAGTGTATACCAAGAAGAACGGCGTATCATAACAGTCTATGTCTTCATCGTCACTTAGCTCACAGGTGAATGTCCTGTCTTCGTCAACCCGTGGTTTCTTGGCTTCACTTTCGCATTTCTCAGCCATATTCACTGAAGGTGCGCTGAAACATAGTGCAGCGTTGAAAACTAGTGTCACCGGCTTAATGACATTAGGTGCGTGTTGTGGCACTTCCGAATGCGGCACCGATTCTGCGGCACTCATGCGCCTAGGAACGCGCTGTCTGACATATCGCTCGTGCCGGTGTTCTTTGCTGCCTACCGCCGTGGTAGGCATAGATGCGCAGCAGAGCGCAGCAAAACCACGTGATATTGCACATGACCTTTAGCACATAGGTATCCCACAGGATGTCTGTTCTCTCTGGACAACAGCACGAAGTCTCAAAGCAGCACTTATTCTCCGAAGAAAACAGAAAATGATATCTCACCGATGAAGCAGCGGCCGCTCGGTTATTTAGCTGGGACGATGCCCGACGTTTTTGAGGCGGTATTGGAGAATCGTGCGATACCTCACGGCTTTCGCTTTCTTTTCTGGTTTAAAGTGATTATTCGTGAAGTACTTGTGGAAATGCCTAGGAACGCTCGAAATCTATTTTCTACTGTCTATACCTCGGACAATTCGGAAAGTGATACATGTGTAATATTCTTGGCTGTTTGTTTTTGTAATTGCAAATGACGACCCAGCGTTTGGTAGCGGAATGCTAAACAGCTGAAAGGTTTCACTTCACATATTACCGCCTTTCATTCGTGCAGTAATATATCGTTTTGGAGAAGCTGGTGACATACTTTACTTGTTGCCAATCTATCAAATCTATTAATAAATGAATCTGTCAATCATGTCGCGTTTCTGAAAGTTGCGTGCTTGGAATATAATTCAGACCGACAGCAACCTGGACCACATTTTAAAAGCACTGACATTGAACGCCATCAAGCTCTTCATATTAAGTTTGCGAACAGTTCCTGCTCTTATATATCTTCCCTTTTTTTTCCCGTACAAGGTGGTCACCCGCACATTTCCTTTGGTTATTCGGCCTGTTTTCTCCCTCGTATCTCTATCTCTCTCGCCTTCGCGCGTAGGCTCGTATGTTATGGTTTACTTCAAACAACGGCAGAGCTCAGCCCCCCTCTCCCCTTTTTTTCTTTGTAAGCGCTCTAATTAGCTAAATCTCGCTGAAGATGATCGTCATTAGCAGCCACACCACGTTCGCGTGTTCCCAAAGTGGCTTTCGTTGTCTTAGTATACGGGTTGCGAAAACAAAGCTAGCAAAATTATAAATGGCCGAAAAAGCACCTCGATGCCAACGCTGACAGCGACAACGTACGTGCTTGTACGGCTACTTGCTGTCCCTTGTATCTGTGATTATACCTTGCTGACATAGTAACCAGATGCATATAGCTTCAACTTAGGTGGTGAAACAGCTTGCTTTGTTAAATGTGGCACTGGGGTTACGTTTCGGAGGCCCTTTGTAGTTTATTTACTTAAGTGGCTTGCGCCATGCAGCGTGGCCTGGATTCTCTGATATAGGCCCAGTGGCCCATGTTCTAATAAAGCGCTTGCGCCACAACCGCGGAGGTGGTTGTATGCTCTTTGGTATACTTGCCGAGCCTCAAACTGTACACGCACCTTCGTTTTCGTTTTACATCGCTTTTTGGTAGGATTAAGTTGGAGTCGCCTTTAGTGCCTTTTTGATGAGAATTGATAAAATGTATCCACTTTAGAATCACTTTTACTATACGTCGATGTGCTTATAGTACGACTCATAGAACCCAGCTTCGAGCTAAGGGCGTTAGTGGTATTAAATAAATACGCGTGCACTAGTATTCTTTATTGCTACGTTTAAATGCTTTGCGAGCGGTATTAGTTTATGAAACACTTAGACAACCTCCAAGCAGCTACATGAAGCAGCTGTGGAGGTTGTGGGAAGTAGGTAGTTTTGTGATGTGGCGGACGGACACCAAGCGAGCATAAATACGATAGTCAAGATACCCGGAAGGGGCTCAGATCTAGCGTTCTTGGGTTCGTTGGAAGGAACGCTGCACGATAACACGAGGCTTCATTTCGACTAACAAGGGACTGTTCCCAGAAGTAAGGGTTAGTCTCCGTCAGGCCATATCATAAGCGAATAACAGGAAGTTTGAATAAAACAAATTTCTCCACATTTGATTATAGTCCTATTTATGAAGTGTTTCGGCCAGCACCTTACATGAGAGCCCGTACACGCGCTGTTCACTTTAAAAATATATTTTTTGAAGTTTTACGTGCCAAAACCACGATCTGATTATGAGAGACGCCGTTGTCGAGGGCTCTGGGAATTTGGACCACCGGGGTTCTTTAACGCGCACCTAAGTTTAAGTACACGGGTGTTTTCGCATTTCGCCCCCATCGAAATGCTATCGCCGTGGCCGGGATTCGATCTCTGTTCCCATTTGGAGATAGCGGGCCTTTCTCTGGCAGAAACACTGCACATTGGAACAGCAACAACATATAGCGTAAGTAAGCCGCATACATTCCCGCTTCGTTAGATTCACAGCCTGTATTATGCGGTCGTACCGTATAGTTCTGGTAGTTTAATCAGATACACTGAGATATATTTTTACTGAGAAACTAACCGTGCGTTTGAAAACCATTCCACCTTTTTCGGCTTTAAAGTGCAGCTACTGCATAGGTAATGCAACGTTGGTGTGCTATAACGTAGGAGCTTATAACACGAAGGGTACAAGTAAATGATAATTCACTGGGAAATAACAACAACAGCGCCAGACATCTTTACATGACATGCTTGAGACGCTCAGGCGCAGGAGCCTGCTAATAAGCTCCACTGCCAAATTCTGCATTTTACGGCTACTACTTCGCTAAGCCTGTGCTGTCCTTACATGGCGCTCTTCTCTGTTCAAAGCGGGTCGAGGACACCAGGCCGAGGTCAGGGAACGGCGAAACGTGTTCGTTTTTGCCTACGTCTAAGGTACGGAAAAAAAGATTAGGTTCTCACGAGTCACTTACACATAAATTACTTACGCATGCGAAGCGGCTTATGGCGCACCATCGTTCATCGGACAGTTCATTACATTCTGATACCTTCTTGCCAACATCACACGGATCAGCCTGGTAGGAACTATGTTCAACTGGCACTGGCTGAACGAATGACGTGCTCATGGTAATGTAGAGAGGGCTCTTGCTGCGAGGATTGTTAACATTACATTGTATTTATTAAAAAAAGAAACTTGTTGGGCTAGCTGCTTCAGACACGAAAAATACACATTAGCGTGAACTAAAAAAGAAAATTGTCCAAGATATTTATTTCATGTTCGTGTTACGAGTAAACGTTGCTATGGACTGCTCACACTATAGCTGTTGAAAGTACGTGTCGGGTCTTTGCATTCAAAGAAGGGTCAAATGCGAGTGAATGATTTACAAAGGGACCCGTGAAAGTATGCTCGCACACTGCCAAGATGTATGTAGCAGGTCCACCGACAGAGAGACAAGCGAAGAAAGGAGAGCACCATGAAGGCTAAGTTGAGAGCTCGACACGAAGCGTAGGGCTGATCATTTATTCAGCTTTGCGGGAATGGAAGGGCGAAGTACGAGGTACTGCGTAAAAGTTGAGGAGGATGATGCAAAACAAAATAAAAATTGAAAAAGCTTACCACAGCTAGAGCTCGTGCGATGTTGCACAAAACGTGAAGCATACTTCATTAGCCGATCGAATAAATGATTAACTGAACCGTGGCCTTTAAACAATCGGTAATGAAGTAACCACGTATTCCACAAAAGGCATGTGCTCAGGACAAGCTTTAACTAAATGTGTGCTCTTTAAATAAATATGCCATTCTCGCACCCTTACTGTTACTGAAAATTTCAAGAATGGGTTTACTCATTAGCAGAACAACCTTAGTGCCCGTTTTCATTAATCTGAACAGGGAATTCAATAGTATGAGCAAGTTCAACATTATGAACATTTTTCAGTTATGAGCAAGTTTAACATTATCAGCATGTAAAAAGCCACACGAGTTTATTACTCAGCGGTTTACACCAAGTCATTGTTCGAGCCCGTCATATGGTGCAGTAGGCTATGGAGTCATCCTGCTACTTCATGTATATGGAACCCGCAGTAGTGACGTGGAAAGACAGAGCTGTTTCTTATGTTTCCAACGCTGCCTTTCGATTTTTAACGCTGCCTTCGTTTAAATTGCTTAAGCTTGGTGCTGCCTTATTGATCAGCTGCCAAGCGGCAGCGAATCATAGCGCGTGAGCCAATCGTAATTCTTCGGGCGCATGTTCTTTCTGGTGTAGCAGCGGCACCGGTGCAATGTTTCGTGCAGCAAGTATTACACTGTTTCATGCAGTACCATTTGGGCTAAACATCCACAGGTACATAGTGCGGATCAGTCCACTACAGATAATAACACGGCCTTTATTGCTTGGATGGCGCGCCCCGGTCGCCAAGTGGGGAGACACAATTATTTTGTCCTCCTCTCTCCGCTTCCTGCCTTTCAGATTTTACTGCTGTTTGACCTTGGTGCTGGTTTATAGATGTGATAGAACTGAAGAGCGTGGTGTCAACCTATTATAGCAGCTAGAGATACCAGTGAAATATCTAGGTGGTGTATTAATTGATATAGATGGGTCAGAGTAGTCATTTCCGTCTGTTAGTCTGAAGGTTCACAGTTCTAATCCCGGCTTTATTTTCTTCGCCTAATGTTTTTAAAAGGTATCGGAAAGCCCTTCAGGATTGCTTAATTCGGTGGACATCCTAAATACTAGGGCAGGGACAGAATAAAATATATGGCTGTAAAAAGAATACATAGAGCTCATCTCGACAAAATAGATATTAGGGAAAAGCGTAGAATTAAAGAAAAGTCGCCCATTCATATGGGCATATTAGTTCGCTCTAGGACCCTTTTCTGTGGATGTTAAGGAAAGAGTTTTAGGCGTAAAAACACCCTTAAGGGTGCAATTTTCTTAGGCATGTTTTGTATTCATTATTTCTTCTCAATAAAGTTGTCGATCGCTAGTGACCGCTCGCCCAACCTGGCGTGCTCCTCTCTTGTGATCGCGCCCCTTTTGTGCTGCAGTCAAAATGAAAACCCGGGTATATGAATGACTGCGAATGTTTCGTAGAAAAATATATTATACTTAACTCTACTAAAGAGGCACAACTACCGGCACTCACTACTAGGCTAACACCACCTGTAGCAACACCATCATGACGGTGAGAGAATGAGACTGTCTCTTAAGGTTCGCCCAGTATAATACGTCTCCTGAAATGTAGTGAAAGACGCAAGGGTCTCTGGAAATAGCGGAATGTAACGCGTTGCTTGGACTTGTTTTATTGATCTGTGGAGGTCTTTCGCGAGGCATACCCGTCACGATGTCTGACGTTCAACGACTCCGCGAAGTGCCACAATGTCATGGACACTGAGACGGCCATGGCTCTCCGAGGGGTGTCATCATCCTCAGGCCTGCTGGACGCAACACTGCCGTTGGCAACTGTGGCGTTGCTCACTCCCCTCGTGGAATTTACCGTTGCAAGAGTGCAGACTATTAATTGTTTCTTTTGTCCCGCGCGTTTGACTGCAGAGCAAGCTCATCGCCTCTTAGACGCCGCGCCGATTCATCACACATGGCCGTTGCGTAGTATACTCGTCGGCGACGTGCTGATGTGGACAGCCCTCCTGGTGAACGCTAATGAAAGCCGAGGACTTTGTTTTTCATCGCCGTCATTGTTCGGAGCGACCCAAGCCATGAAAAAGCCATTACTATTTCTCGGACGGCGTTGCAATCAGGACGGGGGGACAGCGGTGCCATATAGCCGTGCCAGAAACCACACGGTTAGCGCTATTTCACTGTTCGTTTCTTTTAGTTAGCGTTCTCGCGCTGACATGCCGTCACGCTTTAATCCTTTGTCGGCACAGCGGCTCCGGGCTTTAGATGACCGCTAACGGTTGTCCGTTCTGCGGCAATAGCGCCAGAACATCACCTCTGTGAGTTAAGTCTATATCATGTGGCTCCGTTCGCTGAGCACTTCGATTGGACGAAGCAGCCTTTGTGCTTTATTCGACCTAAGAAAAGACCCCAAGGACTCTATGTCCTCGGCCCCGTTTTCACGCCTTCCCGTGTACGCCTCTCTCTTTCTCAAAATAAATGGTCGTCTATCTTTTATTTGAAATATAGGCTTATACTTCTTATTACATCATCAGCGAAAATTCATGTTGAGTTGAAAGCGGTAAACGTGATTAATATTCGTTGAAGTTGTCTATAATCTACGCTATTCTCAAACAGTAGGGCAACAATGACATGATAGAGTGCAAGGAGTGCCAAGGAGACAAACGAAAGAGAAGCGATGGCACGAACGCGGAACTCGCAGCTCAGGAACTATTTTAGGCAGTAATGCATTTTTATGCGACCGACCGAATAACAGTAGCATGTGGAAACGTGCTACTGTTGCAGCGAAAAACACAAAGGTGCGCAAGCTCGCTGACTGTACTCATTTAAGTGTCGTTATGCCCTCGTACTCATTCCAATGTCATGATCGCATTGTCATCATCCCGATGTTGTCGCACCGTCGTCGTCATACCGACGTCGTCATTTCATCATCGTCGTTTCTTTGTCGTCGAGCGTGGGATACACATGTTCTAGCACCCCAAGTTTATGTTGAGCGAGGCGATTACCGGTGAAGGTTAGTCTAACTTGGTCGTGTATATAGAGTGTCCCACGTGACTTCACCGACCGCGCTTCCTCTACAAGAAGCACCGACTCCCCTCCTCCCTACGGCCACAGGGACGCTCCCGCTACTCACAACGAGCTTATTAAATTCTTCTACATGTCTAGAAGGGTCTTTCCACCCCCTCACCTCAAGTTGAATAGGGCGCAAGCCGTTTCGCTTAGGCTTCTGCAGACCAGTACGTATCCGTGTCTGTCCGTTCTCCACGAGGCTTATCCGGACGTGTATCGCGACGACGCCTGCCCCTCCTGCGGGCAGACCTCCACTCTAGCGCACATGCTGTGGGAGTGTGGGTCGACATACCCCAAGTTCATCAAGGAGGAGTGGGACTCGCTTTTGCGTAGCCCCGCTCTAGAAACGCAAATCCTGGCCGTCCAGCGTGCCCGCGACCGGGCCGGTGGGCTAGACCTGCCGGTCCCGACGTGGGACTAGCCGGGTGCGCGACGAGTTCGCGTCCTCGCCGGACCTACAATAAAGTTTATTCACTCACTCACTCACTCACGTGACTTGAGCCGTACTTTAGAGATATGCAAATGCAACGTAGCTGGACAGAACCAAGGTAATGTTTTTGCCATCGCTTGGAGATGCTCAGATTATTTTTGCATTCCGTATAGTCACATAATTAGTCCTAATCAATTAATCCACTTCTCAAATATTATAATTAGAAGAAAAGTGTCAATGAGAAAATTGTAGAGCAAAACGACAAATCCTGATACAGCTTTCTGTTGCTTAATACATGCTACATAAAAGTGTTTTTCCAAGAATGGAAGAAGCCCGCGAATACCCAATACATTGGCGCGCGCGACTTGCCGATAGATGCACTGTGCATATTTGCGGGCTTCTCTCATGCTTGGAAAAACACTTTTATGTCGCACGTATTGAGCAACAGAAAGCGGTATCGGGAGTTTTTCATGTCCCTCTGTAATTTTCTCATTGACATTTCTCATCTAATTATAATATTTGAGAAGTTGGATAATTAATTAAGGCTGATTGTTTAATTCGACGGAATGCAAGAATTAATCTGATAATATCCAAGCGACGGCAAACAAAATTACCTTGGTTCTGTCGAGCTACGTGGCACATGCATATTTTTAATGTTGGGCTCAAGTTGTGTGGGACACTCGGCATATACTACACTTCCAAATTGCTGTAGATGAGAACAACCTTCTTCGCAAACACCAATGAAGGCTTCTCTCTAACCGATTTCCACAGCGCATAGGATATGGAATTTTTCTTGGTCAGGAATATATATTCGCTTCAGTATGATCTCCATTGAGGCGCCCGCCAAGTAAGAACTTTCATTCTTCTTCTTACGAAGCACGATTCTTCCTTATTTCCAGGTTTCTTTATCGACACTGATGCTTCGTTTTCACTGACAGTGAAGAGGTTTTAAAACAACGTCGCGGCTTCACGACGCGCTTTTGGTGATCACGTGTGGCGCGTGCTCTCTATTTCTGCACGGCACAGGTGACTGCTGAGAAAGGAGAGCGTCTATGACATGACGCAACAAGGTGGGACTTTGATTCCTTGGTTTGAGAAAACACTAAGCATATCGCCGACAAATGTATTGGAAAAGCTGGCAGCGTGTTCGACAGCTGTTATTACAAGGAGCTACCGTATTGTTCTCGGTAGCGAAGACGCGGACGAGTTGCGTGAGTCGATGATTAATATAACCGTTAGCCCTTACACACCGCATCCACCGCGCACGTGGTTGTTTCACATTAGCTCTGTGAGTAGAATCATTGCTTCCTCCCCCCCCCCCCTCCAACACAAATAGAGGGCCGTGTATAGTTTCATCCTGGTTTTCTCCGCTGTTTTGTGACCTTTCTGACCATTCTGGGACTTTTCTGTCCGTGTTAACTGTGAACTTCTTTCTCCCTTCTCCTCTTTCAATCTCCTTCCCCCCCTTTCCTTAGTGCAGGGTTGCCTCCCGGACTCAGCCTGGTTAGCCTCCCTGCCTTTCCCTTATGCCTTCTCTCTCCCTCTTTCTTTCTTCTGTCCGTGATTCCTATTTCTGATTGATTCGTGGGGTTCAACGTCCCACAGCGACACTGTGGCTATGGCAGACGCCGTAGTGGAGGGCTTCGGATTAATTTTATCCACCTCAGTTTTGCTAACGTGTACCTAAATCTAAGTACACGAACGTTCTTTTTTTTTTGCAATTCGCACCCCCCCCCCCCCCCCCCCCCCCACCCCAGTAATGCTGCAGGGAATCGAAACCAAGGACCTCGTCCTTAGTAGTAGAGCGCCATATCCGGTGCGACACCGTGGCGGCTGTGTTTCCTCTTTTGTTATAGTGGATATCAATGTAAACAGCTCGCATGCAGTGCTTGCTAAAGCGAACCTTTCTTTATCTACTTTCCCGGGTTTGGTGTGGCTGCTGCTGCTGTCTGCTGTCGGCTGGGTGTTGTCTGTTTGCTGCTAAGTCGGTCGGTATCTCTGCGATTATATTTGTACATGTATGCACGAATGCAAGTATCAGCGAAAGTGCCAATAAACCCTGCACACTGACAGACAAAGTAGTGAGACTAAGTACGCATCCGTTCAGCGTAATAAGAAAACTTTTCCTGCAAAGAGAGAGAGAGAGAGAGAGAAAGGCAAAAGGTAAGACAGGGAGGTTAACCAGACATTAGCTCCTATTGGCAATCCTGTACCGGGAGCGGGGGCGGGGGGTGCTGAAGGGATGCAATAGGTGAGAGAGAGAAAAATAAAAGAATAATAAAAAAAACACAGACAATACAGAGCTCTTTCTGTGGGCACTGTCACGCAGTCTGCGAAGGCGTTCCTAGTGCTACATAGTGTCAACGCCCCATCCTTGGTCACATGCGCAGTCTACAGTCACAAGTCACAATTTGTCATAAAGTCCGGTGTCTTTTAAATAACGCAGCAATGCCTTCATAGCGATTCGCGCTGAACCCATCTCACTATCAATGTCGAGGTTAATGGGATTAACGTTGAAGCGATGTCGCGACACACCGTGCTGCCACCGACAAAACTCGTCATGTGTGAGGCGTGTAAGCAGCCGGGCTCCTTTTTCACTCGCAGTTGCCTCTGAACACGCTGCGCCATCTATCGGCGACCCTGTGATGTCCGTGCGTGTGTTGAATGTATAGTCAGACAATACTGTCACATCCAGACATCCAGACAACCAGTGTCACATATACTCATATGTGACACTGGTTCAAGTCCGCCCAGTACCGGATATGCTCCCCCCGTTATGCCAAGGACCACCAAGTAACCCTAGCGGGCGGAAAAACGTTTAAAGACGTATACAGAAACAGCCAGGAAAGTGTGCGAAACATCGTAAGAATGCTAATCGCGTTAAAATAAGTTCCTACATCAATCCTGAAGACTTGAACGTTTTATGCCGGCTCATCATCACCTCTAAGACACACGAACCTCTTAATGGAATAGCTATTCATATTCAGAATCTTCATTTTCTTTGAATCAGCCATTCGGCAAGGGCTACTAGGTGTGCCTATTCTTGGTCAATCTTCCAAAATGGGCATGTGCCACTAGAACAGAGAGAGAGAGAGAGAGAGAGAGAGAGAGAGAGAGAGAGAGAGAGAGATGTACAGGATCCTTATAAGTAGGTAGATTTGTGTCGTACATCTGTATGTGCAACTGTTATCGCCATATACCCATCGAGATGCGTTATACATCGCCTTCGTCTTCGTCACATCGCTGCCTAGACGCCTCACACTGTGCATCCCCCAGCCGTTTGGTCTTTACATTTAGGCATACCTTGTAAGCGGTGAAATGCATAAGCATACAAACTGCATGAGATGGAAGTTGTGATCTTGGAGTTGGATAAACATAAACGTTGCAAGCGCACAGAATGAAAATGAACGCAATGTATGCATCGCCGTTCATTGCATAGCATTTATTTTACTGCTTCACCAAACTTCGTTTCACACACATTCCAACGTGTGCTGTCTGCATGATTCTTTCTCTGTGTGCGTTACTGGGTCGCGCTAGCAGAGAGACTTGTAGGCTGTGATGACGAAGGTTGTCGAAACCACCAGCCGCTGTCGGTTGTGGTGTTCCAACCTTCTGCTGAAAATGCGCGCTGCGAATAGGCTTTCGCATATACAGGTGAGACCTCCAAACGGCCGTCGTCGCCTTGCTGATGTTGGAAGAGGGCCCGCGTTTCCCTGGCTCTTGCACGAGCTTATAGAACATGACCTTGCGGTAGCGTGCGGTGTAATTTATCCACCGTAGGTGCTGTTTTTCACAGACGTATCGAGTCACTGTTACAGGGCGTGCCCGTGATGTTGTTAGACTGGATGCCACCGTTTTTTCGCGGCATTTCTCGCGCGTGGCTTCAACGAAGCTCATGATATAGCTGGGAACCGAACTGTGGAACTTTCCTTGTCTGAATCTAAGGTTTGGTGGTTCAACCAAATATTTGGCGTATCCTGTCATTTCACCTTCTCTCATCTCTATGCGGTGTCCCGATAACGTGACGCATAAGGCGCACTGACAAGTCATGCCACAATGTCCCCATATGGCAGGACGCCTGTAGCTATGCAGTAACTGGACGCCGGAATTATCGTAAATGCACTTATATATCGCCTTAGCACCGGCTTCTTACTTTATTTTCTTTTACTATATTTCTCAATGCTTCATGACTTACTGCTTCAGATAAAAAAAAAAACATGAATTGAATATTTGTTCGACCAAATATATCAGTGAGGGAGCCAAATGCTTCCACAGCCCATAACAATAGGCTAATCATGGCGCCAATGCTCTTCTGGCGCCATGATTATTAATGTTTTATATGAAGACACACATACACACCGAGATGGGAAATGGGTGTGAATACATGCGAACGAATTCAAGACGCAGACAGCGGAAAGTTTCCGTAGGTAAAGCTAGGTCTTTACGACAAAGCTCACTTTAAGCTTGCGCACTTATGATGATGACATATTGCTAAAAGTCAGTGCAATAAATCATTAAATGTGTTTTCAGGAAGCATGATTGCGTAAGCAGATGCCAGTGATTTTTTCTCCAAATGATTTCTTCCTCTATTTCCCCCTTAGTCTCGAAAGTTCCTCTAAGGAAAATTTTCAGTAATTTTCTGAGCAATATATGACCTCTGCTCTAACGTTAGCGACCTAGCTTCTCCAGTGCAAGATTGCGTTGCTCGTTACCTCTGTAGATTGCTGAGCCCGAACGTCATCCCCGGCGCTCTAGAGGCACTGTTTCAGTCGCCTTATTTACTTTCCCACTGAGTTCTCTATTTTCCTTTGCTGCGTCGGTCGTGTTAGTTCAATACTTCAGTGAAAACGGTGTGGATTTGTCAAAAGTCTGCGGGACGTAGAGGCAGTTGATGGACGAAAAAGACAAGTATTGTGAGCCATGAATAAACAAACGTAAAATAATTTATTCTTCCTATAAAGAGAGAGGGGAGAGCGAAATGGGCCCTGGTTGGTGAAAGGATGGCGACCCGCCGGTGAAGTTGCATCTGGACACTCATGCCCCACCGCCCAGGAGCTCAGGTGTGCTGTTGGATGAGATGAAAAGAGAGACCACACAGTTAGGCATTGTGCTTACATATGCTCAGTGTACTGTTACTATAGGTTAGTTCTGTTGTTACTTTACAGGTTTAAGTATGGCATTCCAAGTGCTGGAGGAACTGTGGAAGTGATAGTTAACACAGCAGATTTCGCAGTATCTCATCCTTATGGCGGTATTAATTGCACAGCGAGTGTTTGTCTTAATCATTACAGATTAAAACGCATGTGCACCGCTCAAACAAAACTAAACGCTGGGCATGCGTAGAAGCTGGCATCTTCGAAGTAAGCGCCTTTATCTGCGTATGTCTAAAAAGGTTTCCTCCCAGTGAACTAGAAGCATTTGCTTTTTGCATTCCTAGTGACCACGTACCTGAGACGAGGAGATGATTTAACCGTAGAACTTTCCACCGTAGCCGTAGCCGCCATAGCCGTGGCCGCCATAGCCGTATCCGTGTCCGAGACCGTATCCGACGCCAACAGCGACGGGGGCGGCGGCGACAGCGACGGGGGCGACAGCAACCTTGGCGACAGCGGGAGCAGCGACGACGGCACCGTGTCCGTAGCCGAGACCTCCGTAGCCATAGCCGCCATAGCCGTAGCCTCCGTAGCCAAGGCCGAGACCGTATCCTCCGTGTCCGTAGCCGTATCCGTGTCCGACGGCGACGGCGGGAGCAGCGACGGCGCGGGTCACAGCAACAGCGGGGCCGAAGTGGTCGCTGCGGTAGGTGTAGGAGCGGGCGGCGTGGCCGACGGCCACCTTAGCCACGGGGGCAGCGACGGCAACCTTGGCGACGGCGGGGGCAGCGACAACGGCGGGGGCAGCAACGACAGCGTGGCCGAGGCCATAGCCTCCATAGCCACCGTGGCCGTAGCCGTGGCCGTAGCCGAGGCCGTAGCCACCATAGCCGCCGTAGCCGAGGCCGAAGCCGCCGGCGTTGGCGGAGCAGGCAAGAGCCAGAACAAGGAGGGCGGCGAACTGCATGAAGAAAGACGGAGTGTAAGGAGAAAGGGGCATGCTCACGCTAGGGGAGCCTAATCTAGCTCGTGTCTGTAGTCTAGTTCAGCTGCACTCGCTCAAAGAATATCGCTCATCTACAGATAGAGCTCTTGTTGAACTTAACACCTTCTGTAAGCTCAGTAACTACACTTCCTCAAGCTATACTCTTCCAACTGCGCGCGGCCTATCAGGGGTTCCTTCCTCTCTGTTCTGCCGTTGTCTCGTAGCAATTTAGTCCTGTGGCTCCGCCGAGGCACCTGTCACAAGGGGCGCGGACAGCCCTACGGCGTGCGATGGTGCTGTCCGGTACGTTTCCTCGAAGAGTTGGTCCTATCCAGTCACAGACAGTGCTGCGTAGCCGAGGTAGTGCGTGAATACTCACAGCGTTCATGGTGTGTGTGGTCTCGGTGGAGCTGATGTCCAGACTGACTCTCCTCTGCTCCTGGTCAGGCTTTTATACTTCGGGCCCGAGTGGCCGCTTCTCGTTTCACCTTCCGCGCTCTCGCCGCCACCGGGGACGCGAGGAGGAGGTGGGGCCGGCCGCGTGCGTCGACGCAACACGCTTTCCGTTTATCGGGCCGCTATCGGATGCCGGGGCGTGTGTGGAATGGGCGGCGAATCTGGTTCAGGGAGAAGGCGGAGGTCCTCGGACAATGCGGCGCCCCTTTCGCCGCCGCTCGGCCCTCGCCGGACGCTGCGGCGGCCAGCGGCGTGCCGTCCGGCGCCGCAGCCGCGCCAACGTAAGCGCCCTCCCTCCCTCCCCGAAAGCTCGCTCACAAACACGCACACTCTCTCTCTCTCCGAGCAGAGTGCGCGCTGCGCTGACAGGCTCTGTAGACTTTGGCCTCCAAGGCGCTGCTTTTCCGCGGGGTGACGGCCGTAGTAGGACGTGTCCCTCTGGTCATCTCTCCTTGATCCGTCCTTTGCCTGCACCGTTAGCTACGAAAATATGACGTCTGGCACATATCTCCATTTTATCGTGGCGGCAGTTTTAAGCTTCCGCTTAGGTAGCTTGGCTACTCTACTTGG